>NC_081826.1:255519000-255827125 GCF_030867095.1 Alligator mississippiensis
TGCAGGGGTGGTATCCCCTGCAGATGCCACAAAGCCTGTCAAGTTTCAAGGAGAGAGTTCCAGGGGTTTCTGGGAAACTGCACCTCAGGCTGCTGACAAGCAAAACTTGTGACATGGATGACAGAAAGCGGTAAAGTTCAAACAGTGCTGCTTTTCCATCCCTCCCACAGAGCACTGGAATTGGAAGGGATGTTGGGGAAGGATGACAGTCGCTGGTGAGCTACACATTCAATATGAGAGCACTCCTTTCCCCTCCCTCTCCTTGCTTTCTGTTTTCCTGCAGGCAAGCCCAGCTTGAGTTTTGAAACTCAAAATGTTTCAAAACATGTGAAACATTTGGACTGCCCTCATTTTGTTGTGAGGCTGTTTTGAAGCCCTTTGTTTTGGTTTGATTTTGCTGTTTTGATCTTGAAAGGAGTTGAAACAGTGTCAAAATGAAACAGCCAGCAACATTTTGTACAGCCCTACTAGCCAGTGCTGAAATGGCTCTTATGATGCTAAAGGCTCGGTGCCGTTTTTGTTGGGATCTTTCTGCTCTGTAAAGACATGGTCCAGATCTACACCCTAGATTAGGTCTGGGGCCATGGAGCCAAGGTGCTGTGGAACTATCAAAATATATACAGGCCTCCAGCTCTAAAATATAAAAACTGATTTGTCCAGGAGAAGTTGGGCAGCCCAAGTCTCATTTCCTTTGTTACTGCGTTCCCTGTATTATGGAGTCATACCGGTCCTTTCCCTATCCTTGGTGTAAGGCAGAGCAATATCAAGGCAATACTAAATGAATGTGTTGCTTCCAAGGGCTCCTACAGACCCAGGAAAGAAGGTCTTGTCTGCAGCACAGTGAGATTCACGGGGAGCGTCTACACGTGCCATTAGGGGGCAAAGCTCTTGGGCACGTGTCTGCAAGTGTGCCCAGATCACAGCACACTGAGCCAAGTCACAGCAGTCCAAGCTGGCAGGGGAGCCAGGGGGTCAACTGGGCTCAATGTGCTGCAGCGGGGTTGGCTGGGGCACAAGGATGCTTCAGTGCAGGGCTAGCTGGCAGACAGCCGCAGCACAGAAGCACCCTCGTGCCCCGGCCAGCTGATCAGTGTCTACTTATGTGCCGCTGTGTACAAAATACTCTGCAGCAGTGTATTTACAAGTCCTACCCTGCTGCAGAGCTTATTAGTTTTGTGCACTCTAATAGACGCATGTATGTGCTGCGTGGTTAATCAGGCAACTGTGCAGTAAACATCTTGTGTAGATGGGCCTGGTGGTCCCAGAATACTCCCATAGGGGGAGCAGGACCAGTGTTGAATTCTGATGACCTCCTGATGGCACCTAGGAAGACTGTCCGTCCTCTGCTCTCAGGCTACTCACGTCCAGGTGCATGGCGCTGCAAACAGTCCTCTCTAGAGATGCTGAAAGGCCCTTTTACCTCTTCATTGTCATAGGTTGTGAGGCTGTGACCAGTCACATATTCCTGTCCCTCACTTCAGCCGCTTCCCAGGCACATGATGGAGCTGGTTGATTGAGTTGCTGCAAAAGGTGAATCCAGAGGCTTTGCAGAGAGGTGCAGAGACTGCCTCCCCCACGCCCCTGCCGGGCATCTGAACTCCTCTAGAGAACGGGCTCCTATAACAAAGATAGGGTAAGAATAAGCATCATGCCAGTCCTTGCCTGGGCACCTGGGAGGATGTTGAGGGCTCCCTGAGGATCCTCTGGTCAGGCTCAGAATGTGCTGAGGTCTCTGAGATCTCAAGGGCTTTGGGATATTTCAGGGCAGTGAGATGTGGACTCACCTAGCAGGGTGGTGAGAAGGAAGAGCAGCTTCCCCCAGGACTGCACAGTGCTGGTCTGCAGGGGTGGTGGAGGACCAACCCCCTGGACACCCTTTAGCTGACCCCAGCCTTGCAGGGCCAGAGGATGACAGTAGTTATCAGGTGTTTGTGGCTCTGAATTTGCCTCTCTTGACCTTCACAAGGTCCCCTCTGAGTCCAACACTTCCCTCTCCTGGAGACAGGCCTAGGAAAGAGCAGCAGTGGAAGAGGTTGCTGGTGGCAGGGAAGAAGGAGCTGGGGCTTGAGGTGGCCCAGATGGGCTGGTATGGCCTGAGCTGAGGCAGAAGGGTCAGGGCTGGGATTGGATTCTGTTAGGAATGGGGGTGCCCTGTGAGATGCAGATCTCTCCCCACAGCCTCCAAGAGCCCCCCTCACCTTCACCAACCTGACTCTGGGGCACCTGGCACTGGGCAGCAGGGGCCCTGACTACCCATGCCTGCCACCCCTACCCCTGCCCCAAGCACTCATCTGGGAGCAGGGCCAGGAGGAGCAGGGTCCAGACCAAGGTGGGCATGGTGCCTCAGGAGGGGAGACCTGCTCCTGGGGGCAGTGGTCCTGAGCACCGCAGGGCAGATGCTTGAGCAGGATCTAACTGGGATTTGCATAGAGGAAGTGTGCCAGGGCCTGGCCTGGGAGGCCAGGACAGATGGGAAGGCATGTGTACTTGTCTGGCCCTGGGCAGACCTCCTTGTCTCTGCTGGGGAAGCCTGGACAAGCTCTGTAGGATTCATCATCACACTCCTTTGGATGTCAGCATTGTTGGGCCCATCCCTGGGACTTGGGCTCATGTGATGAGCCCTTAAGTGTCCTGTTGGCTATTGGATGTGCCAAAATGATGAGCACGAGTGTTCCCCCTTCCCCTTTCCCATCTGGAGTGACAGGGCACAGGGAGTGTCCCCCTGACCTGCACATATTCATCCTATCCCCTTCCTGGGGGTGGGGGTGAGTGTGGGGCAAGAGTATCATCAGGAAAGTCCACACCTAGTGACTGCACCCTGGTAGGGAGCTGAGGTGTATCTCAGCAGGGGGAAGAGGAAACCCCCACTAGAGATCATGTGAGGGGGCTTCTGTAAGAGTCTAAGGAACAGGAGCTTTTTCTCTCCTACAGAAGCAGGGTTGGAGGGTTAGGAGGCCTTTGTAACTCTGGATTTGCAGATGGGAGTGGGATGCATGTGTATTTGTGTGTGCACCTGCGTGTCAGTGCTGTGTTTGTGCACACGAGTGTCATTGGGGGGTGTGAGTGTGTGTGTGCATGTATTCATAGATTCATAGATTGTAGAGTTGGAAGGGACCACAATGGATCATCATGTCCGACCCCCTGCCCCTGGCAGGAAAGAGGACCGAGGTCAGATGACCCCAGCCAGGTGACTATCTAGCCTCCTCTTGAAGACCTCCAAGGTAGGTGATAGGACCACCTCTCTTGGAAGCCCATTCCAGATCCTGGCCACCCTTACTGTGAAAAATTTCTTCCTAATATCTAACCTAAATCCACTCTCAACTAGTTTATACCTGTTATTCCTAGTCATTCCCTGGGGTGCCTTAGTAAACAGTGCTTCCCCTATGCCCTGTTGACCTCCCCTAATAAACTTATAGGCGGCCACAAGATCTCCCCTCAGCCATCTCTTGTGAAGGCTCAAGAGATTCAGCTCTCTCAACCTCCCCCCGTAGGGTCTATCGCAAAGGCCACTAATCATGCTAGTGGCTCTCCTCTGGATCCTCTCGAGATTCCCCGCATCCCTCTTGAAGTGCAGCACCAAAACTGGACACAGTACTCCAACTGCGGCCTGACCAGTGCCGCATAGAGGGGGAGCATCACCTCCTTTGATCTATTAGTCATGCACCTGCTAATGCACGACAAGGTACGATTGGCCTTGTTGATGGCCTTGTTACACTGCCAGCTCATGTTCATCTTGGAGTCAATTATGACTCCAAGATCCTTCTCTGCCTCCGAGCTGCTGAGAAGGACACTCCCCAGCCTATAGGTGTGCTGGGGGTTCCTCCTTCCCAGGTGGAGTACCTTACATTTATCTTTATTAAATTACATCTTATTTCTCTCCGCCCATTGATCCAACCTGTCCAGGTCAGCCTGAATCTGCTCCTTGCCCTCCGGTGTACCAACTTTGCCCCATAACTTGGTATCATCAGCGAACTTGGAGAGGGTGCTCTCCATGCCCTTGTCCAAATCGCTGATGAAGATATTAAATAATATCGGTCCGAGGATCGAACCCTGCGGGACCCCACTGCCCACCTCCCTCCAGGCCGAGAAGGAACCATCCACCACCACTCTCTGGGTGCGGTCCCTAAGCCAGTTGGCTACCCACCTGACCATGTAGGCATCCACTCCACAGTCTGCTAGCTTCTCAATGAGGACAGGGTCTGAAACAGTCAAAGGCCTTCCTAAAGTCCATGAAGATGACATTAGCCTCAGCTCCCGCATCCAGGCAGTGTGTGACCTGGTCATAGAAGGCTACAAGGTTTGTCAGGCAGGATCTACCTGTGACAAATCTGTGCTGGTTTCCCCTCAGCATCGTTTCACCTGCTGGGCCTGCACAAGTGTGTTCTTTGATTATTTTCTCTAGCATTTTCCCAGGAATAGAGGTAAGACTGACTGGTCTAAAGTTACCCGGCTCATCCCTTCTCCCTTTCTTGAAAATGGGCACCACATTGGCCCTTCTCCAGTCCTTAGGGACCTGGCCGGAGCACCACGAGTGCTCGAACAGCAGTGCCAGCAGCTCAGCTATGACTGGCCAATTCTTTCAGCAGCCGTGGATGGAGGTCATCCGGGCCTGCTGACTTGTACCCATCCAGCTCCTCCAGGAGCTCCTTAACTATTTCAGAACTATGTATGGATCTGTATATGTGTGGATCTATATGTGGCACTGCTACGTGCAGCAGAGGGCACTGTCTATGTGCTGCACGGGGACTAGGCCCAGCAGCACCAGGCAGGGGAGGCCGCATTGGAGGCAGGTCTGTGCTGACCTCCAGCCTGTTGTTTCCGGGATCCTGTCATTCCTTCCTGCACAGAAAGGGGCTGAAGCCAAGCTGAGTTCGGTGTTCCCAGCCCCAGTCACTGCTCTGACCCCACAGGGCAGTGATCAGAGAGGAGGTGAGAATCTGGCACCAGGGGCTACTGTTTAACCTCCAGCCAGGTTACTGGACCAGAGCAGTCACTGTTGTTAACCTCCAGCCAGGGCTGTCACTGTACTTGGTCCACATGGACAGCGAAGGAGAATGGGCCCAAAGACTTCAGGGTGTAAGGTCATCTCATGCCGGGAACACCCCCAGGCCAGGCCAGACCAAAGGCCCACAGCCCCAGCACTCAGCACCTTGCTCGTGTGGGAGGGAGACCCCTGGTTGCCATGGCAACAGTGCTGCTCCCTGCACTGTGACATCACAGTCCCAAGTCTCAGTGTCAGGCACGGGCTCCTCCCAGTGCTCTTGTGACCTTCACCAGAGCCAGTTGGCCATCGTAGTCGCTCGTGTTTTCAGTCATTTCTATTCTCTAGAGTTAGTTGCTTAGTTTTGTAGTTGGTTAATTAGTTTGTTAGTTCATTAGTTAGTTCATTAATTAGTCAGATCATTTGTTCATTAGTTAATTAGTTCATTAGATCATTAGATAGTTAGTTAGTTACACATTTGTTGATAGTCTTTAATCCGAGCGTCGGAAGTGAGCACTGGTTGGAGACATGAGCGCCCTTTCTCATTAAGCCATGGGGGCAGCACTGGGGATACCATGCTGGCCCGTCATGGGGACTTTTGGAAGATGTGGCAAGTTGTCAGCAGGGACTCAGATTGTGCAAGGGCCCAGGACTCGGCCCCATGCCTCGTCCCTGCTCTTGGCAGTCAGTTTCCTCTTTCCCTCCTTCAGCTCAGGGGCTGTGCTTGTTTGCAGATGCTCCGGCAGGAGAAGCTGCCACCAGTGTGCCTACTCCTGCAACCTGGGTGAGACCCCTCCCCCCTGCCATGGGAGCAACGAGGGTTGGGCAGCTCAGGGCTGTATGGCCTCCCCTCCCAGCAGGGTTTGCCTGGCAGGTCAACCCCACGCTGTCCCAGGTCCAATCTGGACAGCCCTGGCTCCATGCCCCACCCAGCTGTCACCCCCTGCTCTTCACCAGCAAGTTCCCTAGGGAAGGGGAACAGGACTGGCCCCCATGGGTCCTGGCCCTACAGCCCCTGCCCATGGCCCTGCCCTGATAGTCTTCCCCCTGGCAATGGCCCTGCTCTCCTCTGCTCCCTTGCAGGGTGGGGCCCAGATAGGTTTTGGGATCCCCATCCTCACAGTGGTGCTCAGTCCCACCCAGCCTGATGTGCAGCCCTCATGTCCCCTCAGCAACAGATGCCACTCTGGGCACAGACAAGTGGACAAGAGCAAAACTGCCCCCCATTAAGGGGTCTCCATGTTTACCCTCTGTGGGTGAAGGCCAGGAGAGGAGGGACCCTGCACCCAGTGAGTTTGGCCTGAGCTGGGGAAGGGCTTGTGTGGTTGCATGCGGAGGTGGCAAGGTCTCTGCAGAAGGGCACCCCGCTCTCCCTCCTCTGCCTCCATTCCCAAGGGGCCGAGCTGATCCAGCCAGGAGACCCCTCCCCAGCCTTACTGCTCCTCATCCCCTTGTCCCCTGAGACCCAACCCCTGTCAGTGGCATTTGCATCTCGGGCAACCAGCCATGTCCCTAGGGTCACATAAGGGACCAGACCTGCCCCCTGGAGGGACTCCCACCTGACCCCCGTGGAGGAAGACCTTGCCCTTGTGGCATGCAAGACTCCTGGCAGGTGCCCCCACATGCTGTGTCCCAGGGGGGCTGGTTGCTCTGAGCCCTGGCAGCAGAGAGGACCCAGCTGATGCACGGCCCCTTGTTTTCCATCAGGACCAGGAGCAGTGCTGGGGGCAAGTCCAGGCAGCAATGCGAGGGGCCAGATGTGGCCGCACCCACCCACTGCAGTGAGTCTTTCCCCTGCCCAGGGTGTGGGAGGGGCTGATCTGGGGGTCAGGGGTCTCTCCCCAGGTTCCCCGTGCCCCTCCCAGCCCCATGCAGCACACGAGACCCCGGGGGAGAGTCTCCCTCTCTTGTCAAGTCCATGGGTCCTCCAAGAATAAGACAGGGGGTAGTGAGCTCATTTCCTTATCACAGGGACAGTCCTTCCCAGCTCAGAGTGTCTGAAGGGACCTGGGACCTTGAGCTGGGAGGTGGGGACTCACCTGAGACAGGTGGTAACAAACAACCCCTGGGATCCCCAGGGCCCAGGTCTATGAGCCCTGCCCAGCCCCAGGGCTCTGGAGGCCATCAACCCGGCATCATGGGGAGATGAGGAATTCACTGCCCAAGGGAGTCCATTGCCCCAGCCGCTCTTTCCTAAGCCAGCAGGAGAAACCTGGCAGCGGGTATTGCTGGCAGCTAATGAGCGGGTCCCAGCCAGGGTGGGGGGGAGCTGTGAGGGAGACCAAGTGGGCTGGCTGATGGCTGCATGGAGGGGTGGACCAGAGGGACAAGCCTGTGGCTGGGCTGGGGGATGAAGGGTGAATGCAGGGCCAGAGGGACAGATGGGGGCAAGAGGTGGCTGTGTGCGCAGACAGACAGGCAGTGGTGTGAGGCTTCTCTAACCTGCACTGTCTCATTTGCTGGCAGCTGGAGTTGAAGGCGCTTCATGCCTGACTGGCACAGCAGGAGCAGGATGTGGAAGTCCTCCTGTCCTGGTAGGTGTGGGGCTGGGGAGGGAGCTGGCTGTTCCAGTTGTGAGACACAGGGGTCGGGGCAAAAGCCCAGGGCCCGTCCCTTCTTCTGTGTTAGTCTCTCCTTGGGGAAGGGGTGTTTTCTGGGATGGCGCTGTCAGTCTCTCTGAGCCCGGAAATGTTTTTTGTCTCCACAGTGCTCAGCAAAGGGAGGAGCAGCTCCTGGTGAGTTTAGGGGTGGCAGAGGCCGGCAGGGCAGGGAACAGGCTGAGACTGAGCTTGACCAGGCAGGGTAGCATCCGAGAGGATGTGAAAGCAGGGAACCGAGTCCTGACACATTGCGTGGACTGGGCATGGGCATGGTCTGATGGGCTCACACATGCTCAAGTGAAGGACCTGAGGCTCCTTAATCTCTCCCTGGTGCTGGCCCTCAAGGCCCAGAGGGAGCAGGGCCAGGCTGTGGACGACAGCCCCACAGAGGTGAGCCGCTCTGCATGCCCCTGCCCCAGGGGGGAAGGTGAGCGTGTGTGCGCACAGGGCAAGGCTGTACCTCTGCTGTGCCAGGCCCTGCAGTAGAAGGGCAGGGTGTTGCCCTGGCTCTGTAGGTGGAGGGCTTGTGTGTGCAGTGCTGGGCACCATGTGAGCTTTGTGGATGTCCCACTGTGGGACCGGTGGGGTGACATGTCTGTGCTGCACTGACCTCCCCTGCTTCGTGGATTGCTCTCCCCTCCCCCAGCCTCCCCCCATACTCCGCCAGGTGCCAGCTCTGGGCCAGGGAGTGGATTTTGTCCTCATTGCCATTTTACTTCTTCATTTACAACAGCCTCCCATGCATGTGGAGGGGATGGCTGGGCAGTGCTGGCCACCCTGGAGGGAGTAAGTCGGGGACAGGGAGGGGAGGGTGAGGTGTGAGGCTCTCCTGGGTAGCTTGTGAGCTCTGGGGCAGGCTATGGTGCGTTGCAAGTGGTGCTTTTTGCGAGGAGGAGAGTTGTTCCTTCTCTGGTGCTAGAGGGGATAAATTCAGTCCAGGACCCATTTCTGACCAGTTCCTTTTTGTGCAATCAGGAGCATTAGCTAGCCCCTTCCAGGAGAAGGCAGCAGGGTCCCAAACCAACCTGCCCCCTACTGCAGCACCCAGATAGAGGGCCCCCAACATTAGCATGCCAGCAGCTAGACCAGGGCCCTCTGCCTGGCTGACGTGGGGGTGAACCCCTGGCAAAGACAGCAGCGAGCACCCAAACAAAGGCTTGTTGTTGTCCAAAAGGAGCAAAACATGGGGAGAGGTATGGTGCTTTTCATACTGTTAGTTTGTGAACCCTGGGCTCCAAGGTGGATGGGACCTGGGTGATGATCAGAGCCCCTTCTGCCTCCAGGCAGGTCAGGATGCCCCGTGAAGCCCATCCCACAGGATGCCAGTGCCCTGTACCAAGCAGTTGAGTCCTGTGTCAGTCCCTCATGTCTGGGCTTCTGGATCCCATACTCAGGCAGCATGGGGGCCACATCCTGGAAGAGGATTGCCCCCAGGCTGTATGAAGCCTCAAGAAGCTGGTGGAAGAGGTCAGTGGTGGGCTTGGGCACACCAGGACATAGTGTCCTGGTCCCTTCTAGCTCCGTCCATGTCCTCCCAAGGCATCCTCACAAGGATCGCAAATGTGACGTGATGGAAAGGGGCTTGTCTGCTATCATTGACATTGAGAGTGTTGTTGTCTGAGGTTTTGTACTTCTGCTAGGGTCACCCGTGTTGGCAAGGTGGAGACCAAGCTTGCCAGGCTAATAGTGATCCAAAAATAAAGATAAAAGCCATTGATTGTGGAGCATGCAGATGAAGCAAGAATATTTTACGATGGCAGCAGAGGTAGGCTGCAGCAGAACAGAAATCTTTAGTGCTCTTGGGTTTTCTTGGCATGGGAGTCAGGTTTCCTTCCTGTGAAGTACTGTCTGGTTGCTGATGCGCCATTTCATCCCCACGTTAAAAGAAGATGTGCACAAGCCTCTTGCTTCAATAGAAAGTCTCACAGTGATGTGTGAGTGTCGATGGAGGCAGACGCTTGCAATTACCAGAAGCCCCTAGTCATGGACCTGCCCATAGTCACAGACCTGTACGTACAGAGACAATGACTGTATGATGGTTATTTTGTCAGCAATTATGACTGAGCAGGCCTATTCAGATGAACTCTGCTATCCTGCGTGTGGAGGACACTAGAAAAGGCACCTTAAACAGCCTATGTCATGTCACCTGCCTGGGATCCATCCATCCAAGTCAAGTACTGAGGTTTGCAACCTGGACTGTCCACATTCTGGTGCACAGCACGAACAGCGCCCAACTGGATTGAAGGACAGCACTTGTGCCCAGAGCTGCATGGATTTCTTTTCCTGAACAAGTGTGCACAGTATAATCTAATCATCACAAAGCAACTGAATAAACCATTGAAACTTATGACAAGTACCTGCAGATGCACTCGTGTTCCTTGGCTGTCTCTTCTATCTCATACCCCTCCTCATCTTCAACATCAAGAGGCTAAATAGTCTACAAAAAACTGCCCATATTCAATTCACTACCAATTTTTGAGGAACTTGATGACCCCCATATGCCAAGGCTTATGTCGAAGAAGGCCATTTTGGAGTGTAGGAAAAGAACTGAATCATGAAAGCTTTGATATCAAGGAAAATGACCCAGTGATGCAAGACAATTGACCTCCATTATACATTTCTTACCATGGACCCCACATCTAAACCTCCTGGCTTTGCTTTACTAATGCAGAGCTGGACTACGTTGAACAAGGAGGACAACTAGCTACTTTGTAAATGGAATTTTATTAAAGATGCCAAGTTTGAGTGTGGTGAGATCCAAACTGTAGCACGTATCATGGAGGAATGTCCTGTTTATCTTTTTAACGATTGTATTGAAAACCTGCACCAGGCTGCTGCTGCTGCTGACTTGCCATGGATATCGTATCTAAAACTGTCACTCTAGTCTTAACCCTTAGTGCCATTGCTTAGAGCTTGTTCTGCTATTCAGTTGCTGTATCCATCTGAATAAATCACAAAGCAACAAGTGGAAGCCATTGTGCAAGCACCCCTGCTCAAAACCCTGGCACCTAACTGACTGTATCCTAGTGCATTGCAAAGTCCACCTCAGCACAGCCATACTGCCACAGCCAACTGCCATAACGCCCGCAGCAGATGCGCTCACGTCGCGGCCCGCTCCGATTTGAACAATCGGCAGATTCTGCTGAATCCCTGTCATCAGCCATCTCGAGTGGGACACGAGAAGAAGATGAGAAGAAAACCAGCCCCAAAGGCTCCTGGATAGATCCTTGTTTGATAAGTTCCAACATGTCCATCTGTACGGCCACAACGTGATGTCAACAGAAGAAGCAACCAAAGAAGAGATTCAATCTCAGGTGCCTGAAAAACCCTGCTAAGAGACATCACCTCCAGCAGTGCCTCAGAGAGAATCGTGCCAACTGCCCTGATGCTCTTGGCACCACTGATCACTCGAGGAAGAGCGAGAGCTTCAAGAAAGACATCCGTGAGGCATGCCAAAAATCTTGAGGCTTCTCCACAAAGAAACGTGAGGCCTGGTTCAGTGAGAATGACTGGGAAGTTCTTGCCTTCAAAATGGACAGAGCACACAGGGACATCAACTCCAAATAGAAATATCTACATTCGTGGCCTTCAGTACAGACAATTCACTCAACGACCCCTGCCACATGTACAGTTTTGAACACATAGGTGAAGAATGGATCTCCCGCTTTTGTGTGTGTTAGAAAAAGCCACCATTGAATAGGTGTGTAATCTGTAACATGTAATAAAAAGACAGGAGAATTTATTAGTGCTGTAAATCCTTATGAAATTTGCTCTGGACTCACATAAAGGCTTCACTGCAAAGAAGCTGCTTTGGTTTGGTTTAGCACATCCTTCTGCCTGTTTACCTAGTCATTGCTTTCCATTTTCCCTGAGGGTTTTCCCCCCTCTACTTGCCAGAGGAGGCTGAGCCCTTCCTTAGGGTGGACCAGGCTCAGGTTTCAGATGGCAGCTCCCATTACTCCCTCAGTGCTGTGGCAACTTGTGGGATCCAAGCCTTCCCTCTTCCCACCTCTTGTCACCAGCTGTGCTCAGCCCCAGCTGCTCCAGCAGGCTGCAGGGAGGCTGTGGCTGCTCCTGCCCTGCAGCTGGGAGAGGAAGTGGAGGGGAGAGGTGTCTGCACTCCCTGCCCTGGCCTCCAGGTTGGCCCTCACAGCTGGAGCCCTGGACTGAAACCTCCCCTGGGAGCAAAACACCCAGCCTGGGGTTGGGGGTTTTCTCCATGTCCCTCTTTGGCCCCTGGGGGTTTTGTTCTCCCTTGGTGCAGTCAGAAACCCAGGGACACCAGCACCACCTGGCCCTGGCACAGAGAAGCCAAAGGCCACTTTTCAAAGTCATTTCTGTTTTTCTGGGTGCCCACTTTCAGACACTGAGAATCCAGACAAGTCCAAGTGAAATCAGTGGGAGCTGCAGGTGCTCGGCCCTGTTTACAGTTGCAAACAGACTCCATCTGATGCTGGACACCTCAAAACTTGCCACCCAAATGCAAAACCTATTCTTTAAAGTTTGTCCCTCCTTGATTTATGTCAAAGATGCAGGGGGCCAGTTTTGGAACCAGGAGTCCCAGCTGTTAGCTCCTAGCTCTGTCCAACAGGCCTGTCCAGCAGCACTGCAATTAGTAATAAGTTAATATTGCCAAGGGCTTTGAAGAGGCAGAAGCCAAACTGTGCTCTGAGGGGGGCAGCAGTAGCATTCTCACCAATGCACCCACTATGGAGTTGATGCAATAAGTCAATATTGAAGTTCTCTAAATCTCTATGGTCACATATTTGTGTCTTTTTTAAATACTATATTTACAGTAGATTCAATCCCTGCCAAGACCCTTGGAATCTCAAAGCAGATTTGAGCTACTTTGAAACCAGTGAATAAGAATCATTAGATTCCAGTATTTGAATATTTGTGCAATCTCTGACATAGGGCCTTTTTGTCCTATGCCAAATCTTTATTTTTCTTCAGTTCTTCCACCTTTCTGATGCCAAACAGTGCCATCTGATGCAGATATAGAATGCATAAGATGACAGGGCAGAAGCTGAACGTGACCCTTAATTATATGTGTTTGAATTCAAGGCAAAGTTCCCACTCAAGCAACATGATGCGGGCAGAGGGGAAGCTTCATTTTAGATCTGAGTACTAGTCCAATCTGGGCTGGCTAGTGAGGCAGGGGACGGGGCTTATGACAACGGGTGCACAGGAGAGACCCAGTGTGTGTCTTGGCGCACTTACCTTCAGGTTGGCCCAGAGCTGCTGCTGCTGTCTCTGCATAGTAAGGCTGGGTCAGGGCAGCCACTGCTGATTGCCCCAGAGCTGGAGCAGCTAGAAAGGGCAGGCACAGGCATAGGAGGGCAAGGGGAAGGGGGAGCATGTCATGGATAGGAAGGCACAGGAAGGGAAACAGGTAGCAGGGGAACAGGCCCCAGGGGTTCAGGCACAGGTGTGGTGGTGGGGGTAGGGGCAAGGGGGAAGGCACTAGGGTTTGGCATGGGATGGTGTGTGGTGGCAGAGCTGGCAGCAGGGTACAGGTGCGGGGCAGAAAGGAGCGGGGCAGGCACATGGGGGTGGGAAGGAGGAAGGGAGGGCAGTTCATACACCCTGGAAAGTCTCCAAGAAGTTGAAAATCTAGTGGTGGGAAAATAGAAAAGAGCCTTTTCAAGCATTATCTAGATCTTGTTTGGTGTAACTATATCAGCATTCAAGTTCTTCTCCCATATTATTAACTCTTCCACTATGATTTACAGAAGGTGGGGCAAGGTGGCATTGTGTTGAGTGAGTGAGTTTCAGACGTGAAAAAGTTTATGCATCATACTAGGAAAGATTAATAGCAAACTACCTTCTGTCTGTCTTGGCTAATTGAATTGCCCTTCTCTAGCATAACCTACAGCTGAAGCAGTAACTGTAGAAGTTAATCATAAACAAGAAGCCCAAGTCATTGAAGGTCTATTGTACTGGTTTGCTAAGTGGAT
This sequence comes from Alligator mississippiensis, assembly GCF_030867095.1. Classification (NCBI taxonomy): domain Eukaryota; kingdom Metazoa; phylum Chordata; order Crocodylia; family Alligatoridae; genus Alligator; species Alligator mississippiensis. The sequence continues at coordinate 255,532,539 of NC_081826.1, forward strand.
TTTCTCTTGAGCAGCTCCTCCTTGTTCTGACATTTTCCAGTTTTATTTTCTTTTGTTGCCATCTCCTCAGGCAGCTTATCATATAAATGACAATGATGGCATAAACTTTTCCATGCCTGACATTCACTCTAGAATGATAGAGTTGTAGTAGTGCTAGAAGCAGCAGATGTTGGTACAGTATTTCACTTTCTTTTAAACTTCTACAAACTTACCAGCTTGGTCTGTGTAGCTCTTTCACCCCTCTCTCCCACCCCCACCAACTTCATGAAATAGCACTAAAGGTTAGTTTAGGTTTGTTTTAAGGAATCTTTTCCATAGGAAAGTTGGAGGAAGCTTTCTTCCTTGATTTTTTTTATCAACTGAAAATGTCATGTTCTGACAGGAGCCTGATAAGAGATAAGTTAAAAAGTGATGTCACAGGGATAACTTGAGCAACAACTCTCTCTTCCGTAACTGATAAGCAGGTGATACTCAGTTGAGTATGAGGGGGTTGGACTCGATGATCTATTGAGGTCCCTTCCGACCCTAACATCTATGAATCTATGAGGGAACTAAAAAAATGAAGCACTTTGATGGGGGAATATAAATACTTCCAAAACATAGCTATTGTTGCTGCTCTCTCAGGAAATACATGAAAGGAACATGGGGAGTGATTTTTCTTATCTATTCCTAAAGTCTGGTGTGTTTGCAATGCAGCATTTCTATTAGAAAATAGTTCTGTGTAAAAGGTAGTTTAAAAAAAAATCTAACTCTCAAAGTATGAAAAGGGATTAAAATATCGTCTTTAATCTATGATAAGCAAAATGTAAAACAGCCATTCTCTCCCTGACACACTCTGAGTTAACACGCTTCCTGTTTCTTCTATGGGGAGTGACAATATAGCTGGGACATCAAGCTGTGTGTATTGGCATCAGGCCAGGACTGTGAAGGTGTTCCTGAACTTTTGGTCTGTATAAATTGCGTTCATGTAACTCACAGAGTGATAACATTTATTTTCCTTGATGGATGGTTATTATATTGTAAGGCTGTGTTGGGGGGGTGGGGGGAAGGGGAGGGAGGGCATTCTTTTTCATTAAAAAAATCCCAACAGTCAAATCCTGCATCTTGCTGGCTTTATCCTCTCTTTAAAGGTACAGGAAATAAATGGCTATATTTTATGAGGATCAAGTGCAGCTGATGACATCAATATCATTACTGTGCATTTATATAACGTAACATAGGCCTAAGTTGAAAAATCTATTATTTTACAATCCTTTACAAAAATGTCCTTTGGGGCTGAAATGTTTCTTGCTTCATAGTGCACAGTGGATTTGTTTTTCAGTTCTAATTTATCTTAACATGAAACATCTATTCCTTTTTAAATATTATACTTCTAAAATCTTTACTGATTCCAAATGTGTTCCAGTTTCAACATGGCAAAGGCACTTCTTCTTATTGTATCAGAATAACTTGAAAGAGGCTTTATTCACAAAAATTCTACTGGAAAGTGTCCCATGTATCTATGATCCTTTTTTACTCATACTCAAGGTGTTGGAACACAAGGCACATGGGTTAAAAAAACTGTCTGGGGTCCAATCTAGGGATACCTGCCCTGAGTGATCCTCAAGTGCTTTGCAGTAAATGCAAAAACTTAGTAGGGTAGAGGGGATGGTGAGGGTGGTGGCTCTCTAGACCTTGTCTTATTTATGTTTTTGGGCTTCTGCTGACACTGGATTCAAGTAGATGATGAATAGTGAAAGAACAGGAGCAACAGCAGAGATCTGTTAATAACAGAAATAACAATGGGGCACAATCACAATTGTAAGGTACCTAATAGGCACTGGATGAAAGTTAAGACTATTGTTTGACCTGTTATAACTTGATCTTTATTAAGGTGCTTAGGTACCATGGTGCTGGAAACAGTATTAAAACCTTGGGGCACCTATACATGTACTGGATATTGGAGCAGACTCAATTAATCACTCCAGCAGCCTCCATATCACATCTATTCAGGTCCCTGCACTTCAAAATGGCAGTGGGGGTGCTTCCATTAAAGCTCATTGAATGAGCTTTAGTTCAAGTGCCCCATTGCCATTTTGAACCACGGGACACTGCACACACATGAAGCTGCAGGTGCTTTAATAAAAGCAGCTCTCAGAGCCACTGTAATTAAAGCACCCACCTCTCAGGACACGTGTATAGACACCCTTGGTTATTTGGGCACATGGCTACCACACTACAATCAACCTCATGAGTGCAGTTTATGCTGTGCAGTGCATTTCCTAAAACACATTGACAAACCTGTAAACAACCAACTGAAATGGTGGAGTGTCTTTTTAAAAACTTTGTTTCCTTTCCTTCCCACTTGGAGATTTTTCTCTTGTGAGCTACTTTTCCTGACAAATCATTTGCATCTCTCCATTCCCCTCTGTCTTTATGATCATCCCTGCTCCTTTCTTTGTGTTCCTGAGGGTTGGTGGCTTTTTTTTTGGTGTTTGGGTGGAATGAGGAAAGCTGTTTCCTGTTTCAACCTGTACAGCAGCATTTCTCAGTTGATGTGTTGCAACCCAAAAGTGGGTCACACAAATATTTGAAAGGGTCATGAGGAAGTCCCAGGAAAACCTGCAAATGTACGGATTTCCCCTTGCAGGCTGACAGCATTCCAGCCTTCATGTGCTGCTTGGGACAATTGGAGGCAGTGTGCACACATGCATTTGCAACCACAGATGCACCTGGCCAGCATACAGTGAGTTCAGGCTGTGGAGCAGCCCCAGCTGCTGGACGCAGGTAAGTGTATGGGCAGCAGGAGGTGGAAGTCCAGGGGACTGTCCAGAGGGCTGGGGGCGGGGATGTGTGTGCATGTGTGTGCATGTAGGGGTGCTGGTGATGGTGGCCAGATACAGGGCAGCATCAGGGCAGGGGGAGCAGTGAGGAGAAGGTGCCTGGCCCTTCAGCAAGGGAAGGAGGTGGTGGTTGTCTTTTGCAGCAGGGAGCTGCATGCCTGGGCAGGTGGTGCTGGGCCGGCACCCATACACTGAGGGACCTGCACTTGCTGCTCGCGCTCCAGCTCAAGTGGAATGGGAGCAGCTTGGGCCCCCCTCCGGCTGGGGTGGCAGGGGACTGTGGATCAGGATTGAGGGGCACCAGCATGGCCGGAGGGGGAGGGGGAGGTGCAGGGGGCTGTGGCTTGGGGGTGAGGGGCTGGGGACTTTGGGTCAGGCACCGGCAGGGCCAGGGGGCTATGGGTCGGGACAAGCCATCAATCTTGGAAAATAGGTCCCAGAATGAAAAAGGTTGAGAACCATTGTTCTACAGGCCTGCTTGGGGAACAGTGGGGAGGGGAGAGGCAGGGTGCTGTACTGCCTGCTGCAGCAGTCCCAGCAGCCTGCACAGTATATGGCTCAAAGCCACAATCGGTGCATCCCTCTGCTGCTGAGAAGTTGGACAGCCCCATGTAAAGCATTAACACTTGTCTAACAGAGCAGTTTCAGTCACTGATACATAGTCACTGGTGTAAGCCCGTAGCTGAGAAAGACAAAATAGCTATACAGCCAACATTTTCAGTCCTCCTTGATATAGAGATAAACTGCTTTAGTGCACATGGTGGTTTCTGCAACTAAGAGCTTTCACTGGCAGTTGGTTATTTATTGGTTCAGATGCCCACTGTAAGAAAGACCTGAAGTCTGTGTTCTGCTTTGAGTAATGGGCGGTGCAATTTGGGTTGGGGTCTCTGACTATGGTAACAGGTTACAGAGGGTGGGATGGTCCACGTGTAGCTGACTTGCTGCAATTCAGGCAGAAGTGATCTTCAGTCTGCTTTCCTCCTCTAACTGGACACTGCAGCTCTCTGGTCTTGCTTCTGTCTTCTAATTTAACTTTGCAATTTAAACGTGAAAACTTTCCCAGGGTTTGTCATGGTGGATTGAGGGGGTTGCAGTGGTTTGGTTGCACTCTCTTTCAGACTATGCTGTGGTAGCCACAGGAGGGGGGTTTAAGTTCCTGAATCAGGTAAGGATTCCCCCTCTCCCTTCCATTCTGTGCTCAGCGGCATGTCTCCTTCTCTCCCTTCCCCTCCAGTTCCCTGGCCTTTCCCTGCCCACTGCTGCTGTTGTCTTTTCTGTCTCTGGCTGTCCTGGGGGGAGGGGGAGCTCTAGAGGCACTCTTATCCTGCTTCAGTTAGGCTGTACAGGAAGTTGCACTTAGCCCAGGACAGCAGAAGCAGGTGGGTTAGGTCTTCCTGTGCCTGCTCCCTGGCTGATGGGAAACACCTGGGGGGTATCAGGCAGCCATTCCTACTGTCATGGTTGCTGCTCCTACATCCCCTTTTACAAAATTGTGGATCCACCCACTGGGCTTGTACATAATAAGGCACAATGCAAAACTATGCAATTCCTTTGTTTTATGGGTCATCTTTCCATACTTTGTATGATGTGTTTGCAGGCTGTAAACTCCTGGAGGTGAGGACCTTCCACTCTATAAACATGTAAGAAGACAATGCATAGTAATAGTGTTATGTAATGTTTTAATAATACACCTACCAATAACCAGGAAGGGCAGGAAAAGCTCTTCAACAGAGAGGCATGGACATTGGTATTTATGAGGTAAAGACTAAATAAGTTCAATTCTGTTTACTGAGGGAGGTTTCACAAACTTAAAATGCCCCATGCTGCACTTGGCAGGACCTGCCTGTACTTGAATACAGCGTACTAGACCAATAAGGCTCTAAGAACTTTACTCCAGAAATACTAATGGCTTCACGTATCCTACAGCCTAGCATTATTAAGTACCAGGAATATACTGCTATGAAAGTACTGCTGAATTCTTGACATGCCAGGAGCTGAAAGGTCACTTGCACTTGCAGCTACATGCAGAACTTGGTTGAAAATGACCCATCTGCTATGCCTTGCTGAGTTATTTTTCTTTTCCCTTGCCTTTTCATAGATCAATTCTAGTAGCCTCGATATCAACATTTGACTCCATAAGGATATCAACATTCGACTCCTTAAGGATATCTGACTCAGCTTGAAATGAGGTAGCTTAAATAACAGATTTCTCTTGTCCTAAGAACGTCATTCAAGGGTACGAAGATATGCGTGTGATTGCTGACCAGCATAACTGAGCCGGCAGAACCCACTTGTGCAAATATGGTAACTGCTAGGGCTGTGCGAAATTTCACCGGCTGTTTTGTTTTAAATCTGTTTCAACTCGTTTCAAGCTCAAAACAACGAAATTGAATTGAAACAAAAGGCTTTGAAACAGCCTCGAAATGAAACAAGGGCAGTCGAAACGTTTCAAAACATTTTGAGTTTTGAAGCTGGGCTTGCTTGTAGCTAAAGAGAAACTATGGAGGGGAGGGGGAGAGGCGGGAGGGACTGCTCTGTTATTGACTATGTAGGTAGCCAGTGACAGTCATCCTTCCTGGAGGCCCCTTCCAATCCCAGTGCTCTGGGGGAGGGATGGAAAAACTGCGTAAAAAGTGTTTGAACTGAGCTCTCTGCACCTTCACACTTACAAGCAACACGAGTTTTGCTCTGAACAGTTTGAGGTGCAGTTTCCCAGAAACCCCTGACCCTATCTCCTTGAAACTTGGCAGGCTTCATGGCCTCAATAGGGGCTACCATGCCTACAGTTTTCACCCCGCTGTGCCTTAACACACACACTGTCACACATGTCATGAGTTTTGCCCATCAGCAGCTTGAGGTGCAGTTTCCCAGAACCCCCTGCACCTATCTCCTTGAAACTTGGCAGGCTTTGTGGCCGCAGCAGGGGCTAGCAGGTCTGCAGTTTTCACCCCACTGTGCCTTAATACACACACGTGCCGTGAGTTTTGCTTTCAAGATTTTGAGGTGCAGTTTCCCAGAAACCCCTGCACCTATCTCCTTAAAGCTTGGCAGGCTTTGTGACCTCAGAAGGGGCTACCACCTCTGCAAGTTTCATCCAAATCAAGCAAGAAATGACAAAGTTATAGCCTATGGGCAAAACGTCGAAACAGTGAAACAAGTTTGATTAAACGAAACAGAACAGCAGTTTTGAAATGAAACAAAACTCGAAATGAAACACTGTCCCATCAAAACGAAAGTCAAAATGGAACAGTGCTGTTTCGCACAGCCCTAGTAACTGCACACTTATTGTACAGCTTGCTTCATTTGGTGGAAGTAGATTTGCTGTTCCCCCAAGTATCTGTACTTGGAGGACTTTGCTGGTAGAGCACTTCCAGTGTAAACATAGCCTCATGTTCCTTGCTGTTTTCATTTTGGAGATGTACTAAAGAGCATTAATAAGCATCTATATAAAGATGCAAGACACCAAAGAGTAGGAAAACAAAAAAGGTACAGTGACTTGTCTTCAGTGAATAAGACAAAACTCCATACTGGTGATCCTACCACTTCTGCTGCACCAGTGGGAACCTCAGGAGAAAGAAGTCTCTGGTAGCTTTTGCTGGTTTTACCAAGCTATCTACTCTGAATATATTGATACTGTACAGCTGCAGTGTAGCATAGAGACAGCTGCCCTAGTTTGAAATGTGTTAGCTCAAGTATCAGAAGCGGTATAGCCAAAGCAGCACAGAACTTCTGTGACCTTGTCACAGCACTGGAAACAAAAGTACTTTTGGGAATCATTGCATGGCATGCATAGATATCAGATTTGCTATTGTTGCATCTAGTTTCTAATTGTAACAGTACAAAGCTACATTCAGTTTTATTGTTCTCATATCTGTGTATGTTAGTATTTGACATATATGCAATTTTTTATGTATCTTTATATTTCAGCTAATGTATCAGTAGGGCACCAATTGACTTGAACAGCCCACAATTGTTCACACTTAAAAAGGTCAATGGTTCAGAATTAGCACTTGATTTGGTTTGTTTATTGGTCCCCCCTGCAGATGTGCTAAGAGGCACCCTAGGTCTGTTCAGGCAATCATATATTTACATTTTAAAAGAAACCTGACACCTAGCTGGCCAAACTATCCTACAGGAGAGACAGGGTATCAAATTAATGAATCCACATACGTAAAAATGATGCAAGATTATAGTCTGGTAAATATGCACCTTCAGGGTGAAGAAGTTACTGGCATAGTGTGAGCCTCCCCTAGAAATAAAGGGGTGACATATGTTAATAGCCAGACTGGCAAAGGTACTTAAGTCTGCCTAGAGAACATGGCTTAATCTTCAGTCTTCTCACGGAAAAAGGAGAGGTTGGGTCCCCCAGCCAAAGAGGCTGGGAAAACCAAGCCAACAGGGGGGATGCAGGAGGCCTTGACAGGCAGAGTCAGAGCCAGAGGCTGCATTTAGACCCTTGAAGCTGGCTAAGGATCCAAGGTGTAGGGTAAGAACAGGTTAGTGTTTTGGTATTTTCTCTTGTTTGCTTACTCTTATATCTCTGTCTGCATCTCAACATACAGTTGCTGGTTTCTTGGGCTTGTTTTATTTTTATTATAAATCATTTTGTTGTTGGTCTCCTTACCGGTTGCCTTTAAGAGTGACTTCTGGGCAGGTGATATTCTAGCCTTACCCTCTCCATGGAGAGAAGGACCTATCATTTCTTCATTACCCAACTGTGAGGGCTACCTAGGGCAGGCAGAGATCCTTCACTGCAGCTACAGAATCCAGTAAAGGGCAGAGGAACTGAGTTGTTGGGATAGGGAACTATCTCAGGGCAACTTTGGTCTGTGCCCCGGCGAGTGTGGTAGCACAGTGAGGAGTAACTCAAAGATATCTCATGGACAGGCTTGTGACAGGGTTAATATGCCTGCCAAGAAGCAGGATAAATGTAGTCTTTGTGGAACTCTGTTTTGCTTGGCTGCTGTTACCCAAACTAGCTTGTTTAAAGCTAGCCCAGGTAGCTTTCCCCCAGTATCTTTTGTTTTGATTATTTCAGCATAGCAAAAGAATATTCCCTTTGCTATTTAATCATTCACAGAAATCTTTCTATTGTTTCACAATGAATGAAATCCTTTAGTTAACTGCCAATTAATTATTGAAAGCATACTCTGAGGGTTAATGAAGATCACATACATTCTGCAGTCCAGATATACCCTTATTTGAAAGCAGGAGAAATAGAATATGTGCCAGCTAGTGCAGAAAGCTTACATTTGTACCAGTTTTTTAAAGAGAAACAAGCGTAGTTATCAAAGCGTCTTGTATCTTTCTGTCTCGGCCGGGCTGAACCGACTCGAGGTGATTCAGAATTTACCTGTTCGTCAGGGCGGGCTGGTGAATAGAGAGGCTGACAAGCTTAATGGTTGCAAAAAACTTTACTTACATCGCGGGTGGCTGCGACAGAAACGGGTCGGTTGTCTGAACAACAATGTGAGTTGCTCTAGCTGGCGAGGCCAATGCCAGTAAACTCGTCCATAATTCAAGCCGGCGGGAAAAGGGTATGTCTGGGACTGCGTTCGGCGACGGGAAGAAGGATCGATAGGTGATCAGTCTATCGATCAGCTAGCCGCAAGTCAGATCTCTAAGAGGCACTCTGCAGCGTGCTCAAAGTTCTTCGACTTGGGCGGAAGTCGCACTAGTTTTTAAACGGCCAGCAAGCCAATTACCGGCCGCCACGTGTGAATAATTTAGCACTAGCCAATTGCGGGGCACGAATTTACATCCGAATGGCGGGAACTCTTTGCACCGTGCACCTCTGTGCTGTAAAGAGAAAATGCATCCTGCAAAAGCAGCTGCAAAAGTGGCGGGAACAGTCTCCTGCACGCGGGTTCTTTATGCAACAAAAACCCTCGCTGTGCAAGAGGCTCTCAGGTGTCAAGAAAATTCTGTAGTGCCGAGGCACCAAACCCATTGGGTTATGACATGCCCCCTTGCTGACGGCACAACTGGAACTTTCGACACATGAGCACATTATACGGAATTTACTGACTTGGCAAAGCCTTCGCAACCAATATATATATATAAATACATAAACAAATAACTTTGAACACATAACAACAACTGCTGATCATCGTCTGATTGGAGAACATTCCGCTTCGGTCCGTCTTCTCCTATAACAGACAATGTCAGTAAACACTTAATAAAATGAAAATAATGCCATAACAAGTCCTGAGCAGATGGGTTCTTTGCCGTCTCAGTGCCTCCCTCGCAACTATCACTTTTTGGAATCAGGTGGTTGTGGATTACCGCTTCTGCTGGGGTTAAACCTGTGAAGAAAACAAAATGACAAGACAAAACACAACGAGAAAGAATCATAACTGGTTTCACTGTAAGGATACTGGGTGAACATCGGAACGGCGAGTCATCCAGTTGTGATGAACAACAATAGGGGGACAATCAGGCTTCTCTTCCAGTTGGACAGAATAGGTATTGGGATATTGTCCCGGCTGTTGAACTGTCCCTTTGTGAACTTGTGGATGAGACTGATGAGGGTGAGGTATTGAAATCCACACCAACTCATCAGGTTGGAACTTGGGCTCCCAAGGTGAGGGTTTCTGGACATTAGCTTCATCCCATAACGGCTTAGTAGCGTTTAATGAAATAAGGACATCGTGATTAAATTTAGTCCAATTTTTAAATGTCCCTCCTCTAAGGCGAAGCTGCTCCTTATATAGACCTATGTGTCTCTCCAGAACGCCGTTGGACTGCAGATGGTACGGCAGATGAAGATGCCATGCCACATTGTGAAGACGAGCAAATTTATCCAGAGCATTAGAGTTGAACGGAGGTCCTCCATCAGACTGAATTTCATGAGGAGGCTGCCAGGTGGCAAACACAGCAGTTAAGGCAGCTATAACAGCAGTGGCATTGCTTTTTCGCAAGGGAATAACCTGCAACTGTCTGGTCCCCAAATCAACCACAACTAGTCCTTTATTTGGCGGTTTAGACCCTGGGAGGGGTCCCAGCAAATCCACCTGCCAAACTTTTCCTGCCTGAAACTGAGAAGGATCGAAAGCTCCGATCTGATACTTGGTTTTATGACACTTTTCTTTAGCACACGTTTCACAGGCCTGAGCTACCTTTTCCCAATCCCGCCTGGCTCCATATGAGGCCGGCTCTGTAATGGTTCGGCACCAACGTTGATGACAAGCCCGTGGTCCCGGGTGACCCCAATTTTCGTGAAGCCACATGAGGAATGGATTTGCTTCAGGATCAGTGGTAGATGTGACAGGCAAAGCTATGTCGGTCCGGAGTGGATCCTCCAAGAGCTTGTCAATTACCTCATGCACTGGATCAGTATCTGAACGATGGGACTTAGTGTGCTTAATCAATGGAAGGCGTACAAATCTAATTAACATCCTCCAGATGTCTCGCCAATCATCCAAGTTCTCGGTGGGAAAAGCTATGCCCGTAAGAATTTTGTAGATATACTGCGAATCAATCGCAATGATCGGAACTGGGAGTGTATCGTTATGATACATCAAACAATGTTCCAGTACCTTCAGGAATCCTAATAATTCACATTTTTGGGACGAATTATCATCTGGGTCGGCTTGGAAAATTCCCTTATCGTGACAAGCTTTACAGTAGTACCCATAGGCTTCTTCATGTCGGGAGGTTCCGTCCGAGGCCATCCACGCTGGGGCTGAAGTTCCATACAGCGTAGGAACCCCTTCCTCATCTTCTGGGCTTGGATCAGGTACCGTGTCTTCCAACCTCCAACAATGCCAATTATAATGGTGGGTAAGTACTAGTGTATTCCAGGTCTTAGATTCCCCTTGAAAATGTGGGTCGATTCTTCCCGCGTCCAGCAAGGGTAACAATGTGGCACCAGAAGCGCGTAACATTCCATGCCCCCTTGCTAACGGCTCCACCAGTTGTTCGGCTAGGAGAATCTTTCCCATAGCTCCATATCGATGTTGCGCCGCTTGAAGCATCTTGTGGGCCATGTGTACTAACTCATCGCGGGGGTTGTGCACGACAGCCCACACGTGATTGGTGGTGAATCCAAGGGTTACGGTTAGTGACTCACCCAGATAGATGGCATGGAGTTGTGTACCTTTAACCGTGGTTAGCAGGCGAAGCAGATTCTGCTGATCCTTTTCCGTCCAAGGCGTGGACTTTCGGGACTTGTCACGAATCTGTCGCTGTAATTTAGTAAGGAGTGCCAAATCACTAGGTCCAATATAATGTCGATACCAATTTAAATGACCCAAAAGCTGTTGAAAATGCCTCTTAGTGACAGGGTGGAATGTTTTTAGCGGATCGATGTTAGGACCCTCATGCGAAACTCCGTGGCGGATGGAACCAGTGTATTGAGTGCCAAGGAACGTAATGTCATCTACAGGATGTAGGCTTGACTTTTCCTCGTTGATGGTCCATCCCTCACTTTGAAGGTGAGCAACCAGTTGATTTACTACACCGGCAACTACAGAGCTATCGCGACCCATGATGGCAATATCATCAACATAACTCCAAATTTTTAATTCCTTTTCGGGGGGAAGAGAGTGTAAGGCTCGAAAATTCTTCAGGATGTTATTCATGGCACCAGTGGCTAACGATGGAGAGTTACGATATCCTTGCGGACAAACTGTCCACCTGTACATGATGCCATCAATACACATATTCAGTATTCCTTCTGGGTCAGTTATTGGGATAGAAAGGAACATATTTTTCAGATCTAATGTAACTCCGACCCACAGACTTTGCTGGAACTGTGCCATCTCAAACATACACTGTGGCAGAGTAGACGGATTAGGTTGTTGCAGTACTTGGCACCTTTTATTGACTTCTCGATAGTCCACGACCAACCGAGCTTCATTAGGCTTCCCAGGTTTCGCCACTCCCCATCCTGATGATAGGTAGGTGCTGGCTGTTACGGTCTTAATACAGCCTCGTCACTCAAGTCGTTGCAGAAGGTTAGTAAGGGACTGTTTCAGAGAATCCTTAGTTGGGATTGGCCGATATCGCCAGGTGGAAGTGTCACGAAGCGTTGGTCGATGCCAGTCCTGCTCTGGGATAATTACGGGTAATGCCTGTAGCACTTGTTCCCTGAGGTCAAGCGTCTTTATCCCCGGAATTCCTAAAATGTTGATGCCCCCTAGAACAGCTTCTAGGGGATATCGGTGGTCCTGAACCCAAAACTTGACCTTCGTTGTGACAGCGATAGCATTAAGCCCTTGTACTTTGATCGTCTTGGTGGTCTTTTGATGAGGTATCATCGAGGTAATCACATTGGTCTGAGCTCCAGTGTCAAGAAGGAAGGATACCTGTTGTTTGTCATCCGGATCAGTAGGGTTGTAAACAGTAAATTCAGCATATGGTCGAGAATCAGTAGGATCAGGTCTGAGTTGAGGAAGGCCGTCGGCGGAGCCGACGGCCATTACTCGTTTTTTGACGGATCCTCAAAATTAAATCCCATTGCTTCGGCCATACTAGCCTGGGCCTTGTCTCCCAAAAGTCTCAATTGAGCCTTTGTTAGTCCGGAGTGAGCAAGAAGAAATCCGAACATAGTCCTTTCCTTCAGTGTTCTTTCTTTTGAGGTTCTTTCTTTTGGGGTCCTTGGAGGTGACCCCCATGGCTCTCGCTGAGGGGTATACCCTGGATGCCTAGGCCTCAATGTTGCAGCCAGGTACGCTGAAGGTCGATCCCTTGTGTCATTAGAAGCTTCCTCACCTTGCTTCATAAGTGCCTGCAATTGTGGGAGATGGCCTAAAAGACTTCCCACTGGTTGTCCTGCTATCGGGTTCAAGAAGAGTCGGAGTGTAACAGCATTCGCTCCTCTGTACACCTCCACGCAGGCATCTATGGCTTCCAAGGGCGTTGGAATTGCCCCGGGGTCCGATAGGTGACGATGAGCCCATCTCTCTTTACGCTGGACTGCTGTTAGTCCCATAGGATTTGTTCTTGGGCTCCATGAGAGATACGACACTCCAACTATAGCCAGGAGAAGTTGTTCTGCTGTCGCCTTCTTTGGGCAACCCTCATGCCAGGTGTGAAATTTGTGGGTCACCTGTCCTACCACAAGCGCCGGGAGCGGGATGGGCCAGTGGGCACTGGCCGTGACCACATTCAAATCAGTAGCGCGCCCTCCGCTCCACGCTGCTTGCCGTGTCAGGGCACTCGCTTCTTCTTTATCCAGAGTGTCCGATCCAAATTCCACTATCAGTCTTCCTAACCATATGGCCAGGGTTTCTTCCAGCCTGATTTTAGAGTCTTTGCAAAGCTCTTGAATCTCTGGTCTGGTGCGTGTACGAGAGATAGTGGTGGTACGCGTGGTACCTTCTTCATCCTCAACATGCTTTGTCACTGCTATCGGGTAAGCTGCGGCAGAGAGAGGGTTAAATTCTGTGTCTGGGAGCATTGGGTACATCCCTCCTCCCATTGCCCCCTCCCTGTGGTAAAGAGGCGTGGTTGCAGGGAATGATGTCACCTCAGGGGGTGGAGTCACCAAGGGAATCCCCGCCGAGTCTTCCAAAACTCCGCCCCTCCTTTCCGGGTTCCCCGGGTAGCTCGCGCTTCTTTCGCCGCCATTTTCTGCTAGCAGCATCACGCGGCCGGCACTGTTAAGAAACGCTGCTCCGGATCCCTTTGCTGTCTGCTCCAGCGACTCTTTACCCGCAGTATACATCTGAGCCTCCAGATTCGCGTATTCCCTCAGTAGGCCCGTTACTGCATGGAACAGCACATTGATCATCTTTCCTTTTTTCCATTTAATTAGACCCCACTTCGGCTTGTGACGGCCCTTAGTTTCTAAATCCTCCCGCAGCTGAACGAGGAGCTCATGGCCCCGCGACTCAGGCACCAAATCCGGACAGTTGAACCAGTCCACGGGGGAGGGTTCCCCCCCCCTCCTTCAAGTATCGGGTGCATTGGGCGAACTCCTGAGCGGGGGTCAGCTTTTCTGCCTTCCGCGCTTTCACCCCGGCTAGGGATATTGTTGATGTTTCTTCCAGGGGCCGATAGTAAACCCGGTCGCTCCCCATTATGCATTCGAACTCCCCTAGGGATAGTGTTGTTCTCCATTCTTTTATTACAGTCTCTTCTCTTTTTACGGAGAAGTAACCATCAATACTTCTTTCCTCCCCTTCTACCGCCTGGTGGTAAGTGATATGCGCCCATAGATCGTTAGCGTTCTCTACGTGGTGGTTCCCGGTGCGCCAGGGGCAGCACCCAATTAAGTTCTTCTCCATCACCATGCCCTTTGATCCCATCGGCATGTGCCGCGGTGATCCCGTTCCCATCCTTGTCGCCATGTCTCGGCCAAGCTGAACCGACTCGAGGTGATTCAGAATTTACCTGTTCGTCAGGGCGGGCTGGTGAATAGAGAGGCTGACAAGCTTAATGGTTGCAAAAAACTTTACTTACATCGCGGGTGGCTGCGACGGAAACGGTTCGGTTGTCTGGACAACAATGTGAGTTGCTCCAGCTGGCGAGGCCAATGCCAGTAAACTCGTCCGTAATTCAAGCCAGCGGGAAAAGGGTACATCTGGGACTGCGTTCGGCGACGGGAAGAAAGATCGATAGGTGATCAGTCTATCGATCAGCTAGCCGCAAGTCGGATCTCTAAGAGGCACTCTGCAGCGTGCTCAAAGTTCTTAGACTTGGGCGGAAGTCACGCTAGTTTTTAAACGGCCAGCAAGCCAATTACCGGCCGCCACATGTGAATAATTTAGCACTAGCCAATTGCGGGGCACGAATTTACATCCGAATGGCGGGAACTCTTTGCACCATGCACCTCCGTGCTGCAAAGAGAAAATGCATCCTGCAAAAGCAGCTGCAAAAGTGGCGGGAACAGTCTCCTGCACGCGGGTTCTTTATGCAACAAAAACCCTCGCTGTGCAAGAGGCTCTCAGGTGTCAAGAAAATTCCATAGTGCCGAGGCACCAAACTCATTGGGTTATGACACTTTCCAGGATCCCTGATCAACCACACATAAGCATACAAACAGGTGTATCTATATGGTGGAACACATGATCACACTTATATCAGAGATCATATATTTGGGAAATGAGGTTATTTGCTACTTTACAGGTTTGGTACTGCAGTTTGAATGTGGTTTCTAATTTGCATGGTTTGTCAGTCCCTGAGCTTTTATGTATGCATACAGAGAGCACCAGTGCCCTAACATACTTCTGGAAGGGGACAACATATGTAATTGTTGCTTGTGCACAGTCAACTTCATGCAATTGCACATGACCCAAATACAGCAAAAAGGCAGAAAATTGGGCATGGTTCAATAGAAACAGGAGGAGGCAGGAGCCCATGGAAGCAAACTAGAATTATTTGATGAAGGAAAATGGGCAGCAAGCCCCTTGCACAGTAGATAGTCTGCTGAAGGAGAAGGAACAACAAGGGAATCAGTTGGCCCACAATAAATAAAAATAAAAAGACCGTTTTTTATTGATTTCAGTGGGAAAAGGAAAAATTCCCAAGGATAGTGCTTTAGAGAGAAAAAGTCCATGCATTACAATTAAAGAGAGGAATACAATGATGCAATAGGAAAATAATTAAGCAAAACAGTATGGTATCAAGTGGGATGGGAATGCTGATCAGTGCTTGCTTGGGTATTTTTCCCCACTTCCATAGTGATTGCTGACTTGGGAAGTCGCAGAAGAGGTGATTCATATAATCAGCCTCCTTTAGAGGATAAATAAAGCAGTAAGCAGTTCTCATCCCAAATATGTCCTCAAAAGGAACTTGTAAACTCATTTGCACTGTCTGGACATCAAAGGTACCCATTCATTTTCAGAGAAGTTGCTTTAGTTTCAATGGGCAAAATCCTTAGCATCTCCTGCTGTTCTTCTGTGGTACAATGTGCATTATCTAGCTCCCATCCCACCACCCTGAAGTGTCTACATGTTCGTGATGCTACATAGAATCTGTAATGAACTTTTAGTAGCCCCTTTCTTCCAAATTATCTGAGATGGATTAAAAAAAAGACACACACACACACACACACACACACACACACACACACTTGTGGTGGGGCAGTGCTGCTCTGTAATAATAATTTATGAATACTATTACCTTGTCTCTGGGATGTTTCCAGTAGGTCTATGTTGATTTAACCCAACACCGCTCTTGGGGAGGGAAGGGAAACAGGGAAGTGAACAATGGTTCAGAATAAAGAAACCCCCTTGATTAAGAGCTGAGGTTTGTTACAGGACAAAGGAAAGCCTACTGACCCTGAGGAAATTGGCCTGACCTCCCAATGAGTCAGACAACTTTGTGATTAGCAGGGCCAGAAGTCTGGAAATTGGTGAGACAAAGGACCTCTTGCTGGATAAAAAAGTGACACTCTCCCTCCCCAAGGTGATAGCTCTTGGGGTGAATGTTAGAGAGCCATTCAGGTTTCCACTCAGGACCTGCTAGGGTATCTCAAGAAGCTAAAACTGCCTGTCTCACCATCATGGGATGGTAAGGCCTCAGGTAACATTGATGTGTGCAGATGATTTGTTTTAGAATGCTTTTCTTTTCCTTTCATGTTATGCTCTGTACTAACTTTGGAGACTGATCATTAGATTCACCCATGAGCACAGACTTGTCAGAGGAGGAATGTGAGGTTCCAGAACCTGGTCACCCCTGCTGAGCAGGAATGGCTTGTCTACCTGGTGCTATAACCCAGGGCCTGTTTTAAAAGTGAGAGTTGCATAATTCACCTTAGGAGTGGTGGAGGCTGGTTGCCTGATGCCTGAGGCAAGGGACAGGTATTATGCATAAATCGGTTGAAATGTCAGAAACTAATTTAAACCTGTAACAGAACAGAAGTTCAGTGCACATAAACCAGTTTGAAAATGGCTGGAACCAGTTTGGGATTGTAACTTGCTGTGCCTGTCTTGAGTTCCCCACTTAGGTTTTTCTAGTCACCCAGAGCTAACTGTGGCCTTGTGGACCGACAGTTTGACGACTGGCACCAGTTACCAAGACCACTGATGCTTCTCACTTGCCACATTTTTGTTGGAAATTTAATCTTGGGGATTGGTGTTAATCCTGGCTCAGTGGTATCTTGTTAGGTCTAATCATTAGCACGAGAACATTGGGGCTCTGACTCCCTACACCCTGCCTAGAGCCAACCCGTTGTTACTCCGATGTTGCACAGCCACGGTTTTACTTTGTATTTGTTCAGTCCCTTTTTTGGCTTGGTTCTCCTAGGCCAATTCCACGTCTATATTTGGTCCCTCTTTGATTCAGTCCAGGTGAATGGATATACCCACGAAGGTGTAAGAGGGGTGTCAGCCTTCCCCTGTTCCTCACTCATGGTTCTTTATCAGTTGTCCTTCTCTTCTTGTCCCGCAGATCCACAGTTGCCTTTGTTCCACTCTCCGTAGCCAGACTTCCATGTCACCTCTCCTGGTAAGTCACCTGACTCCCTTGAGTCAGCCTGTAGGGGCAGCTCCTTGATTGGAGGCTGCCACCAGTTGCCCCTCCCAGGGTTTGTGGCTCGGCTGCAGCCTTCCCTTGACTGCCGGGGACTCCCTTCCTGTTCTGCCTTTGAACCGCTTTGTGGGGCTTTTAGCTTTGCCCCGCCGCCTCCACTGGTGAATCAGCCTTGACACACACTTACAAAGCGTGTCCATGCTGGCAGCAGCTTTTTTTTGCTTTGGGCATGCTCGCCCCTGTTGGCTGCAGCTCTGGACACCATAGCACCACCACTAAATCCTGTGGCGCGGCAGTCTCATTGTTGCTGCCATGTTCTCATGGATAGGCATGCCACAGCACCACCAGCAGGGCCTGTGGTGCAGCAATCCCACCACCGTACTCCTGTGGCTCGGCATGCTGAGGTGCTGCTGGCCAGGCCTGTGGCACAGGGATCTCACCGCTACTACCAGGTTCCCATGGCTTGGCAACCCCGCTGCCCCTGCCACATATCTCCCCCTATAAGTTGCCTTGTGGCATCTTGAGTGTGCTATTTTCTTGGCGTGCTTTGTCAGTCTTCTGATTGTGTCGCGCTTTCTGCTCCATTGGCCTTGCTGCTGACTCACTATACCGAGACAAGAAATCAACAACCTTGTTTGTTGTTCCTGGTCTGTACCCAACA
Source organism: Alligator mississippiensis (assembly GCF_030867095.1). Classification (NCBI taxonomy): domain Eukaryota; kingdom Metazoa; phylum Chordata; order Crocodylia; family Alligatoridae; genus Alligator; species Alligator mississippiensis. The sequence goes on from NC_081826.1 coordinate 255,550,440, forward strand.
GAGGATTTAGAGGGCTGAAGAGCTAGTGCCCAATGCATTATGTGACCATTATCACACTTAGACTTGTGCAACCACTGTAAAGGCGCATGGTCCATTATGAGTGTGAACTCCCATCCCATATAATGAATAATGGAAATATATGAGCATCCACTTAATAGCCAGACATTCCCTCTCAATTATTGAATACCTGAGTTCAGCTGTGTTTAATTTCCTACTTGCAAACACCATTGGTCTTTCAGCTCTGTCTTCTCTTTGACATAGAACTGCCCCCACCACCATTTTGAATGTGTCAGTTGGTAGGATAAAAGGCTTAGAAAAGTCAGGAGTCATCAGGAGCACATCACAACATAAGGCTCTCTTGATATTCCTAAAGGCCTCCTCCATCATGAGCATCTGGCATATTACACCCTGCATTTTACCCCTTTCGGAGTCCATCAAGGGTACAGCCAGCTCCGCAAAGCCTGGCATTCCTAATGCACACTTTTTAGGATTTGCTGTCATATTAAATTGATGCAATTCTCATAACACTGCTTCCACATGTTGCCGATGTTCAGGCATGATTAATAATAAATTACAGTGTCGTTGATGTACACTACAGTGTACCTTGTATGTGGAGCTATGATGTTATCTATCAGCCTTTGGAAAGAGGCTGCAGTGCCATGAAGGCCAAACGGCATCCTTGTAAATTCAAATAGTCCCCATGGCGTAGTGAAAGCCGTTTTTTGCTGGTCTTTTTCCGCCATGGGGATCTGCCAGTAGCCCTTGGAAAGATCCAGGGTAGAGATGTACTTTGTCTGACCTATCCATTCCAGTAGCTCTTCTACGTGGGGCATGGGGAATGCATCAAACCGTGCAACAGCGTTAAGACCCCGGAAATCTATGCATATCCTCAATGACCCATCAGATTTCAGGATGACCACCATTGGGCTTCTCCAGGGGCTCTGAGACTGTACTATCACCCCTTGTTTAAGCATTTTCTGTATCTCTTCATATACCCAAGCTTGTAGATGATAGGGGACCAGTCTCCACCTTTCCCTCACAACTACCCCTTTGGGCATATTTATTTCGTGCACTACGCACCTAGCCTTTCCTGAGACCTCAATAAACGCGTCACCAAATTTTAAGATGATCCAACCCAGCTGTTTCTGCTGCTCATCCTTGAGGCAGTCTCCTATTTCTATTGTACCTATTTGTGTATTTTCTTGTATCTCAGGGCCTAGTTCTTCTCTTACTTCTTCAGGACTCAGCAGCCACTCCTCTGGCTCCCTCCAAACCTTCAACAGGTTTACATGGTAGATCTGGTGTTCCCTTATGTGTCCAGGGCAGTATACTTCATAGTCTATGGGCCCAGCCCTCCTTGTTATCTCAAAAGGCCCTTGCCACTTAGTCAATAGTTTATTTGCAGAGGAGGGAAGCAGAACCAGCACTTTATCCCCGGTCTGAAACTCTTTCCCATGCCTTTTGGTCATAACTAGCTTTCTGCCATTGCTGTGCTCTCTCTATATTTGTCTGGGCTAACTGATGGGCCTGCTTAAGGCATTCAGTCATCTCCTGTCTAAATTGTTGGGCCCTGACTCATTTATGCCCCACATTTTCCCACTCTTCCCTGGTTATTTGCAGTAAACTTCTGGATTTATGGCCAAATATTAATTTAAAGGGTGTAAACTGGGTTGATACCTGTGGTATATCCCTTAAAGCAAACATTAGTGGCACTAAGAGCAGGTCCCACTTCCTGGGCTCCTTCTGCGTGCTCTGTCGCAACAAATATTTGATTGTGCCATTTAGGCCCACAACCAGGCCATTTGTCTGGGGGTGATTAAACCGATGTTTGTAAATGCTTAATGCCCAGCATGTGACATACAGCCTTCAACACCTCTAACATAAAATTCATACCTTGGTCTGTAATGATTTCCCTAGGTATGCCAAAACAAGATATCCGCTTTAATAACTCTTCCGCAATGTGAGGTGCAGTGACTGTTCTGAGTGGGATTGCCTCCGGATACCATGTTGCATAATTGATTTAAAATTAGTATATACTGATGCCCTGCACTACTTTTGGTGAGTGGCCCCATGACATTGAGGGCAATTCTATCAAATGGTGTGTTAATGATAGGCATGACCTGCAAAGGAGCCCTCTGCAGCTGTCTTTCCTCCACCAACTGACACTCCACGCAGGACCTGCATTGATGTGTTACTTCTTCCTTTATACCCAGCCAAAAGAACCACCATTCAATTTTTGCCTAGTGTTTTCTCTTTTCTGAAGTGTCCACTTATGGGCGTCGCATGGGCCATGTCCCACATCTTCCTCCAGAATGCTTGTGGCACCAATAACTGCCGAACGCACTCACCCACTTCAGATTGCTTTACCTGGTATAATAACCTGTCCCAAATTTCAAAACCTGGGCCACTTACTTGTAATTCAGGTCTTACAACTTGCCCCTCAGCGCTGGCAACTTCCTTTTCTATGATCCTCATGAACTCTTATTCTTCATCCTTGTGTGATCTTGAAGTGAGGGCCCATTGGGCCTACCCCCAAGCTAATAAATAGCTCTTCCTCCCCTGTACCCCACCTAGTGCCAACCTGTTGTAACTCCAATGTTGCATGGATATGGTTTTACCTCATATTTATTGGGTCCCTTTTTTGGCTTGGTTCACCTGGGACAAGTCCACGTCTATACTTGGCCCCTCTTTGATTCAGTCCAGATGAATGAATATACTCCTGAAGGGGGAAGAGGGGCATCAGACTTCCCATGTTCCTCACTCACGGTTCTTTACTAGTTGTCCCTCTCTTCTTGTCCTGCAGATCTGCCCTGCCTTGGCTCCACTCTCCGAAGCCAACCTTCCATGTCACTTGCCACCAGTTGCTTCTCCCAGGGTTTGTGGCTCTGCTTCAGCCTTCCCTTGGCTGCTGGGGACTCCCTTCTGGTTCCACCTTTTTGAATGGGCTCATGGGGCTTTTAGCTTTGCCTCATCGCCTCTGCTGGCAAATCAGTATTGGCACATGCTAATAAAGCATGTCCACGCTGGTGGCAGCTTTTTTTTCTTTGGGCATCTTCACCCCTATTGGCTTCAGTTCAGAATGCTGCAGCACCACCGGTAAGTCCTGCAGCGTGGCAATCTCACTGTTGCCACCATGTTCTTGTGGCTCGGCATGCCGCTGCTTCTAGCCTGAGCCACTGCAGGCATGTGCCGGCATTTCTTCAGTCCAGAAGGGATGTCTGTCAGTTACAAACTGGTTTAGCCTAGCCAGATTAGACTGACCTGCAAAGAGTGAATCAATTCAGGCTCAGACTTTTTGAATGTCTGTCCCTAGCCTGAGGGTATAGCGCTTTAACTGCTAGCTCCATCATCAGTCTCAGAGCAGCTCGCTCAACACTTACGAGTATTTGATATCAGATTAAGGATAACGTTTTAACTTTTTTTCTTAAAGTTGCAGTTTGAGTGGGGTGAGGATTATATGATATCATGTTCTGTTTAGTTTCCTAAAAACCATCCAAAAGAGCTGATAGTGAGATTACAAGTTATACGGGCTCCCTCTCCCGTTTATATCGGATATTGCATTTCTTTCCTCAACTGCTTGACTTTAGTGATAATTTACTCCATTTTCTCCTGTGCTTTTACAGATAGAGGGTGGGTTTTTTTCCTTAATTATCCTCATCCATACCCAAATATGTGTGTGCAGCTGCCAGAGCAGAGGAACCTAACAACTACTGCTAAATCTATCAGGAGTACCTTTGTTAAGCTTTGGGACAAGGGAGTCAAATGGGCTGAAAAATTTAAATTATTCCTTAGTCATCCAAGACATATACGATATGTGCCAGGATATTTATTCATGCAAACTCTCTTTCTCTCTTGCTTACTTTGCTTTCAGTATGTCCTCAGCTGAAGAGTATTTTTATTTGAATAAGATGTATGTTGGATTCATTTTGTTCCCTTCATAAATAAGCAGAGCCCCTGCTGTTTTATCTTTTGAATTCTCCAGTTCTCTGAAGTAGTGTGATGTGCAGAAATCACTCCTAACAATAATTTGTTATATACACAACATCTGGGCCTGTTGAAATTTGCATTGATGTCTATTTTTGGAAATGTTCAATCAGTCTGTAAAATGTTCCAGCTGTAAGTGAATGCACATTTACCAGAGTCTTTTCACTGATACAGATAGTTCTTTGTGCTGAAGAAAGTGGAAGTGGGACTTTTACATTTACAGACAAGCATAAAACAGATTAGAACAGATGGGTGTACAACCTGCCCCTCTTTCAGGCTATGTGGAAGCAGCAGTTGAGCTCCTTCTAGATGCCTGAGAGAAAAGAAGGGGCCAAGAAATAGGTGAGGTCTACCAGTTATAAAAACCCTAGTGATTGTCCAAGACCAAAGTTTCCCTTGCCTTCTCAACAAGGATTCAGCCAAGAGCTGTAAGGAGCTCCTCAGGCTTGAAAGCCTCTGAATGAGAAGTCTTAATATTACCTCTTCAGGCTGAGAGGCAATGTTCAAGCATAGTCACCAAGCTGAGTATGAAGGCTAAGCCCCTCTCTCAATAGGGAAACCTGGTTAGGCAACTCCCCATTGTGTCTAAGAACTGGGCTTAAAATAAATACAAGTATGGGAAAAGTTTTTATACCATGTGTAGGCATGAAACCTATATTGTTAATCTGAATGTGCACTGGAAAATCAAACAGGTTGAAAAAATCCTATGGAGTCTAATTAGTTTGTACAACCACCTGAGAGCTCAAGTTGCTTTCATGGGGTATAATAGACCCATCACCTTCTATTCACATAATCAAATTATGTACTAAATTTAAATAAAATTCAGCTTAAACCTATCCAGAAATTAGCGTGTCTTAAACTATATATAAGGACTTACCTAAATTGCAGTTAAATGAAGGGATTTTTGTGGGCCACATGGTGTACAGAGCCAATTTCATGGTCTTCTCGTGGCAAATCCCCTCTCGCCACTGATTGATTGAGGGGCCCCCATGGCCACACCTCTTGCTACTGATTGGCTAAGAGGCCAATCATTCATTTTCAGACTGCAGCATTATTGCAGCACTGCACCTGTCTTCTTAAAAGATGGTGCTGAACCCCTGTTGCTTTCCTAACTGGTACCTTCACTGAATCTGTTCCTAGCTCAGCCTCTCAGTAGCAATCTCTTAAACCACATGTTCCATGGCTGCAGGGATTGCTGCACTTTCTTTGTATTCCGGTAGGCATTTTTTTCCCAGGTGATTTGGCACAAAATTGGGGAAAACACCATGTTTCGCAGTCATGGCAGAAACCACTGTTTTTCATGGTTCTTGCGAAAATCACAAAACCACGATTTAAGTTTGTCCTTAACTATAAAATAACCTGGAAATCATCTGAATTTCTTTTTCTTTCTTTTTTTTTTTTTTTTTTGGAATGTAGCCACCTTCAAGCATGTCCCATAATATAGAATTGCTTCTATGAGAAGCTGCCATTACTGTCTTTCTAAGTGGTGTAGCCTTGTGGCAAAAGTGCCCCATACTTCAGATAAATGTTGACAAATCAAAATATGCCACTGTGCACAGGGTGGCATAACAAGACACTAGAGATAAAGTTAGGGGACTGACATGAATAGTCATTCTTAAGTCACACTTAACTAGCAAAGTTGATGAACTCTGCAAATCAAAGGTTATGTTCAGAGAGACTGGGAAGGCCATGGTAAGGATTGTTACAGTATGATGAGAGGACAATGCCCAGTGTATGAAGGAGACCAACTGACCAAAGGTACTGTTCAAAGCACTCATGAGAGCTGAAAAAGAAGATAAAGAATGGGTATGGTTGTAACACTATTTGCTTCCCATGATCTTATTGTCCAGGTGCATGGAAAATAGAGTGAGGACAATAATGAATTACTCACACTTCCAAGATTCAAAAGAGCAGTACATTTTAAAGAATTTATGCATGAATGCACTGTTTTCCACAGCAGACATAGTGCCTATTTTAAGTCGTGCATAGACAAAGCTGATGATTATTCTGTGGGCTGTAGAACTGTCATAACTTTTACTCATCCTATTAATTCACTTCATTTATTTCCTTCCAATTTTAATAATTACTTTATCTGTGATCTGAGTTAGTTGAGCAGTGCTTTTACAGTCACTTCCTATTTCTTCTTTTAATCCAATTTTTATTTGTTTCTAAATTTTGTTTTTATTTATTAAAATCTGGTATCAGTTCCTGCAAATCTACTTCAGTCTTTTAAACTGATTACTGAGACTCATCCAGCCCTCTGACTACTACCCCAAGCTGCTCATACATGTGGGCACCAATGATACTGCCAAGGGAGAACCTGAGCAGATCAAAAGTGTCTACAGCGCCCTTGGTGCAAGGATGAAGGGGAAAGAAGCTTAGGTCATGTTCTCAATCCTTCTGGTCAAGGGGTAGGCATACCCTGCAAATCAATGTATGGCTGCGCAGATGGTGTCACCAGCAGGGCTTTGGCCACAGGATGTTGTTCCAAGAGAAGGATTGATAGGAAAAGACAGGATCCACTTGACAACAGGCTCACTAACATAGTGAGGAAGGCTTCAAATTAGGTTTGCTGGGGTGTGGAGACCAAAGCCCTGAGGTAAGTGGGGAAGTGGGTGACCTGGAGGAAGCAAAGCAGAAGGGCAACAGGGGAGGCTATATCATTCTTCCAGACAAAGTAGGGCAATCGGCTAGTTACCTCAAGTGTCTGTACATGAATGCACAGAGCTTGGGGAAACAACTAGGAAGAACTGGAAGTCCTTGCACAGTCATGGAACTATGAAGTGATTGGAACAACAGAGACTCGGTGGGATAGCTCACGTGACTGGAGCACTGTCATGGGTGAATAATAAACTGTTCAGGAAGGACAGACAGGGGACAAGAGGAGGAGGAGTTGCTCTTTATATAAAAGAGCTGTATGATGGCTCAGAGCTCCAGTATGAAACTGGAGATAGGCCTGTTGAAAGTTTCTGGGTTAGGGTCAGAGGAGAGAGCAATAGGGTTCACATTGTGGTGGGTGTCTGCTATAGACCACCAGACCAGGAAGATGAGGTAATTCAGGTTTTCTTCAACCAGCTAACACAAGCTTCCAGATCACAGGCCCTGGTTCTCACAGGGGACTTCAACCATTCTGACATCTTCTGGGAGGGTAATACAGCACTGCACAGGCAATCCAGGATGTTTATGGAGAGTACTGAGGACAACTTCCTGGTGTAAGTGTGGGAGAGACTAACTGGGGGTCATGCTCTTCTTGACCTGCTGCCCACAAACAGGGAAGAATTGGTGGGGAATGTAGTAGTGGATGGCAACTTGGGCTACAGTGACCACGAGATGATTGAGTTCAGGATCCTGAGGAAAGGAAGGAAGGAAGGAGAGCAGCAGAGAACAGAGCCTGGACTTCAGAAAAACAGACTTAGACTCACTTAGGGAACCGATAGGCAGGATCCCCTGGGAGGCCAGTCTGAGGGGGAAAGGAGTCCAAGAGATCTGGATTGTATTTTAAAGAAACCTTCCTGAGGGTGCAGGAACAAAACATCCCAATGTGCAGTAAGACTAGCAAGAATTGCAGAAGACCAGCTTGGCTTAGGAGGGAACTCTTCAGTGAGCTAAAACATAAAAAAAGAAGTTTACAAGTGGAAACTTGGACAAACAACTAGGAAATAGGGGCTATACCCTGTACAGGAGGGATCGTGTAGAGAAAAGGGGCGGTGGTGTAGCTCTCTATGTTAAGGAAAGCTACGCGTCCCTGCAAGCCGATATTGGTGACCAGGGTGGACGGCTGGAGACCCTCTGGGTTAAAATCCGTGGGGAACACGGCACAGGGGACACAATGGTGGGAGTCTATTACAGACCTCCCACCCAAAGTCCTGAGCTAGACCAGGAGTTTGCCCAGGAACTGGCTGAGGCAGCTTGCTCCAGGACCATGGTTGTCATGGGTGACTTCAATTACCCAGACATCTCGTGGGAGGATCGCTCAGCAAAATCTGAGCGGTCGCAGAGCTTCCTCTCGTGCGTGGATGACCTCTACCTGACTCAAGAAGTCTATGGGCCAATGAGAGGCAAAGCGCTGCTCGACCTGGTGCTGGCTACTGGGGAGGACCTAGTTGGCGACCTAGTGATCGATGGGAAGCTGGGTGACAGCGACGACGAGCTGATCACCTTCACCATCCGCCGAAAAGCTGGCAAGTCAGTCAGCAACACGCAAGTCCTTGACTTCAGGAAAGCCGACTTTGACAAGCTCAGGAGGCTTGTCAGTGAGGCCCTAAGGGACTGTGACCACAGGGAGAGGGGAGTTCAAGAAGAGTGGTTGCTCCTCAAGGGAGCGATCCTCAATGCACAAACTAAGTCTATTCCATCTTGGAGGAAAGGCAACAAGAGGGGACAGCAGCCCCCCTGGCTCTCCAGGGACCTAGCAGACCTCCTGAGGCTAAAAAGAAAGGCCTACAAAGGATGGAGGATGGGAGTCACCTCCAAGGAGGATTATTCTGCACTGGTCCGGTCCTGTAGGGAGCAGACCAGGAAAGCCAAGGCTGCAACTGAACTCCAGCTAGCTTTGAGCATCAAGGACAATAAAAAGTCCTTTTTCAGATATGTGGGGAGCCGGAGGAAAAGCAGGGGCAACGTTGGACCCCTGCTGAACCAGATGGGGCAACTGACAACTGACGCCCAGGAAAAAGCCAACCTATTAAATAGATACTTTGCGTCGGTCTTTCATCAGCCCCATGGGACGCCCGTGCCCGCTACAGGGCCGGGAAGTCCGGGTGAGGGTGATCCCCTGCCCTCCATTAATGCTGACTTTGTGAAGGAACATCTTGAGAAGCTGGATACCTTCAAGTCAGCCGGCCCTGACAATCTTCACCCCAGGGTACTCAAGGAGCTGGCGAGCATCATAGCCCAGCCTCTAGCGCGGATCTTTGAAAACTCTTGGCGCTCTGGTGTAGTGCCCGAAGACTGGAAGAAGGCCAACGTGGTGCCTATCTTCAAGAAAGGGAGGAAAGTGGATCCGGCTAACTATAGGCCCATCAGCCTGACTTCTATCCCGGGGAAGATCTTCGAAAAGTTTATTAAGGAGGCCATCCTTAATGGACTGGCCGACGCCAACATCTTAAGGGATAGCCAGCACGGGTTTGTTGCGGGTAGGTCTTGCTTGACCAATCTCATTTCCTTCTACAACCAGGTGACCTATCACCTGGACAAGGGAGATGAGATTGATGTCATATATCTTGACTTCAAAAAAGCCTTTGATCTGGTGTCCCATGATCGTCTCTTGGAGAAACTGGCCAATTGTCGCCTTGGGTCCCCCACGATCCACTGGCTGGAAAATTGGCTCTGGGGTCGGACCCAGAGGGTAGTAATTGATGGAAGTCACTCATCGTGGTGTCCTGTGACCAGTGGGGTCCCCCAGGGCTCTGTCCTTGGACCCATACTGTTCAACATCTTCATTAATGATGTGGACACTGGAGTCAGAAGCGGACTGGCCAAGTTCGCCGATGACACCAAACTTTGGGGCAAAGCATCCACACCAGGAGACAGGCGGATGATCCAGGCTGACCTGGACAGGCTCAGCAAGTGGGCGGATGAGAATCTGATGGTGTTCAACGCCGATAAATGCAAGGTTCTCCACCTTGGGGAAAAAAAACCCGCAGCATCCTTATAGGCTCGGCAGTGCTATGTTGGTTAGCACTATGGAAGAAAGAGACTTGGGGGTCATCATTGACCACAAGATGAACATGAGCCTGCAATGCGATGCTGCGGCTAGTAAAGCGACCAAAACACTGGCTTGCATCCATAGATGCTTCTCAAGCAAATCCCGGGACGTCATTCTCCCCCTGTACTCGGCCTTAGTGAGGCCGCAGCTGGAGTACTGCGTCCAGTTTTGGGCTCCACAATTCAAAAAGGATGTGGAGAAGCTTGAGAGAGTCCAGAGAAGAGCCACGCGCATGATCAGAGGTCAGGGAAGCAGACCCTACGATGACAGGCTGAGAGCCCTGGGGCTCTTTAGCCTGGAAAAGCGCAGGCTCAGGGGTGATCTGATGGCCACCTACAAGTTTATCAGGGGTGACCACCAGTATCTAGGGGAACGTTTGTTCACCAGAGCGCCCCAAGGGATGATGAGGACGAATGGTCACAAACTACTACAAGATTGTTTCAGGCTGGACATAAGGAAGAATTTCTTTACTGTCCGAGCCCCCAAGGTCTGGAACAGCCTGCCACCGGAGGTTGTTCAAGCGCCTTCACTGAACACCTTCAAGATGAAACTGGATGCTTATCTTGCTGGGATCCTATGACCCCAGCTGACGTCCTGCCCTTTGGGCGGGGGGCTGGACTCGATGATCTTCCGAGGTCCCTTCCAGCCCTAATGTCTATGAAATCTATGAAATCTATGAAATGATATGAGAGTATTGCTCTGGAATACCAGGATGAAAGCAGGAATGCCAAAGTACAATTGGAGTTGCAGCTAGCAAGGGACATGAAGGGTTTCTACAAGAATGTGAGCAACAAGAGGAAGATCAGGGAAAGTATGGGTCCTTTACTAAACGAGAGAGGCAACTTAGTGACAGATGATGCAGAATAGGCTGAAGTACTCAATGCCTCTTTTATCTTGGTTTTCATAGGCAAGATCAGCTCCCAGATTGCAGCACAGTTTGGGGAGGAGGTGAGCAGCCAACAGTGGCAAAAGAACATGTTAGGGACTATTTGGAAAAGCAGAATGTGTACAAGTCCATGGGGGCCAAATGGGATGCACCTGAGGTGCTGATAGAGTTGGCTGATGTGATTGCAGAGCTGCTGGTCATCATCTTTGAAAACTCATGGTGATCAGGAAAGGTCCCAGATGACTGGTAAAAGGCAAATAGTGCCCATCTTTAAGAAAGGGAAGAAGGGGGATCTGGGGAACTACATACTGGTCAGCTTCACCTCAGTGCCTGGAAAAAGCATGGAGGAGGGCCTCAAGGAATCCATTTCTAAGCACTTGGAAGAGAAGAAAATAATTAGGGGCAGTCTGCATGGATTCACCAAGGGTACATTATGCCTGACCAACCTGACTGCCTACTATGATGAGATGACTGGCTCTGGCTCTGGATGTGGGAAGAGCAGTGGATGTGATATACCTTGACTTTATCAAGGCTTTTGATATGGTCTCCCACAACTTTCTTGCAAGCAAGCTAAGGAAGTATGGGTTAGATGAATGATCTGTAAGGTGAATAGAAAACTGGCTGGATCTGGGCAGGATCAGAGGGTAGTAATCTATGGGTCAATGTGTAGTTGGCAACCAGTATCAAGTGGAGTGCCCTAGGGGTCGGTTTTGTTCAATATCTTCATCGACAACCTAGAAAATGAGGTGAAGTGCACCCTCCATAAGTTTGCAGGTGACACCAAACTGTGGGGAGTAGTAGATATATAGGAAGGTAGGGCTAGGATTCAGAGAGACCTCAACAAATTGGAGGGTTGAACTAAAAGAAATCTCATGAGTTTCAAAAAGGACAAGTGTAAAGTCCTGCACTTAGGATGGAACAATTCCACTCACTAGTACAGGCTGGAAACCGAGTTGCTAAGCAGCAGCTCTGCAGAAAAGGACCTTGAGGTTACAGAGAACATAAAGCTGGATATGAGTCAGCAGTGTGCCCTTGTTGCCAAGAAGGCCAATGGCATACTGAGCTGCATCCATAGGAGCATAGGCAGCAGATCAAGGGTAATTGTTCCCCTCCATTCAGCACTGCTGAGGCCACATCTAGAGTAGTCTGTCCAGTTTTGTTCCCTCCCCCTCCCCCCTTTCCTCCCCTTCTCCCCATGTTATAGAAAGGATCAGGACAAACTGGGCAGAGTCCAAATGGAGTGAGAGTGGAGAGAAAAAATGGTTAGAGGGCACGTTACATCTGAGGAGAGGCTGAAGGAACTGGGTTTATTCATCCTAGAGCAGTGGATATCAATCTATGGTTTGTATATCACCAGTGGTACACAGACAACCTGCCAGTGGTACATGTTTAACAGATTTAGTATAATTACTTTATATGACAAAAATTTGCTGGTGGTACTTAAGGTTGAACTGAAAAAAATGCTGGTGATATTTAAGGTTGTGTGATTTTAAATTGGTGGTGCACAATCTGTCAGAGTTTGGGAACCACTGGTCTAGAGAAGAGAAGACTGAGGTGGGATTTAATAGCAACCTTCAGCTACCTGAAGGGGAGGGGGGGTCAAAAGAGGAAGGAGCTAGACTGTTCTCAGTGGTGGCAGATGCCAGAACAAGGAGCAATGGTCTCAAGTTGCAGCAAGGGAAGTTTAGATTAGATTTTAGGAAAAACTTTCTCACCATGAGGATAGTAAAGCACTGGAACAGGTTACCTAGAGAGGTGGTGGAATCTCCATCCTTGGAGGTTTTTAAACCTGGCTAGATAAAGCCTTGGCCAGAATGATCTAGCTGAGGATGATCCTGCTTTGAGCAGGGGATTGGACTAGATGACTTTCTGAGGTCCCTTCAAACCCTAACTTTCTATGATAGAACTACAGACTGTTTCTATAGAAAGTAGCAGGAACCTAGAAGTGTTAGAAGCCACAGCCCAAGGGACTAGATCTGGAGCAGGCAATTATTTCGGATGGAGGGCCACTTACTGAGTTTTGACAAGCTGTCGAGGGCTGCATGGGTAGCCACACCCCTTGATAGGTGTCCCACCCCCTGGTCACCATCTTGTGACCAGAAGTCCTGCCTTCTGACCCCTGACCTTTGCCAGCTGAAGTCCCTTCCCTTGCCCCTGGTAGTACTCCTTTCAGCAAGGGTTTTTGCTGCCTTGGAGCCAGAAAAATACCAAATTATATTCTAAAAATTGAACATCTACAATATTCATAAATTTGATTTAAAAAAATATTTTTGTTCTCATTTACATGTGTTTGTGTAGAGTACACAGAGGTGTAGTGTACACACACACAATAGCTTAAAATGAAGTCTTACTCTTGTATATTGTGGGGGGGTGGATATAGGTTTGTGGGGAGCTGTGGGTGTGTCTGTGAGGGTGGATAGGTGTGGGTGTGGGGTGAGGGAGTATGTGGGTGTGTGTGGATATGTGGGGTGTGGGTGGGTATGGTGTTTGTCGGGGGTGGGGAGAGGGTGGTTGGGGCATGTTATGAGTATGGGGGTCTGTGCAGGGGTGGATGCACATGCCCCCTGAACATGGCGGTGTACCCCCTACAAAAAGGCGCTGCTGACACTGTTGGCGGAGCCTGCAGGTGGTTGCTGCTTCCCACCGGCATCTGCGGGTAGTCCGTGATCTCCACTGGACGCCACCGACACTGCCAGCAGCATCTGCGGGTGGTCACCAACCCCTGGTCAGCGCTTGCCACCCCCCTTTCCCCCTCCACTGCCGTCAGCACCAGCAGCATCTGTGGGAGCTTCCCTGCTTACCACCACTGAGCTCCTACCACTGCTGCTGTGCTCCTGCTGCTCCTGCCACCGCCATGGCCCCCCAGCTGTCCAGGGGCACATGTTGTTCATGGGTTGGAGTGTATGGCAGCATGAGGAGGGGTGTGGATACATGTATATGGTGGGGTATGCATGTGGAACTTGCCCTATGAACACACACACTCTGTCCCTTCCTCATTTTACACACACACACACACACACACACACACACACACACACACACACACACACACACACACACTGCTCCTGGCCCTGAGGTACTTGCACGGGCCCCGTACTCTGGTAGTCTGGCCATGCAGCCAGGAGCCAAGTGGTACAGAAGTGGGTGGCAGTGGGCCACCCCACTCTTATTTGAATTTCCCTCCAGTGCAGGGAGGCAGGAACAGCCCCAGGGTCCCAGGTCAGAAGGCTCTGCTAGGCAGGGGCTTCCAGTTGGGGAGGGTGGAGGGGGAGGGGCAACCGGGTCTGGTTGCTGGGTCCTGTTGTCTTTCCCTGGGTCATACTGCCCCTGGCTCCTATCATCTTTGACAGGCAGCCAGGAGCAGATAAATATTAATTTTCTAAAATTTTTAGGTGCTCCGCAGGCCAGATAGAATGGCCTGGCGGGTCATATTTTGCCTGCCTCTGAAATAGATCACATAGCAAAGCCTGAGCAGGAGCTGAGTTAAGGGATTACCTAATTTGCTGCAAATTACACTCCAGTGGCATGTGTCTTGAATAATCTGGGTTTTAGATGGTAATGTGCAAGCACAAGATATTTCTTCTCTTTCTCTTCCTAATTTTTAGGAATATGATTTGTCTTTTTCCTTGTTCATGGCAATATAAATCTCAGAATATGGGAACTCATTGAAAAATGCCAAAACAAGAAAACATCCCTGTATAACTCAAGCAAATGGAACACATTTTAAATACCTTCTGTCCCTTCGATCAATTATTCTGAAGCTATGTATTACATCTGTAGGTGATCAGTAGCAATTCTTCAGCATGACACTAAGGGGCAGCCCTGACCAGAGGAAATTATTCCAGACTCTAACACATGCATAAAGTAAGTGAAAGTTGATTTATGTTAGCTTATAGAATGATGTAGTATGGGTGGTGTTTGGAAATATCAAATTAAACCAATTTTAACAGATTTCTTTTTTTGCGCCTTCTGGGCACGTATTTATATGTTGTATGGTTTTGTTGCTGCACTTCAAGACTGGACTCTTTCTACTCACAACACCTGAGACTAAAAATTAAGGACCTAAAAGAGCTCCAGCTAAGTGCTGGAACAAGAATGTCTTGTCTTTTCATTATAACAAGAAGTGCAGGGCCTTTTTAGCTCAGGGCCCCAGCATGTGGAGCTCATCACCATCAGACACCAGTATGACCAGTGTATATTAGTGCAGGGGAGGGCAAAATACAGCCTGAGGGCTGAATCTGGCCTGCCAGGCCATTCTATCTGGCCCATGGTGTGCCTAAAAAAATTAGAAAATTAATAAAGATTATTAATTAAAAGATGACAGGAGCCAGGAGCAGTAGGACCCAGGGGAAGCTGGCAGGACCCAGCAGCCAGGCCTGGCCATCCCAACCCCCCTCCCAACCAAAAGCCCCTGACTAGCAGAGCCTTCTGGCCTGGGACCCATCAGCACCTCAGGTGCATCCCATTTGGCCCCCATGGACTTGTACACATCCAGCTTTTCTAAATAGTCCCTAACCCAGGGGTAGGCAATTATTTCAGGCAGAGGGCCGCTTACCGAGTTTAGGCAAGCTGTTGAGGGATGTGTGGGTAGCCCCGCCCCTTGACAGGTACCCCGTCCCCTGGTTGTCATCTTGTGATCAGAAGTCCCGCCCCCTAACCCCAGACTTTTGCCACCAGAAAGGACAACATTCATTACTTTGTTTTCAATAAATATTTTTGTCCTGATTTACATGTGTTTGTGTAGTGTACATAGAGGTGATTGCACAATAGCTTAAAATGAAGTCTTACTCTTGCATATTGTGGGGGGCATGGAGGGGTGGGTATAGGTTTATGGGGGGCTGTTGGTGTGTGGATATGTGGTGTGTGAGTGGGTATGGGATTTATGGGGTGGGGAGGGTGGCTGAGGTGTGTGGGGGGGGTGGCTGGAGGTCTGCGTATATGGCAGTGCAAGGGGGGGGCGCATGTATATGGGGGGTGGGACTTGCCTTATGCGTGCACACGCGCGCGCGCGCGCACACACACACACACACACTCTCACTCACTACATGTACATGCACATACGTGTGCAGTCTCTCTCTTCCTCATTATATACACAGTGTCTCCTTCTCTTCCTTATTGCGCGCGCGTGCGTGCACACACGCATGCACACACACACACACACACACACACAGTCTCCCCCCTTCTTCCCCCCCTCATTGCACACACACAGTCTCTCCTTCTCTCATTGTGTGTGCGTATATGCTCACACACACACACTCTCTCTCTCTCTGTCTCTCCCCCTCACTGCATGTGCATGCACACACACACACACGTGTGTGCAGTCTCTCTCTCCCTCCCTCCCTCATTATACACACACACACACACACACACACACACACACTTTCTCTCTTCCTCCCTCATTGCAGACAAATTTAGAAAGCCCTTATATAGACAGCCTGACATCCAGTCTAAATAGGTTGGTAATATATTTTGTTTTTTAGAATATATAGTGTTACCTGAAGGTAGGTTCCACTTCCTTATGAAATATTGAACGGGTTGTAGCCTGAACAAAGCAAGTGCAGAAGCTTTGAATATTTCCCCTGCACTACATTATTGCAGTCGGAGTAGTCAGGGCTGTCCAGTTTCTAAGTGGTTAGTAGGTGCATGCTGCATAGCAGGTCCCACCCTACTGCACTGTGCCGGCACCCTGCCAGCACACCATGTGGTGGTTGCTCTCCTGTTCTTGGTCCCATAAGCCATGCCACATCACTCTATCTTGAGAAATGTGGGCAGAAAGTGAAAGCTGGAGGGAAAGGGGAGGTCAGAAACTCCAGTGGCAGTAGTTAGAGAGTGATGGGGGAGTGTTTCCCAGACCAGAAGCTCAGGGGTCAACCTCCTCAGCGGCCACATGTGGTCCACAGGCCACCAGTTGAGAGACCTCGTGTAGTACTTCCTTGTATAGAGCAGGACCCTGAGGGAGGGTGTGGAGGGGACAGAGTAAGCTAAAGGAATGGAGCTAGCACATGGTGAGGAAAGAAATCTGCTCTATCTAAATGGAAAGAGATAGTTTTGCCCCCTTAACCCATGTGTCACACTTCAGCTGTGCTAGTATCCAGCACACTGTGAGAAAGAATGAAATCAAGATAACACTCATTCCAGACTCCTATCTGCCCATGACATGAGCAGGAGAGTAGTATTACCACAGAGGCTGTCTCCCTTCAGGCTGAGGCCCACCAGGTCCGTAGATAGAAGATTAAAGCAGTGCTTTATGCCTCCTTCCATCTCACAGCTGCACAGGGCAAGAGACAGCTTACCCTCAGATGGGCAGTTCATGCAGTAAGCTACTATGCAGTATAAGCAAAGGTGGCCAAACCTTGCTTTATATGACAGGTTGTTGTAAACTATCCGTTCTGTGCAGCATGACAATGGTTTTAAACCTTCCACTACCCCTCTGACAGCCAGGGGTCTTACAATGTGTGCATTCCTACCAACCTAGAAAACCAAGCTGTTTTAGTTATTGGTTATTGGAAGGATAATAGATGTGCTGCTGAGCAAAAGCAGCAAACAGCTAATTAAAAAATGTCTTAAATACAGGGTGTGTATTAGCTAAGCCAGAAGATCAGGCTACTGTTAGCTTTGTATCTGTTTTATAGGACAGGCTGTTGAGGTATATGAAGTTTTCTATTAACAAGGAAGTGAATTGATGTAGGGCCTAATTCCACTAGGACTCTCCCTTGACTTCAGTGGCCTTTGGTTAGCTAGCAACATATAGGATAGCCTGCAAAATTTTGAAGCATGGAACAGTGCAGGGGGAGGATTAAGTTGATCAACTGGTTGCCATGAATTCTGGGTAAATCTCAATGACATGATCCTCAGAAGTGCTGAGCAGCTGCCGCTCACTTTGTGAAACCATCCTGTGAGATTCCTTTGAGAGAGGAGTTTTGTGAGACAAGGAGGAAATTGTAAAGTAACTGAAAAATTATCTTAAGTAGCAACTTTGACACAGCTGGTCACAGTATATGTATATAAACAGCTACCAGGAATAAAGAGACTTTCAAACAATTAGCTAAAGAAAAATACTAGGACTACTGGAGGAGACTGGGCAGATTATATCATCGTATAAATTATTAAACTGATGGGCTGGAAAAGATGGAGTAGACTTTCTTTTTGTGTCCTGGAGATGGGGGCACTGAAAGTTTATACCTATCATCTGAAAGTTACACCCATTGTATTCACTGCTTAGCTAATTGAATTACTATATTCAGTAGCTAGATGATGAATTATATATATGCAGCTGCCTTTAACTTTTGCTATTTATTTATTTCTCTCAATTAATAAACACTTCTGAGCAATAATGGAAGTGGTAGTGATCATAGGAGAGCGAGCGAGAGACCAGCACAATCATGGCTTCTTGAAAGATGCCTTAGGAACTAAAGCAACTGCCTTTTTTCCTAGACTGACAGAGAAATAGATCTATAGATAGCATATCTGTTTGTGTGCTTGGTGTATGCTAGGGAGAAGCATGGTCAAAGAAGTTATTGGTGGAAATCAAAGTCAAAGAAATGGTTTTACATTTAGTTCTGAAAGTAGTGAGGCAGGCCCACAGTCATTTTGTCTCCTACCCACAGAGATTGTCCTGGTCCCATCATGGCTTTGTCTACTGCACTGTGACAAGCCTTTCCCAATCGATCAGCAGTATCATGATCCCAGCGGAACATAGCTGCAATGGAAAGTCTTGGTCACACAGGGAAAGCTATTCTGAGGTCAGTCTTATGGAGCGCTTTGATCATCAGGACAGAAACCTTGAACTCCATAGCTTGGCAGTGGGATTTGTAGTTATCCCTGGGTTGCAGAGCAGAGCTGAGGGTGTTTGGTTTTTCCCATGCTTTTGGGCTTTGCTGGTTGCCACATGGGGCCAGAAGGGAATGTTTTCCTCCCCTGCTACCACAGGTGTCAGTTCTGGTTTTGTTCTGGGTTTTTGATTTTCTTCCCACTTTCCTCAGAAGCATTGGGTATTGGCTGCAGCCAAGTCTAGAGCTTTTGACTGGGGTGTGCCCGTGCTCCTTATGTGATTAAAACCTGGATGTTACTGGTTAGAAGGTCTTGCCACTTCACTCAGGGTCAAACTGATCATCACAGTTGTGCTGAGAAGTGACATGGGCTTCAGCAGCAAAAAAATGGGGTGAAAGTTTTCCCCAATAGCAGCAAACTCCACTGTCATTCTAGAGATCTGCACTTCTCAGAATGCCTCGCACAACATGTGACGCACACTGCCAAGCTGCTGCTCCTGTGTGCTACCTTTTCCTAAAGCTAGAAGGTAAGATGGGAGGAGAGCTGAGAGAGAACTGTCCCAGGCACAGTCTTCCCACATTATGCCTCTGAATGGGATGGTTTGGATAGGGGGTGATCCTACCTTGGCAGTTTGGACTACATGACCTCCTGATATCTCTTCCAGCCCTACTTTTCTACAAACTGGACAGTATTTGAGGGTGGGGGGAGGAGGAAATCAGAGAAAAGAGCACAATGAGTATGTGTTTAGGCTGTTGTGTTTGTGCCGGTGATTAGAAAAGTGGCCATGTTTTATCTTAGCTGGAGATTTGCAGGGTATGATCTTTCATTCCTAAAGATAAACTAAGAATGTATTACAAGGAGGGAAGCACTCAGCCTGCTTGGTCCTGGGATGAATGACAATACGGAAAGATAAAACATGTTGGCAAATTTGAGGGTGGAGCACTATGACTGGAAGGTTCTTGCTTCTTGCCTGTGCCTTGCCTGGACTGACAAAGTCCTAACTTAGCTTGTTGACCTTCTGAGCACAAAGTAGGATTCACCAGTTTTCTTGTCCCTTTATTAGGCCACTTAGTTTTCTCTCGAGTGAGAGCTTTAATCAGTGAAGTCAGATTTGTAAAGGCATTTAGGCACCTGCAGATGCAGACCAACATTTGGTGGGATTTTCATAGTTGCCTCAGAACTTATCTTTATTAAATGTCTTTGAAATTCTGGCCCTGCATGCCTAGACATTGAGGCTTCCTGCTCTAGAAATACACGAATAGATTAGAAAGAGACGGTGGGCAGGGGCAGCATTTTTTTTTAGTTGACTTCAGGCGCGTGTACACAAGACACTATGGTGCCATAGCGACACACTACAGTGCCGTAGCATCCATTGGCAAAAACCATGACGCCACCACTACACCAGTGTAGCAATGCGTTCCCTCATTACAGTGCGTTGCTACAGCGACATAGCGGTCAAAAATAACCACGTGCGGCCAGCACAGCACAGTACAGGGTGTTACTGCGCCATCTTTTAGTACTTCCAAAACGAAGTACTAAATGATGACGCAGTAAAAGGAACCGTATGGCCCTTTTTGTCATTGTCACAATTTTCTAGTTTTGATCTCCAGACCACCAGATGGGCATAATTTAAAAGGTCACATGATAAAAATTGTGCCTGTTCCATTTACAGTCCATTACTAGTCTGAATTAGTATTTTTGACTAAATGTTTTAGTGAGCTGTTTAGAATAAAAGCATTAAACAGAATAAGCAAGTACACAGGGAATGGGGAAAAAAATCTCTTTGTAACTATGCTAGGAAAGCTTGCCTGTACCTGTCTGTCTATACATTGGTAAAGAACCCAAGCAATGTAAGCAGCAGGTTATATAGTTTTAAACATCAAGAAATCATTAGCTACAGAATTTCGTATCTATGTTTTCACTTCATTGAGTTCCTAAAGTTGATATGTCTTGGGTTTTGCACCTGACTTTAGTGCAACCTGTAACTTCATTCTGGCTTCCTAAGATCTGTATGGCATTAAGCAAAATGTTTCCCCTTTGCCCATTTTCTATTTGTCTTTACTTCTCCTAGTCCTTAGCTTCTAAGCAACTAATTACATTTCCATCCTTTTCTGTTTTAATGAATGGAGAGCTCTTCCCCATTTACCTTGCTAAATGCTCAGTGAAGCAGACCCCATGGGATGCAACTTGAGGACAGAAGCTCACACCTGCTCAACACAGGTGACTGAAAAAAAGCAGTCTAAATGAAGTGAAACCTGATGCTACAGCACTGGCAATTTCCCTCTGAGCACCTGGAAAATTTGTGCACTAGGGTGGAGCATTCAATATAAATGCGCAAACAAGTTAGGAATCATTACCTGTTGACATTACTTTCTTTGACCCCATTTGGATGAGCAGGTAGGAGAGTTTGTACTGGTCTAATATGCTTTTTTTCTGGCTGTTTCCAGATTGCCGTACAAGTGTTTTCCTGTTTAACATTTGTAGTTTTGCAAACAGTTCAGGATAGATGCTCAAGAGAGCATTTTGTTTAACTGATTAGATCTGTTTTACAGGGCTGTTCTATGTTGGCAGCAACGTAGTGTTTTGTTTCGGTGTCATAGTCCAACACTGTTAATAGCCATTTGATTCTATAAATCAATAGGATACTTGCCCTTTTCAGTATTTACGGTAGTTTCTGTTTTCCAACTGCTCCAGGCAATTCTCAGTTTCCTTTCACTAGGATTAAATGTTCTGTTTGATGAACGCACAATATCAATGATTTTTTTCTCTGACCCATAGCTGTTCCACTCCCCAAGATGCCTACACAGCTGGAGAATGCTATGGACACCCTGATCCAGGTTTTTCACCATTACTCAGGCAAAGAAGGGGACAAATACAAACTCAATAAAGGAGAACTCAAACAGCTCCTCACCAGTGAGCTCACTGAATTTCTCTCAGTAAGACAGTTTCAGTTATCTTTCAGTTTAATCGTGTTTAGTTAATGTTAATGGGTGGGACAAATAGCTACTGAATCTAGTGAAGGATAATAGAATGCTTTTTCTTTGCATAGTCCAGTCTGAGCTATAACAGCTTCTACACTGCATACTCAAATTTCAGTTGTTTTTTTTTTTTTGGAGTTGAAGAGGAGTTAGTATCAAGCATGCTGTTTGAGAAGTGTGTAGTTTGGTTTCCAATGATTTGTTGCATGTGATGAAACCAAACAATTTAGTGCCCATTCTGCTTAGCTTTGTTTTCCTGCAGGGAGGCCAAATTCAATTTAACATTGATAGAAAAAAATGATATGGTTAAAGCAGGTTCAAATCAATTTATTTGAGACCGAGTGTATACTAGACTTCAATGGAACCCAGTCCAATATAGAGAGAGTCCTTTGGGTGAGTGCTTTAAGTATAGTACATCCAAGTGCTTATGTAATCCAGACACAAACCAAGTGTTTCTGATCAGAATCAGAATATTCCCTGTCTTTTAGATCAGTGGCTCTCAGCCTCTTTAAATTCAAGGCACCACTTGAACAGCTCAAGGCTCCCTTCACTAGACTCAAGGCACCCCTTTGGAAAATGTCAGCTCATAGCTTTGACAGACAAGGTTCCTTGGGTGAATCTGATATCTTTTATTAGACCAACCCAAATAGTTGGAAAATAGCTTTTGCTCATTTACTGACTACAGAAAAATACTAGAGCAATTTTTCTTTTGCAAACAACTCAAAAAGACCACAAGTCAGAATGCTTTAACACTATGAAATTTCCCATTTGAAATCTCTGGGTTTATTTTGTGAATCATATTGGCATACCTAACAGTGTCCACATTGCATCGCCTCCTATGGCACTCCTGAAGGATCTCAAGCTATCTCAGGGTGCCATGGCACCCTGGTTGAGAACCGCTGCTTTAGAGGCTTCTTTAGTCCCACAGGTATATAGTTCACATTTGTTCGTAGGTTTATTGGAAATCCATTCATTCTAAATATGATTTCCTATCTGTGCTTTTCATTGTAAGAGTTCTCAGTAATTGATAATTAATGGTATTTATTTGCTCACATTTACAATGTTCATCAATTATATAATACTGAAATGGTATGGAATAATGATTTCCTACATAACTGAATTCCCATGTTCTTTTAATGCCAAGAAATTTTTGTGGCCTGTAATAGGGGCAGCAGCATTTTTTTTTAATCAATGTATCAATTTTTTAATTGGATTTTCTTTTTTTTTCAATTCTGTTTATTGTTTTATGAGAAGATGCTCCTACTCTTGTCCCTATTGAGTAGGACATAGACTTTCCCAGTAAAGTTTAAAAAAATGATAAATGAAGATCATAATATGACAATATTTAAAGCTCTTTAAATGATGTGTATAATTTTTTTAATGATATAATTTATACAGTAAAACAGATAGTATGGGCTCTACTTTTGAAAGTGATCAGAAGTCAGTAGGTCATAAATCTAGCTGCTTCATTTACGTGCCTATACTGGAACTCAGTTCCTTTGAAGATCTGACTCCAGGATTGGTTGCTAAGTAATACTGAACATCTACATCTATGCTTTTAACACTGTTAGTAGTGACATACTGATCCTGGGATGAACATTTCATACAGTTTGTATTTTTTAACAAATCCATTCCAAAATTTCTATTTTTTAAGAACTGGTTGAAAGAATTGATAATAACTGAACTTTTAGCATATTACTAAATTGTATAATCAGGTACATTAGAATTATACATTCAAGATTTGTACAGTTAAGTCAGTTTTCTTGTTAAAATGAGTACAGATTTGAGAAACACTTACATAGTTAATGAAGTGTGGAAGGCAAAACAGATTTCCTTGCAGTTCTGTGGGGCTACAGTACCTACCCTTGAGAGAACCCTTTAACATAACCTGCCTCAATGTTGTCTGCATTAAGTTTTAAAGGAAAGGACCAGCAGCTGTAGGTTAATAAATGAAGGTTCTGTGTTTTCTTTCTAGTGCCAGAAGGATCCCCAGTTGGTTGATAAGATTATGAGAGATCTGGACACCAATAAAGACAATGAAGTGGATTTTAATGAGTTTGTGGTTCTGGTTGCTGCTTTGACTGTAGCATGCAATGATTTCTTTGAAGAACAACTAAAGAACACAGGAATTTAGAAATGATAAGTAAATCAGTCCCTCAGACACCGATGTAACTGAAGCATGCTTAGCTGGTTAGCACTCATCTGCATTTTGTGAATACAACTATATCTTATGTTACCTTGTTAATGTAACTAAATACAAAAGATCAGATCACCAGCTAGAGTAAATTCCAGAGGACCAACATCAGTGTACACAACCTAAGGGTATGGCCCTAAGTATGTTCAAAGATTTAGTTCCTGATATTTTTTCGGCTCACTAAGATTTAGTTCCAGATATTTTTTCGGCTCACTAAGACAAAGACTCCAGATCAACAGTTTCTTAAGGGTCACTCACCCTTTCTACATGTTTGCTGCTTTACCATTGAGGAGATTGCCATCTCCATCTGCATGCACCCCAGTTTACTGACCAAATCTTTCCTGTTGAAAAATGGGGCTTTGTTGAAATGTAATGTATTCTGGAGGGGGAAGGAGATTATCCCATATTTGAAAGGGACCGTTTGGAATGAAACATAATTAACTTTTTGCATTTAGTTTTGAATTTTCTTGTTTAAAAACTCTATTTTTTGCAGACAAAAGACTGATCTTTTTGGCCCATTTCCATTTATTCTGGGCCACCTTTTTAATTTCTCAATCCTTCCCTTCACATGTACTGACAGGCTGCAGTTTCACCTACCTTCCATCCATTTAAGCAAGATGCTTTGCTGCTATTCAGCCTGTAATTATTGTTACTTCATATTCTCCAGTGTCACTTCTGTTGTGCTTATTCTGCTCCATTGTACCAACCAGTCCCTTTCCTTGGCATAAATATTAAAAAACTAAACAAATAGATAACTCAGCATGCTAATTGTTGGGGTTGTGGAAGAAGTGGGTCTTCAGAGCAGCTGTAAATGAGACCATTTTCACTGTGGTGTGCCTCTGCAGGGAGGAGTGTAGGCTGCTGTAGAAGCTATGCTGGGATGACCTTAGGGTGAAGTTATACATTACACTTAGACCATGCTCAATCTGTTGAATATTAAGCAATGTTAAAGTTAGAACATTAAGGGTTAATACCATTTCTTGGCTGCACTGCTCCGACTTGCCACTAGAGGGCTGGCATGCAGGGGCATGGCTAGGAACCAGGACATTTGGTCTCTCTCCCTGCTCTGGATAGGGTGAGGCTAGAAGCAGCGCATTCTGCAATTCTGGAGGACTTCAGATTGCCATTTGATCACTGTGGAGCAGACTAAAATTTCCCTAACATGAGCTAGGTAGCACAGCTCAGAGTTAACCCTCGCCTGAAGTGGCATAACTTTGAGATGCTCCAAGGGCATGTAGCATAACTTAACAAGCTTTTATATACATATACTCTCGTTTTAAGTACCTGTAGTATGGTCTAAGTTTGAAGGTAACTTTGCCCTACAGATGGTGGAGATGCTTTGCTTTTTTCTCATAGATGCTTTATATTTTGTGTCTTATTTTCCTTGCCTTGTTGTTTTCCTTGGTCTACAATAAAAGGCATCAATACTGAGAGTGTGTGACTTATTTTTTGTGTAAGACGAGAAAATAATGACTTTGGATACAGTCTACTAAGATATGACTTAAGAATGGCTTAGATGAATAACCTTTACCACCTCAGCCCCAAGCACCTTTTGCTAATGAATAGAATATTTCCAATACACATTTTATCACTGTAATTATGTATTGCCCCTCTAAGAAAGAATTGCAATCTATAATTTTAGGAGACACTTGTTTCTTTCATAGACCCAATAGGCGTGTCAAGGGGCAGTTGTTATCGCCAGGCCATTATCATCAGACAATGTAAAACACAGGCATTGCAGTGGTAGAGAGGTGGTCAACCCCTGGCCTGCAGGCCAGATTTGCAGCTCTTGTGTGATCTGACCGACAGAGCTCCTCAATGGTCTAGAAATTTGGTGGCGGGAGTGGTGGTAATTAATGCTGCCACCATTCACCCACTGCCAAATTTCCAAGCCCCATGGGCTAGATAACATGGCCCAGTGAGCAGGTTGGGATGGCAGGGGTGAGTGGTCCTGATCCAGCATGCATGGGGCCAGGGCTGGGGCCCAATCCAGCACATATTTTCCCAGCTGCACCCAATCAAGCCCATAGACCAATTCTAGCCCATAAACCAGCACTGCAGGACTCATTTGGCTCACTAGGCCACAAGGTTGGGCACTGCTGCAGTGGTAGAAGAGGCAGAATGCATTGGACTTTGCAGTATATTTGGCTATCTTACGGTCAACCTTTAGATAGGATTTACAGTGTGAGAGTAGCCAAGAAAGTTACCATTTTTTTTAGCTTTTTGTCTCAGGTGATATTATACGTCTTGATTTAAATGGTAATTTTACTTCCAGTGAGGCCACAGTGGCAGGAAGGAAACACTAATTTGTAAATCAAGGCTTTCTTTGTCACAATCACCTCTAGGTTTTCCAGAACACTTAGCAGTGCCCTAGTCCTTACCCATCCTCCAGGTCAGGAGAACATAGATCAGTGCAAATCTCTAGACTAGGCTGCTCTGACCTTTATTATTTCCTAGGTTCAACATTATTAGCCAAAAGCTTGGTGTAAGATTGCCCAACCAGGACTAGTTTATCTATTATTAGTTTTGACTAAGAGGCCTTTGGAAATAATCTACAAAACTGGGAAAGCTGCTACTCTCTAATTAGACACTTGGTAAAGCAGCCTGCTTCCTGATGAAAACTGCAAAATCACAGCAAGCCGGGGTATGAATCTACTGTTAACAGGGGAATGGCTATTCCATGCAGCAGCCATTCAATCTGAATTTATAAGGGGATCAGTGTTACCTAATCTTCCTCTGAATAGGGCTTTATTGCAGATGAACTGTGTGAATTAACAGGGAATGACTCAAATGAAATGAAACAGAAGTTGTATAGGACCCCACAATTACAAAGACAACTGTCAAATTCTGTCAGCCTTTAAAAAAAACCCCCAAAACCCTAAAAAACCCAACCACAAAACCACCAAACAATAAGAGACCAAACAATAAGAGAAAATAGCCCAAACAGCATAGCACAACTGAGTGAGTGCATTTAGTTACTGTTGCCTCCAGAGCCTGGACCAGCTGTGCAGTTTGTTCTCTGGTGTAAACTGAAACCACCTCTAAATATTGCCAAAAGGGCTGTTTCTGCCTGGTTTTAAACAGTGTTTTGATAACCACTACACTACAAAAACTAAAATGACCTTCTGGGCAAGCTATGGGTGGCCAGAAAGTGGGGAGGATCATTCACCTTCCTTCTTCTGAGCTGTGAGGAAGGAGAGTTAAACTGTGACCACGGTAGAACCAGGATCATTTGTAGCTAGGTGCTTCACAACAGGCTTAATTTTCATTGGATTGTTGAGTCGGAAATACTGTAAGTCCGTTGCAGTTTGTTGCAGCATGTACTTAAAAGGTGCCACCTTCTCCCCTCAATCATTGTACTTCAGTGGTCCCACCGAGTTGTTTTTTTCCCCTGGAGCTCAGTTTGCCCTCAGATACTTTACAAACTGTCATCTTTGCAGGGAAGTTAGGAACTTAATCCTGTGAAGCATCTAGGTTTCATTGTATTGGCTATACAGCATGGATGATTCCCTTACACCAGAACTATTCTTGTTTGGCCAGCAGCATCAGCTTCCTGGGCCACCCTGAGCTGAGGATACATTGCAGTGACCTGTACACAGGTGAGATTTCAAGCAATATCTGCACACACAGATTTCTTTAAATCTTTAAACATGACAGCACAATCCTGTCTGTTAACAAGATATATCCAAGTGAGGGACAAAGACAGACTGAAGATTTATCTGTTTACTTTAATTAAATTTCTCCTACCTTCACAAATTTAGAAACCATTTTTTACTTTATAACTGAAGAGTATGCCTGCTTACCTGTGTTTTTTCCATCAAAAAACTCTCAGCTCTTGAGAGGACATATAATTAGCATTTAAATGAGAGAGATGCTTTTATCAGAATGCATCTGAAAATCAATAGAAAGGTAAATACTACTTACAGTCTAATAATGTATAGTTACAATTGAAGTAAAAAAAATACAGTGATGTGAAAAAAGTTCCTTGTTTCTTTGTGCATTTCAACAAATATGTGGTAGATGCTTAGAAGACAAATTACATTAACTTGAGAGACCTAGACATTGACATTTACCTTTATTTCAGTTTAAATGAAACTTTTAAGTAGCATTCATAGAAATGACAGAATTGATGCAGCTGGATACATCACAAATCTAGGGAAATAGGCTTTTAATGTTTTCAAGTACTAGAGATCTTGATAAACTGCTTGATGACGTCAGCCTAGTGACAACTCCCTTCAAACAAAGTAGTCCTTTTGTACACTGATTTACTAAGTAAATCCACAAGAAAGAAACACCTTACTCATTCTGTTGCAGGTGTCAAAGGCTCAAGAGATATTAGTGTTCAAAGTGAATTGTAATAACCATCATTCTACAAATGCACCTTTTGATCATAAATAAGAGCAACCTGGTGTTGACTGAAAGAAGCACAAAGACTGGAGTTGTAGGAGGACATAGTAATGATCTGTTAAAGGAAATACTGGCAGATCTTTTTTTTCCTTGGACAATTGGATACAAGTTTTAGTAATTGCATTCCATCAAATGTCATTAAAGAAATAATTGAAAATTATTGCCTGGGAACATTATATGATTACAGTCATGCATCTGGTTCGACACTGAATTGAAAGGGGCACCTTATATACAACATTACAAAATACTGTGCTGTGAAATGAATTAATTATGCAAACTAGGGCACATGCCATAGTGAGTTAATATAGCTTACACAGTATGCTTATGATTCATTTTGTTAATTTACTTCAAAGCCTCTTGCAAGAAGGTTTCTTTCTCTTTTTTCATAATAAAGAAATCTGAGACAACCTGTAACCTTTAAACGTTTCATGGGCTATATTGTGGCAATAGGGAGCTATGCCGTATCTCATTTAGGGCATTGTGTTGATGCCTTTGCTTATGCTGATCAGTACCTTACTCACTTTACTGATAGTACAATTTATTTCAATGAGAGCATTTATAGAGTGCCATGCAAGGCAAGCATATCTGCATCTGGGCCTTGATTACTTGTATTTTTGTATAGAATGCTGATGTTTCACACTTCATCATGTCCCAACACCCTCCATCATTGTAGGATGTAGGATTATATTTTGCCCTACATATTACAGAATTACAGTATGGCCTACATCCAGTCCTGTTTCCAGAATGATTTTTAGAAATGCAGATTGACTAGGTAACCTCAGAATTTCTCTTTCCTTTAGAAACCAGAGGTTTGTGTTGATGGTGGAAGGATGGGGGAGGCTGGGGAGAGGAGAAGGAGGTTGCCTGTCCATAATAAGGGACATATGTCCACTGAACACCACAGTAGTTCCTATCTTGCATACAGATCAGGGAGCAGCCTGGAAAAGAAGCAGTTATCTCACAGTATAGTGCTCCTGTATGTAAACCCCAATAGTCAAGCTGAGATGGGTGCAGGTGCTGTGTTCTGCACCTAGCTGGAGACACTCAGCTACTCTCAGATTTAAGCACGAAGAAGCTAGTTGAGAGGTCAGTCATAAATCTGCCCTGGAAATCAGATACCCATGCATCTTAAGGTTTTTGACTGACAGGAAGGTTTGTTACACCACGATGTGACATTATCTGCATGTCTAACAAGGTTTCTGAATGACAGTTTAACAATTAATAAATTCTTCCTAAGAGATAATTAAGTCTGTTGAATAGCACTGCAGTATTTGGAGAAAAAAACAGTAGCACTGTCAATTATATCTTTCTCCTGCTATATGATACCAGATGAGAGATAATATCTTTTGTTTAGCATCTGCTAATTTATTTTCTAAACTATCTCAATCCAGGGCCTCTCCTCAGAGTTACAGCATCTCAGGCTACATAGCCCGGATAGCAGCCTGGGTAATGTATAAAATGAACTGGACCAAATATCCAGTCATTCAAGCTCAAGTTGCTTAAAATACAACTACCTATCCTCGCTGATATTTAGCCTCTAAAACTCCACCCAAGTTAATAAAAATAAAAAGTTTATGAAGCAGGAGAAATATTATGTAGAAATGGACAATAAGGATATGCTGTTTTAGGAGGGTGGGGTACAGTGATTAAGAACAGGTCAGGGAGTGCAGATAAAAAATCCCACACACTCCCCTCAAGGGTGCCAAACAGAGCCATATGTCAAGGAGCACGGATAACAGGGAAGCATCCAAGATGGGACTTTTCATGGGGAGAGGTGTGAGGACTCTGAATAGCAGCACTCCTCAGAGCCTCCTAAACCAGGGTTCACTTTGGGGACAGCGATGGGTAACTATTTCACAGTAAGGCACAAATACAGTAGCTCAGTGTTTCTCAGCTGGAATGCCACAGCATGCTAGGGTGTTGGTGAGATCTTCTTAAAAGTACTGTGGATGCTACGCAATATTATCACTGTTACATGTGCAAACACCTGTACCTAATTCATAAAATAAACTCAACAGAAGCCGTTTATAGACGTTACATTTTTCTGGGTTTAATCCAGACTTCAGACATCACTATATGCACATGGGCATGGGTAGTCTGAATTAAAATTGGGTCAAGTCTGAATTAACTAATCTTCACTGAATGAAGATTAAAGTTAATGCATACTAGGGCAGTCCAAAATAGACAATTTAAACTGTATTAATTAACATGCATATCTGTTAGGTATCTAGGGCTTGCTGTTGCTTCTGCCCACCACCAGGTGTAGCAAGTGAGCCCAGTTTTGTGGCCCTGATTGAGAGTGGTGGGCAGTGTCCTGTGCCCCTGCCCTCTCTATTGCAGAAATGCATGAAAACTTCTCTACTGGTCAATGATCATCTATTAACCCTTAATTCAAATTGAAGTTTGATTTCAACTGTATGATACTAATCAGTTAACACAGTTTGGAAAATGGTGAGCACATCTACAGAGCTGTCAAATAAGAATCCATAGGGTCAAAAACATTCTGCTCTGTTGTGCTCTTTCAGTTTTTTTGCAACAGAAGAATTATTCTATTATTTTTCCATAGTCAGAAAATGAATGAAAGATGAGAGCTATCATTTGCCAAGAGGTGCCTTGAGAACCTAGCTAGTTGCATTTAAAGCTCTTTTTTTCCCCACCACAGGTCAAATCCTGCAGGTTTCACACACAAAATTCCTGGTGATATCACTGCCCCAGAACTGATGTTCCAATACTTGCTAATCAATACTCCTTGTGCCACATCTCACAGTACCACATGTGAGGGGCACAGGACATTGCAAAGAGGAAAAATACACACATTTAAAATAGCAGAATTACTCTTACAGAACATTGATTGTTTTCTGTGATCTTTTGAATGAGACTTCCCAGAGTGTTAACCAGAAAGCAAAAACTTTGCAAAGTTCTGGTTACTGTGCTATATTTGTACAAAGCATCAGAAAGGAAGTTTTTGCATGACTAGCTTAAACTATTTAATTTATCCTCTTTCTTTTATAACACACATTTGGACAAGAAAAAGGAACAATGCAATTTAGGTGCTCAGTCATCCACTACAATACTGGATTGCAAACGGCATTATCAAACCGAACGGTTGGCAAACAAGAATACGTAGCACATTTACAGAAAAGATTCCAGTGAGTTTGTTCAAATATGTTTAAAGGATATTTATAATGAGAGCGCTCTGTATGGCTGTTTCCACAATGATGTAAAAGACAGAAAAAGAACTGGGAGAATTTGGAAGGAGACGAAGTCAGTGAGGAAAAGGGAACAGCACGCAAGGACCTAGGTTCCAAGATATGGAGGTTCCTGGTCTTGCCCCTTTACTCAGTGTAAAACTGATCACATTTGAGGTTCAGAAAGTAATTTGCCTTGCAGCTGATTAGCATGGACTGTGAGACTTTTTTCCTTCCTCTTTAGTTTGGGGAGAGGGGGTGGGGGTGATGGTCTGCTTCCTTGGATCTCTCAAAGCTTATTTTAACAGCTTTTGCAACAGTAGGATACAGACAGTGTCCTAGTCCACCTACTTTACCTGTGGCAGGATAGGGTGTTCTTAGTGTTTTCAGACTGTTTACCTGGTAGCTGTGTTGTGTAGCTTTATGAATAGGTTAAACAAGTACTTTTATGGGATGGTTTGCAAGGAAGTAGTCCTACATTGAGCAGGGGGTTGGACTAAATGATAGCCTATTTTGATATGTTCTCTGATTATCATATGCCATTTATGCTGGAGTATACATATCTATGGATAAACAAACAACTAGCAAACTTAGAAGGGCATGGAAGCTAATGACATAGCAGCTGCTTCTCCATACCTGCTTGTGTATAAGGTACTACTTACTGTACATTAATAGTAAGAGGAGCTGCTTGCTTCATGGCTTAGCTTTTGCTTACCACCAGGCAACATTATGTGCACAGGTAGTTTCCATAGAGCAGCTGATGCATGGGAAGGTTTAGCCCCTTTTAACTCTCTGCTATGTGTTTATTTGTTCATAACCTTTATTTTTCTTGCAGTGACTGACTGCTTATATCTGTCCTCTCTATATTTGTAACATATACCTATCACCGTACTATATAGCACTAGTGGTATGGTATCAAATCCCACTTTTTGCCTTCCAAAAGATCTGGATCACAAAAGACCCAGCCAAAGATGATGAGCATCTCAGGTGAGAAAATTATCAAATTTAGAAACAGTAAATAAGGAAGAAGGGTAAAACATCAAGGTATTTCAAGGCTGAAATGTCACTCAAGTCAAGTCAATCCAGAGGATGCTGCAACTGTTAGGGCACCTTGATGGTGTGCATCATTGGTGATTCTTTGGGCAAAGTGACCTGGTGGTGCCCCTCTCCTCTCCAGGTATGGATAGCCATTGATTCACAGAGTGCTCATCGACCCTTTGACAGGTCTTATTTTTAGTCCTGATGGGTGTCCACATACCCTTCTCACCCAGACTAACTCAGATGGGGGCTCTGGTTTAGTTGCTGATACCCTGACTATCAAACAGGCTGTACTGGTTTACATAGTACCAGATAACAGGTCAAGAGAGGCATGGCCTGACAGGGGAAATGTCACTGCCAGTTTCAAATGTCACTGCAAGCCACAGACACAGAAATATGGAGCCAAGTCAAAAAATGACTTTCCAATGGGAAGTGAAAGGCTTCTTTGGTTGGATAAGATGAAGTTATGGGCCACAAATATCCTGTAAACACTTTTGTGCTAGTTGTGAGTTATCTGTTATAGGCAATATAGTAAATACGGATTTTTGAACACCAACTACTAAGCAATATGGTTAGCTGGACAGCAAAGTGCATACTTCAGTTCAATTCTGTGCAAACCACGTAAGCCGCTTTTCCCTTTGCTGTGATATACAGACTCTGCTAGTCCCTGAAATCTGTTCTACTGATGGGGAAATGAAATTGGTTTAGTGTTGTAATATTGTTTGGCTAATAGAAAGCAAAACTGCAGAAGAAAGGATAGGTTGAGTAGCAGAACATTGAGACCATTAGAAAGGAGACATTAGCAGGAATCAGGTGAGCTATGAATAGACTCTCTGCTGCCTGAACAGAAATCTCACTGCCCCTCCCTGGCAGTTGGTTTCAAAGTTTGGGTGGAGCAGAAATCAAAGTGGGGTGCAACTGCACCGCTGTTTCCTCCTTTCTCCTCCCCCCAAATCTGCCTCTGTCCAGTGTATTTTGCTAGAATAAATATACTTAAAAACATTTAAATCCTCTGATTTACTCCATCATGAGCTTTAGAAATCTCTTAACTCTAGAAAAGGCATGTGTGTGTATTGTGCTGTGCGCGTGTGTAGGTTTTGGAGGGAGGGAGATGACTTTAATGGCTTCCTCTTCATGTGAAAGTTTGTACATGCATAACCACAACTTGCTCCCACTGTCCTCCACACCTAGCAATAGGTAAAGAAAATCT
The DNA here is from genome assembly GCF_030867095.1 of Alligator mississippiensis. Lineage (NCBI taxonomy): Eukaryota > Metazoa > Chordata > Crocodylia > Alligatoridae > Alligator > Alligator mississippiensis. The sequence goes on from NC_081826.1 coordinate 255,583,802, forward strand.
GTCAGTGACTTTTCTTTCTCTGCATCCTGAGGGATGACTTCTAGATTTAGATTCTTGTGGCTTTTCCAATCTGTTGCTTTTTGTATTTTCTTGGGCTGATATTTTCTACTCTGCATGCCCAGCTTTACACATCTAAGGGCAAGAAACAAAATGGGCATTTAGGTGCCTAATTCCTAGTTACATGTCAGGTTGGAAAACTTCAAAGGAGTTAGGTAGCTGAATACTTTTTTTGGATCTGGTCCTAAACTTAGGCACCTAATAAAAGAAGCCTGCTTTTTAAGAGAGATTTTGCTATTGCCTCCTTAGTAAGTGTGCATTTCAGATTTGGGTGGGTTACCAAAATCTAACGTTGACCAGAAGCCCTCTCTTACCTTGCTAGACATTTTTTTGTATAAAGAATTGAATCATCATAATGTGATTCAATTGAACTATGTGAATTGTAACCTTGCAATGCTCAATCCTGTGCAGTGTAAATCTGTGCGGCAGGCCCATGCACACTATCACCTCCAAGGGTTGCAGTCTTGGTACATTGTGGGTTTCTGTCCCAGAGTATTCAATGCAGTTCTTCATGGTTTCATAGTTTCATAGTTTCTAGGGTCAGAAGGAACATGAACAGATCACCAAGTTTGACCCCCTGCCCTGGGTAGAAACAAGTGCTGGGATCATAATACCCCAGCCAGATACCTATCCAACCTCCTCTTGAAGACCCCCCAGGTAGGGGAGAGCACCACCTCCCTTGGGAGCCCATTCCAGAGCCTGGCAGCCCTAACCATAAAGTAATGCCTCCTGATATCAAGCCTGAACCTACTCGCATTCAATTTGTGGCCATTGTTCCTTGTTATCCCAGGTGGTGCCCGGGGGAACAGAGCCTCACCTAATTTCTGCTGGTTCCCTCTGGTGAGTTTATAGACGGCCACCAGATCCCCTCTCAGTCTTCTCTTGTGGAGGCTGAATAGATTCAGGCCCTTTAGTCTATCTTCATAGGGCCTGGCCCACTGCCCCTGACTGTGTGAGTGGCCCTCCTCTGGACCACATCCCTCTTGAAGTGCGGTGCCCAGAACTGGATGCAGTACTCCAACTGTGCCCTGACCAGCACCGCATAGAGGGGAAGGATCACCTCCCTGGACCTGCTTGTGATGCATCTGTAGATTCATGACAAGGTGCGGTTAGCCTTATTGACCGCTTCCTCGCATTGGTGGCTCATGTCCATCCTGGAGTCAACAATGACACCAAGATCCCTTTCCATCACTGTGTTGTTGAGAGAGGTGTTCCCCCGCCTATAGGTGTGTTGCTGATTCCTTCTCCCTAGATGCAGCACCTTGCACTTGTCTGCATTGAATTCCATTCTATTCTCATCCACTCACCTCTGTAATTTGTCTAGATCTAGCTGGATTCTGTCCCTCCCCTCCAGCATGCCCACCTCACCCCACAACTTGGTGTCATCAGTGAATTTGGACAGCGCACTTTCCATGCTCACCTCCAAGTCACTGATAAAGATGTTGAATAGCACAAGCCCCAGGACAGAGCCCTGGGGGACTCCACTGCCCACATCCCTCCAGGTCGAAAATGACCCATCCACCACCACTCTCTGGGTGTGACCATACAGTCAATTTTCCACCCATCTGACGGTGTAGGCATCAATGCTGTAGTCACCTAGTTATTTTTATGAGAATGGGGTGAGAAACAGTGCCAAAGGCCTTCTTAAAATCCAGGTAGATGACGTCCACCTCAACGCCCACATCCAAGGACTTTGTGACCTGGTCATAAAAGGAAACAAGGTTAGTCAGACAGGACCTGCCCTCAATGAACCCATGTTGGTTGCCCTGAGCGTTACCTCCCATGCTGGGTCCCCGCAGATGTGCTCCTTGATAATTTTCTCAAAGGTCTTCCCAAGGACTGAGGTGAGACTAATTGGCCTATAGTTACCTGGGTCCTCCTTTCTCCCCTTCTTGTAAATGGGGACCACATTGGCCCTTTTCCAGTCCTCTGGGATCTGGCCAGATTACCACAAGCACTCATACAGCCATGCCAGGGGCCCTGCTATGACCTCCGCCAATTCCCTCAGTACCCTCGGATGAAGAGCATCTGGACCTGCTGATTTAAATACATCCAGCCCCTCCAAGAGTTTTCTAACTAGATCATCCCTGAGCCTAGACATGGCGTCGTGTCCCCTGAGCCTGTCTGTAATCCTAGTGGGGGAGTTGTCCCAGTCCCTGCTCCGAAATATGGAGTCAAAGAACTTGTTGAAGAGATCAGCTTTTTCTTTTGCTGCAATCACCAGATTCCCAAGCCTGTCCTATAGGGGCCCCATGTTATCTGGTGCCGCCTTCTTACTCCCTATGTATTTGAAAAAGGACTTTTTGTTATCCTTAATTCTGGTTGCCAGCCCTAGTTCCATCTCTGCCTTGGCCTACCTAACAGCCTTCCTGCAATCACAAGCAACAGAGGTGTAATCCTCCTTGGTGATAGCTCCTTGCTTCCACAGATTATATGCCACCTTCTTTGCTCTCAGGTCCTCCTGGATACCTTTACTGAGCCAAGGGGGCTTTTTAGCACTCTTGCCGCCTTTGGTTCGCTTTGGGACTGACTCCCTCTGAGTTCAGAAGATCATCTCCTTAAGGAACAACCACCTGTCCTCTGAAGAAAGGATTTATGGGAATAGTGGGCCACTCCCTGCAGATCATATTTCTTTAAAAAAATGAAATATTAGTATCAGAATATTTTTCAGTTTGAGCTGTCTGTTGAAATGTACTGCATGCAGTATTAGTATTGAGTTAAAAGAAACAGTTGTTATTTCTGACCCAGGAGTGCATGCACTACATTTCAACAGAAAGCTCACATATATCAGATCACAGAAGCTGTAGTTACTCAGAACAAGCAAATTATTAGTAATCAGTGAAGATAAAGTCTTTATTCTGCTAAATGCCAATGGTTAATTAGTATTATTGTTGTGTTTGGCTGGGGAAGGAAGCTGTGGGGAATTGTACCTTTAAAACATTCTTGCAAGAGGCCACTGGAAGTGGTTGTGTTGTGCAGTCTACATTACACAGTGCCAATCAGGTAGACAGAACACAGACACTAAATGAAGCAGAGCTCTGTCTGATGGATTACTGAACCATGCAAACAGAAGCTTTGCAGACGATGGAGTTAGACAAGGCTTATGTGACTCTTGCACGAGGGTCAGTCCCTTCTTAGTGAGAATCTTTGACATTTCCAGCAGCCCATCTGGAAGAGCTAAGCCCTCACTAAAAATTATACTTCAACTGATGTGAGTGACTGCAGTCCTGTACCTTTCTATTCTGGACTTGGAACAAAGACATACACACCTTCTTCAACTGCTGCACTCATCCATTCATTTTACATTTTGCATCAGCTTTTGTACATTTAACCCTGGAAGAAAAGTGTTCATTAACTCTCACTCTCAGTTCTGACTGCTTTGTGTTGATTTTGAATTGAGTCATAGATGGTCCTCATTATTAAGGCAGATAGTCCCCCTAAGGTAATCTCAGTTTCTGAATAGAATGTTTGCCTGACACTTTGCAACCTGTTAAACTGAGAGTTTCACAGTCTTCTCTCCTCTTCAATGCTAAAAATAATGCTAATACAACACTTATCGTCAAGCCTGTATAATGCTGAGAGTCATTCATTAATCACATACAGTTGACATTTCTCTAATCTCCCTACATGACAAATCACACATCCCTTATGTCTCATTGTCCAGTGTTAACAAACAGTACTTATTTTACCTTATGGAAAGGCAAAATTAATATAGTTTTGAAACCAAACTTTAGTCACAGATTATGACCAAAAAAAATTAATGGAAAGGAAAACCTACAACCTAAAGAAAACAGAAGGCAAACTACACAGTGACATCTTTTCCCTAAACCTATGCAAGAAATATAACATCATCCCAAAGGGACTCACCATGTGCAGCCCTCTAGTTAACACACACAACTCCATATATGCAACAGAACTATGCCGGAGAACTTTAGGAAAAACTGAGAAATCATCTTCTTTACCCGATCCATTTTCAAGTAGGTTAACTTAACCAGGACATACTTATGCTATGAAACTAAGATATGCTAACCTGGAGACATGACTACTATGCAGGATATTGAAACATCTGAACTTCTGCTCGGAAAAACGACCTGGCAAGATACTAACACATGGAGACTTAGAAGAATTGTTCTGCAGACTTCACCTGAAAAAAACATGTCCATAAGCAGGGCACAACCCCTGACAACTCTCTTGCCACAACTGAGAAAGCAAACAACAAAATAGTAATTGCACCAGCAGACAGGAGGAACTATCCTTACCCTAGGATAGGGCAGGCAGAGCTCTTTTCTCCCTAGCACCACCTGGGGTGACGAGGAACAATGGTCATAAGCTGATGGAGAATAGGTTTAGGTTGGAGATCAGAAGGCAATATTTTACAGTTAGAGTGGCCAAAATGTGGAACCAACTTCCCAGGGAAGTGGTCCTCGCTGCTACCTTGGGCATATTCAAGAGGAGGTTGGACGATCACCTGTCTGGGGTCTTGTGAGCCCAGCATTCATTCCTGCCTGTGGCAGGGGGTCAGGCTAGATCATCTGTTCAGGTCCCTCCTGGCCCTAGCTACTATGAAACCCTCATCCTCAGCCACCATGATTACATCACTGAGGCCAAAGGACAACTCTCTAACACCAAATACTATAAAGATCTTGGGGAGGACCCCACACCAGTATTCACTCTGGAACTGGAAACTATCAACTCATTTCCATACCAACTTCAGGAAAAACTACTTCTGCTAATCCCCAAGTCTTCTACCCCAAGAACTTTCTATATCAGGGGTGGGCAAAATATCACTATGTGATTCTAGCCAGCCCATGATGGGCCCTGCAGGCCTGCCTGGCCCAGGCACAGGGGGCAGCCTGGCTGCGGTGCATGTGGCAGGTACCACTGTCCCTGGGTGCAGAGGTGCTACCTGGCATGGAGCACAGCCTGCCCTATTCCCATGAGCAGCTCTCAGGCATGTTGGGAGTTGTAGTCTGTGGGGCCAGGTCATGTGATGGTGGGGCTGGGGAGACCCAGTGGCTAGGTCAGAAACACCTCCCCCCTCCCCCTGCCCCAGCCCTCAACAGCTCACCAAAGCTCTTTAAGTGGTCTTCCAGCCCAAATAATTGCCCACCCCTGTTCTATAATGTCCCAAGGATTCACAAACAACGTAACCCTGGCAGACCCATTATGTCCACAAGACCAGCAATCAACTCAAGCACACCAAAAAAGCATTAGCTACAGTCAAACCCTCAAATACCACTGTATTAGTGCTAAAGAAAACATTTGTGATGCCCACCTGATCATCTTATAATTTGACTTCATAAAACAAGGACACTCTGGTAGAGAAATAGTCTATCTTTGCAAGAGCCATCCAAACACCCTGTAGTAACTTGGTACAATACAAACAAAGACACCCCCCGGCCCGGTGACACCACCACCCTTGTGGTCACTTACCACACAACACTGGAATAGATTAGAGGACTCTAATAGTTACAGCCTACTCTCAATGAAGATCAGATCTTGAGAGAAACTTTACCAGCCCTACCATTCCTGGCTTTCAAACAACAGCCCAGCCTTGTCCAACTCATCATCAGAAGCAAACTTCCCACTGCTCAACAGACAATAAATGAGACTCAGCCTTGCCTTAGTAATAGATGCTTAACCTGTTAACACATCTGTACTGCTACTATAATCAACACCCCTTAAAATAAACCCATCAGAATCAATGGATCCTATACATGCCAAAATGTGATACATCTGATCTTCTGCACCAAATGCCCACCTTCCCCACCAAAGTGAAACCAAAGAGCAGTTATGCACCAAAATAAACTCTCTCACACATATTAGAGGGAGCGTATTTCTCACAGAACTACCACTCTAACCTCACTATTTTCATGGTCAAGAGAAATCTACCAAATAGCTTTAAAAGGAGAATGTGGGAACAAAAACTCATAAACTGGCTGGACACTAAGAATCAAGGACTAAACACTGATTTTGATTTTTGACATACTGTAATCTGCCTGATTCCTGAATTTCTTCCTACACACAGCAGGTACAAATGGCCCTCCTCTCTTCTTATAAGTCTTGATCTCCCAGTAATCAGTTTTTAGCTAATTGATTGTCTGTACCCCTGGGAATTTCCCTCCAGCCTCCAGTTTCATAGCTTCTCTCTCACTCTTCACATTCTCCTGTGCTTGCTTCCCTCTGCAGATCTGATGAAGAATGCATTGCATTCTAAACCTTGTCCAACTTTATTTCAGTCCTGCAGCTGGTCCCATAAAAGATATCACCCTAAAAAATCCTTGCCTTTCTCAAAAAAAGCAAAACAAAAACTGCAACTGAATAACTGAATGTTCAGTTTTTTACAAAGTTGTCAAGTTTTGGAAAAAACACATTTTAAATGCGTTTATTGGTTTAATGAAACAATATCAAATTTATTGGACCTCAGGCTTCTCCTATTTGTAGTCAATGGCAAAACCTCCTGTGACGTCAAAGGGAACAGTCTTGGGTTTGTAAAGAGTAGAGGATGTCCTTTTAGGAAAGTTCCCCCAACTTTTGGAACAAAAGGTATGAGTGAAAGGCAAAGCTTGATCTTTAACTATGCATTTCATTGCCCTGTTGCTTTAATTCAATATAAAATGATACTTAAATTGAGAAGCTACTTGCAAACATAAATGATGCCACCTACTGTATTTTCAAAATGTACAAGGGGCCAATTCAGCCACCTTCATTCCCACAGAGCTGTACCTACTCTACGATGGTAAGTGGTCTGTCTACAAAGACAGCCAAACAGTGCCAATTATGCTGATTTTTTTTTTTTTTTTGTAATATGGATGTTTATCCACTGATAATTACACTGAGACCATTAGATTTCAAATATGCTATAACACAGTCAATACATAAAGCAAGTTTTAATTACTTACTGACCCAAGACAGAATTGAGACTCACCATTCTGTTTGTGTTGACAGGCAAAAGTCTGGCCTGTAACTACCCAGCAAAAATCAACTTGAAAGACTAATAACCCTAGGATATGAAGAATTAGCTGTGAGTGGGCTGAGAGTGGGCTTGTTACTGTACAAGATGCAAAGAAAATCCTTCCCCAGAAGTGCTTTAAAGCCCAAAAAGGGAGATTTTCCAACTATATCACGTTGTGAATCAAACTATAATAGAGATAATGTCTCATGAATCCCTTCTTTCCATTTGCAGTTGAATGAATCGTCTCTGCCCCTGGTGATGGTACACTGAAATAAGTGCAGCAATTGTTTACATGGGAAAGAAATATTGCGAATGTGTGTGTGTATTTTTTTTTCTATTTTTTTCCAAGACATAGGAATCTAGTGCTGGCCAGCAATATGTTCATTCTATCCATATATGCTATTTTCATGCTTATCCATATGAAGACACACCCTGCAAGGGGGAAAATTGGGCTGTTCTCTGGGAATAGGAAATAGGGCAGAGGCAGCCCCAAATGAGTCCCCATAGAGAGACCTCAGAGACTTGAGGTGTTTTTTCCATCAAGGGACATGGCAAAAGTAGGCAACCTTCCCCCAGCCATGAGCCAAGATACTAGAAAGGAGTCACTGTAGAGTAATATTCTAACTGCTCAGTCAAAAGAGCAGCCTACAGACTCACCAAGCTACCTGTTTGACTCAGCCTTTGGAGGATGAGCATTATGCAGCCAGCTCATCTTGTGCATGCCATATACAGACTGCTGATTTCATTCAGGTACATGTGTCATGCTGTACACAAATAAGGAAAGACACATCAGCTTCCCATTTGGGGCTGAGAGTAGAACCCAAAGGGAAACACCCCTGAGATGGAGGAACACAGGCACAGTCCACAATGACACCTCATGGGGTAACACATGCCTGAGGCTGTCAGGCAGCCAGGAGTGGGGAAAGTTTGATAAGGAAAATCATTCTTTGCTTTCAGCTCAGATCCCAGTACAGACCCAAGAGGGCTCAGGGCAGCTGGGAGTGGGAATGCTGGAAGATATTTCATATGGTATTTTGCCAGAACCCAAATGGCTCTGCTCGCTCACAACAGGGGCAGGTACCTTTAAGAACATAAATTAAACAGGTAGGATGGGAAGGGAAAAGTTCTCTGTTCCCTGTCCTGTTAAAAAAGCAAGACTGCCCAGTGTTTGTGAGGAAGCAAATGGGCCTGCCCTGGTAAAGGACTCTGCTTGCTTTCTCAGAGACTATGGGACAAATGGGCCCAGGTGCAAACATAAGAGCCAGATTCTAAGACTAGGGATGCAAATCCATTGACTTCCCTCACCCCAGAACTAGGGTCTTGTCATAGGGACAACAGCTCCTTATTCTGACTGGAGGAAAGAGAAAACAGTTCAGGGTGAGTCCCCAAGTGTTGAGCTCAATTTTGACTAAGCAGTGGTGCGAACAGACTAAAATGACCAATGAAACTATTCCAGTCTCAAATCTTGATTTATCAAACACTTAAGCATTACCAATATTTGAGCAAACCCTCAGTCTATCAAGGTAACAAAAAATCTTCAAAAGATCCATAAAGATGTTCTCATGTAGGCCTTCTGAATGATGCATACTGACTAAGTTAGCCAGGTGTCATCCTGGCAATGGGGTTGCAGTTCTCACCAGCATGGTCTCCTTTTGCTCCATGAAAGCTTCCCAAATTTAAGATTTTTCCTTAGGCTTTGATGCTCCTTGACAGTCCTCTTTTGTACGTTCCATATATAGTTATGCTATAGATTTTCACCAAGATTACCTTTTATAGAGGTTATTTCTTCATCAATCTGTTACCTTCATCCTGTTTCTTTTCAACTCTCTTCTCAGCTACCAAGCCATCCTTGGGCTTGTTTTGCTTTCCTAGTCTAGCTTGGATTTTTGGACATTCAACAGCTATCTACATTTTGTTTTGCCTACAACAGTTGTTTCCATTGTCTACATGCTCATCTTGCTTGCGGCTAATGGTATCCATTGGACAAAATGGAATCAGTTGTACAGCTTACAGGCATACACAAAGAGGGAAATGGTTTCCTTACATATACACATAGCCAAGGGGCTGTGCAGGTACCCTGAGAAGGTATACTAATATGGCATTTGAGTGACTCAGAGTAATTGGAGCTAGGAGTAAGTCCAAATTTGTGGTGGCTAAATCTGTCTTGATTGCACTATTACAATTGCATCACCTTTTACCCTCCTTAGTGCACGGAATGGAAGAGGAAGTGGCAGGTTCAGGTCATAGTTCAACTGTAAAAGCTTGGGGGAATGGAGCTAGGCAAAGGCATGAGAAAGCCTCCCAAGTAAATCTACATGGTCCAAAGGGTGAAGACAGATGTGGCAGATTTGAAATTGTTCTGTAATGCTTCATGAATATGGGACAGTAGTTTGGTTACTGGGATGTCCTCCATAAGGATATGTGGAATGGTATCAGAGTTTGCCCTGATAAAATATAGTTCTTTGTATCTTTAATCAGACCTAGGAGGAACCATATTTCCCATATGGAAAAGGTCTAATGCCAACTGGCTAAAATGGAATCTGGTGAGCTGAGGTTATGATACAGAAGTGATTTGTGTTAAGCTGTGTGCAAAACTGGGTAGCAGATACGCCATTTTATAAGGAAATGTGAGCACTTCTCCAGGGTACTAGATGAATAGGCCTGCTCTATTCATCTTCAAAGGAGGAAGGAGACATCACAGACGGGGAGTACGTGGGTTATTTTGTGATCATGGTCTTCATTCCATGTAAGGTGAAGACAGCCAGACAATTTGAAAACTACTCTAATCTTGACAAGCTAGTATATAGAGCAGGGTAGATTTGTACTTTGTAGGCTAACCCAAATGTGTGTGTCTGTGTATCAAGCTTTCTTAGGCTGAGGTTCACTTTATCAGGTGCTGTGTATTCCAAAGACTGTGGCTATGTTTACCCTGTGTGCTTATTGGGCCAGGCACGGGATATCCTCGAATACCTCATGAGCTACTTCCTAAACAGGAAGTGGTATAAGTGCTGCTACTGAAGTGCTAATTGGCATTGTCACTCAGCAATGGTAGTTAGCCCCTCATCGCCTCTTACCCCAAGCTCTGCAAACACTGCTATACTGCTTCTTGCTCAAGACGGGAACTGTGCAGAACAGCATGGGTGTTTGACAGTAATCTACCTGGCACAGAAAACAATTCGTGCAGACATGCTCAGTCTGGGACAAGGAACACTTCCAGGAGGGCTAAACAGGAGAGAGCCATGAAGTGTTGAATGACTCTCTCCTGCAGGAGTAACAAGATTCCTACCAGTAGAGGCACCAAAAGTCATGACCCTCAATGACTAATGCAGTTCCTTGGGACAATGAAAGCCTATGCTTCATTGTGGGGTGGGGGTGGTGGAGATCCTGGGAATAATACAGGAAAAGCCCAGGGGGAAGCAGCTCTTCTAAATGAGAAGCCATTCCCTCATTACCTGTAAGCAGAGCTTACTGACGATAATAATGGCAGGAGAGACTCCCCCTCATCACAGAATACTGACCAGAACAGGACTTCACCAATAAAGTGAGATCAGACTAGGTAAGCTTAGACTCAAGGCATTTTCCCTTGGAAAATGCCTGCTGTCATATCTCACTTGTTTTCAACTAAAGAGAAATAATAGAACAATTATTTTGTTGCAAAAAACTCAGAAAGACCGCAACAGGTAAAAATGTTTTTAACACTATGGATTCCTATTTGAAATCTCTGGGTTTATCTCATGAATCATGGTCACATACCTAACTGTGCTAACATTGCATGGCATCCTTGGTCTCAAATCTTCCCAGAATGCCATGGTACCCATTGAGAATCATTAAACTAAGGAGTTGGAGACATGAGACGCTGGTTCAAGGTCTGAGGCAGCCGGACTACAGGGTCCCATTGACAAAGAAGGGTGTCAGGAATGTGCTGAGACCAGTCATTGCTTAGTGCCAGGGAGGTTAAAAGTCCATAGGATTCAGACTGGTATCCTTCCAGAGAGCTGTTATCAGGACATGTATAACAGTTGTTCACATGGAAAAGAATCCTGGGAAAGTATTTTGGTATTTTAAATGTTCTTAGAGTGGTAGCTAGCTATTCAATACACACAACAGGAACTTTTATTTGAGCCATTAAAATCCAATTATTCAGTCAGAGATAATCTCATAATTATGTGAATACTAAGTAACAAAACTTTGGATGCATGTAATCTATACGAAAACACTTTGGCTCTGCGCATCCCCCATTAGCTCTCAGGCATGTGATTTAAAAAAAAAATTATTATTATTATTTAGAACTCCAAGACCCTTGGGGACAACAACACACAGTTAAATTATTGGTGCTTCCAGCAATCACAATGTTCCTTTATGCATCATCCATTCCATAAGTACTTGATTATTATATATGAAAGATTATCAGAAATTGTCTCTTTCTTTCCTGCTTCTGGCTCTTGATGTTAACACAAATTCACCACTGCAGGAGAGGGTTCTATTGATAATTCATTTTTATCATTTGACACCAAAGGAAACCTTGTAAAATTAAAGCAAGAGAAATGAGAGCCAATAAATATTGACACCTGAACAAAGTCTCTGGTACAATAGCGAAACCTACTTCACCCAGTTAAAAAGTAAGGACAAAAAAGTAAGCTTCAAGAAGACAGGAAGAACTGTGCAAATAACAGCTAAATGGAAAGCGCCCTCACAACTTTCATTAATGTCTTCCTTTCCTCCTCCTCATTTCTTCTTTTAATGTAGTCAAAATCAGATTTATTGACATGAATGCCAACAAGTAGAGTTGGCGCCCAAGGCAAGCCCTGTAGGGAAGCAGGTGGGGGGTGGTGGTGGAGGGCACAGTGGGGAGGTGGGAGAGAGGGGGTGGCACAGCAGTCTTACCCATGCTCGGAATTCCTGAACAGCTCCAGCTGAGCTGCTACTGCCACCACTGTGTGCTCTGCATGCCCTAGCTGTTGCTTTTAAAGTAGCAGCAGCAGCCAGGGACTGTTTGGAGTTTCCATCACGGGTAAGCCATGATGGGGCTGCTCTTGCTGCCTGGGCATGGACTCTGCAGGGGGGATTCTGGCACCCCTCCTAGCTTGGTGCTTGAGACAGGTGCCCCTATCTCCCACCCCTAGTTATGCTACTGCATACAGTTTTATCACAGATTAAAACTCTAAACCCTATCTAACACCTGCTTCTTGCATTTCCTTCTATTATTTCAGTCTGTGACCCTGCTTCAGGAGCAGTTTCCTTTGGCACTGCTTTTGCTGGAGGAACTCTGCATACATTGGGTTCAAATGTCTGGCTTGCTCAAATTGTTTTTGAATCAAACATTTTCTTCACCATTATTTATGTTGTACTCTCCCACTACATAAGAGTCCTTGATTTATTTTTTAAAGCATTTTCCATTTTGTTCCCTTTTCTAAAGACACTATCTTTGCTAGTGCAAACATTTGCTAACATGGTCTAACATTGAAAATCTGGCCCTAGAAAGTTGTGATATTAAGGAGACACTAAATCTCTGTGACTCCTTTTTCTGACTCTGCTAATCTTATCATTTAATGATAAGCTACCGAAGGAATCAGAGTCAGTGTGCTGTCATATATATAGCAGGCCCCAAGTGACACACGGCAATCTCCTCCCCCACAAAGACTGGAAAGTTGCACAGTGGTACGAGAGCTCACTGTACACAATAAGCAGCAAGCAACGGAAGGTATTAACAAAGAGCTGACACTTTTTTACCAAAGAGGAAGGGAAAGCCTGGCACCTAAATCATGTTTGACTTACATTAGGGACATATCTGAGGTAGACAAAAGTACTTCTGCCCTGTCAGGGGCTGAGACAGTGGGAAAGTTCAGCCAGACATCTCACACAACATGTCACCCCTACCCTTGCAGCCTTTCTTCCCTGGTAATCTTAACACTGGTGCTATGAGTGGCTGCCAAAAATCTATGCTAACAGCTGAAGATGAGATGCCTGAGGCAGAAAGAGAAATCTTCTTGACTTTTATCTTAGGTGTCACATCACAGCAGATGATTTGTTGCTCGTGTCAGTTCAATAGACTACAGGGACTGGGATGTAGACAGACAAAATGGAGTTGAGGCACATGGCTTAGTAGGAATGGACATCAATCTGACATCAAGCTGCTGGTAGAGTAAGAGAGCAGTGTAAAAAGTAAACTTTGAGTATCTCTGCCAGGAAAGCAAGGTTTAAGGAACTTCATAGATTTCATAGACATTCAGGCTGCAAGGGACCTCGGAAGATCATCGAGTCCAGCCCCCTGCCCCAGGGGCAGGAAGTCAGCTGGGGTCAAAGGATCCCAGCAAGATAAACGTCTAAATGTCTCTTAAAGGAGCCCAGAGTAGGTGCTTGCAACACCTCTGGTAGCAGTCTGTCCCAGGCCTTGGGGGCTTGGACAGTAAAGAAGTTCTTCCTTATGTCCAGCCTGAAATGGTCTTGGAGGAGTTTGTGACTGTTTGACCTTGTCATCTCTTGGGGCACTCTGGTGAACAGGTGTTCCCCCAGATCCTGATGTACACCCCTTATATACTTGTAGGAAGCCACCAGGTCTCCCCCGAGCCTACGGTTTTCCAGGCTGAAGAGTCCCATGGCTCTCAGCCTCTCATCATAAGGCCTGTTTTCCTGCCCTCTGATCATGCACATGGATCTCCTCTGGACTCTCTCAAGCTTCTCCACATCCGTTTTAAATTGTGGAGCCCAGAATTGGATGCAGTGCTCCAGCTGCAGTACTTCATCTCACCAAGGCTGAGTAGAGCGGGAGGTTGACATCCTGGGATTTGCTAGAGAAACATTCTATGAACTATGGATCAACTATGCATCAACTATGGGTGCAAGCCAGAGTTTTGCTCACTTTGCCAGCTGCAACATCACACATTGGTGGTTCATATTCATCTTGTGGTCAGTCATGACCCCCAAGTCCCTTTTGGCCATGTTGCTATAGGCACTGCTGAGTCTATAAGCTGTGTATAAGTATGCTGTGGGTTTTTCTTCCCAAGATGGGGTACCTTGCATTTTTCGGTGTTGAAGACCATCATGTTTTCGTCCCCCTATTTTCTGAGCCTGTCAAGGTTGGCCTGGATCACCATCCTGTCCTTGGGTGAGGACACTTTACCTCAAAGTTTGGTGTCATCGGCGAACTTGGCCAGTCCGCTTCTGACACCAATTTTCACATCATTAATGAAGATGTTAAAGAGTATAGGCCCAAGGACAGAGCCTTGGGGGACCCCACTGGTCACAGCGCACCACGATGATTGACTTCCATCAGCCACCACCCTCTGGGTCCGACCACGGAGCCAATTCCCCAGCCAGCTGACTGTGATGTAGCTGAGGCTACAGTTGGACAGTTTTTCTATGAGATGATTGTGGGATACCAGATCAAAGGCTTTTTTAAAATCAAGATATATGACGTCAATCTCTTCTCCCTTGTCCAGGTGATAGGTCACCAGGTCGTAGAAGGAGATGAAATTAGTCAGGCAAGACCTACCCACAACAAACCCATGCTGGCTATCCCTCAGGATGTTGCCATCAGCCAGTTTGTCAAGAATGGTCTCTTTGATAATTTTTTCCAAGATCTTCCCCAGGATAGAGGTCAGGTTGATGGGCCTGTAGTTCCCCAGATCTACTTTCCTTCCTTTCTTGAAGACGGGCACCACATTGGCCTTCTTTCAATCTTTGGGCACTTTGCCTGAGCACCACGAGTTCTCGAAGATCCATGCCAGTGGTTGAGCTATGATGCTTGCCAGCTCCTTAAGTACCCTGGGGTGTAAACTGTCTGGGCCAGCTGCTGAAGCATGGTAATTACTGCTTTCCAGCAGACTCCAGCATCACATATATCAGCATTCCCACACTGGGAAATGGTGGTGGTGGCGCTTTAACTAAAGCTTGTTCAATGAGCTTTAGTTAAAGCACCCCCACGGCCATCTTTCAGGGTGGGGACAATGATACACATGATGCTCCAGGCACTTTAATTAGCATAACTCTCAGAGCCACACTAATTAAAGCACCCTCCACCCCACATCCATAAATGCACATCCATAAATGCCCTTCAAGACCAGTATCACTTTTAGCTGTGAGGTTCCTACGCTCACTTGGGCTCTTATCTTTGAAGTGGGAGACAATTACAAACACTTAGATGCCACATAGCATCCCTTGTTCTTGGCAAATTAATTTTGTTTTGACATTTGTTTCTTTTACCTGGGTTTTTCCCCACTTCTTATTTACTATAATTGAAATCCCCTCTCTGAAGTGAAAGCTTATGAACGCCTACAAGCTTGGAGCAAGTCACTCAGAATTTATAGTGCATGCCAGGAGGATTCACCCAAGTCTGCAGTTTGAACTGGGATTTACCCACCCAGCTCTATTGACACTAGATTCTGTTTTTGACATGATGCTCCATGCTGCATTCACATTGTCGACCTTCTGAGTTGTAATTCACCAACAGAGCATCTTCAGAGATAAAAACTACCAACAATAGCTAAGAGCTTATACTTATATCCTGTTACACAACTGACAGACTGCACTAGTAATGCATTATGGCTGCAAAGGTTGCGAGCATAGACAAAGTCCTTATAATGTTATTAAAAACTGGATTATTTAGCCCACTGTAGGGTGAGACTGGAGATGTGATTTATTATGTGATTTAATTTGCTGTTAACACTTGCTAAAACTTGCTTTTTTGTTATCATGAATCAACTTAATGAGAGCAAAATAACACCCATTAGTTTGCCCAAGGGTCTGCTTCACATTTAAGGTGCTGTTTACTTACCCACTGTTTTTAAAAACATGTTAAAAGGATACTGTTAAAACTTCTGACACACCTCCATTTGTTTCTGTTCCTCAAAAATCACATTTCTACAACAAACATCTCTCTGCAATGTAAAGTTTGGCAAGAGTCTTACACAAGAGGACTGTGATTAGAAACAAGGCTCCTGTTCGGGGGGGGCGGAAATGAGGGAGAAAATGTACTGCAGCAAAAGTTTAAGCTGAGGAACTGAACTCTAAGCTAACAAGTAAAGAAGCTAGCACTTCACTGTGGGGTTGGATTAGATCCTCCATTAAAAAAAAACCAAATCTACATAGCACAACCCCTTATTCCCAGCACATAGTATCCAGGTTTAGGTTTTACAAGATGTAATATTAAAAAAAAATATATCTTCATTAACTAAAAAAAAATTAAGTGGGGTGGTTCAGAGGGCACAGAAACCACTTATCATCCCATGAGAGGGAGTCTCCTGAAGTGGATGAGTCACCTGCAGATGTAAAGCAGGCTCCTACACCTCTCTCCCACAGCCCTCGGCGCACAGAACATGTGAAGACTGGAGAAGGATAATGCTTTGCTCCCACCATCCCTAGCTGGTGCATGGTCTTTTGAGCATCATAGCTGGCTAGTGTAAGCTAGAGCAGTGCCCCACTGCTTCCACTGATTTTTGGGGCTATGGCTAAGAATCAGGGAGCTATAATGGCTTTATAGTTCCTAGCTTCTTGTTCTCCCTCCACCTCTGATAAGCTGCACTGTATGGTTGAGGGAGGGAGGAAAAACATCCTATATCATCAGCAGCAATCCCTAGCAGCCACGGATGATTGTATTCCATGACAGCCATCTTCAGACCTACAGATAAAACAGATGAGGTCAATCCAGGATTGACAGACTGGGTTGTAGCTCAAGCACATGTTTCTGTGTGGAGTGAGCACGGCACGCTGTTTCTGCTGCTCCTGTTTTTTCATCTCTTGTTGTCATTGCAAGATTTCAATGCACTGAGATCCTTTCAGCAGACTCTTCCTCCATTTGGGGAGGTCCTTCACTAGAGGGTTCAACCAATAACATGGTTTGAGCTTCTGTTCAACATTATTTAGGAGTCCTATATCCCCTGCAACATAGCAGAGAAAGGACCAGCTGTTCAGAGCATGCCTCATTCAGGCATGTCAAGGCTGCTTCTGGGGCAGTGGAGGGGGGTGGTGGGAAGCTCAGGGGATGGGGATGTGGAAAAGGCACTCCCTACCTCCTCCATTGATTCTAGCAATTCAGCATAGACATTGCAGAGCACAGCCCAGGAGGTATATATTCAGAATCAAACATTAATTTCCTTCTTACCCCACATGTCATAAGTTAAAGCCTCAAGTGCCACAACAGGCTGCTGACTAGTCACTGGCCACCCTACTTTATGGACTTATAACAAACCTAATTCAGCAAAAACACTTCATGCAATAGAGTCCAAAAGAAACATTTCCCCGAGAAAATTCTGATTCCTCAAACTTGTTGGCAATATAATCAAGCTTCATGTGATTATATGTCATTCATTAATACAAGTATGTTTGAACAAAGTAATGATGAAATATTATAGCATTCTGAAGCATGAACCAGCTTTTTATGGTGACTGACAGATAATTTCAGTTTTCACAAGGACATGTAGAAATGATTCTTGCTTTACATAAGGAAAGCTGACTTTACAGTACTGGAAATCTCCCAATTATTTCTCAGTAAACAGATGCTGTAGCAGGCCTTCTGATACGGCAGCCATTGAAAGCACTATTTTAAAACGATAATGTAATTTAGTAGATGTGTGATTTATATGTTTCAGACAGAGGTTTAAAGGGTTTTGAAAATATTGTCATGGTGTATTTTCCTCCAGATGAATCTCTTTATAACTGCTTTTAGGTACTGTATTCATATTAAGCACCTGGTTTTAAGATAATGATGCTGTTGAATCTGGTCATTTGTAGGACTGCATTTGAAGTTAACTTTCATTTCAGGTTCCAGAAAAGTTCCATCCTCATTCCAGTTTCCAACCAAGCCTTGAAGTGATGAGCTACCACAAGTGAAACTGTTTGTGGCCAGCTCAAAAATGTCTCATACAGGGAAACCACTCAATTCACAGGGGCATCCCATAGTTATTCAGTATGATCCTGAATTGCTACAAAACTTGAGAGATCAAGGAACTCTTCAGTGGGTGCATCTACATGTTCATTTAAGGTGCCTTAGATACTGCACATTTAGTTTAGTACTTCCTTAATAAAGTACTAACTAGATGTTCAGTACCTAGAGTTACTGCACAGTAGCGCCGGCCCACATTTATTTAGTGATGCTTACTACACATTCACCTAATAACACAGCACAGTAGGTTATTAGCATGGTTTTTGCTATGACATGCTACTGCACTGTGTTATTAGGCTAATGTGCAGTAAGTGTCTCATGTAGACATGCCCAGTATTAGTCATCTTTTAGGAGAGTTATCTGTTAGACATTCTGCAATAGGCTTACATATCAAATAAGACAGTGATCTCTGAAGTGTAACTGCATCTGGTTTATGTCATTACAGTTGATTTCATGACATGAGTGGCTTGTATAGATTGAATAATAAGATTGAAATGATCAACACTTTGCAAGAACTTTTGTACCAAACGTTCATTCTCCCCTGGGATTCAGTGTATGTCAGGGCCTGAACTATGGATTATGGGCTTTAGTCCTTTTAGGTAACTAGATTTACACCAGTTGAAACCAGGGACTAGAATCTGTGATTCCTAAAAAATGTAGCACAGGCATGAAAGCCAGGATTCTGGGCTAGGGGTGGAAAAGAACTGCATCCCTAGTCTTACATGGTAGGATTTCAGCTATAGTTGTAACTGTTTCTAGGCCTATCACCTTAGATTAGTGATTCTTAGCCAAGATGATGTGGCACTTGGGGTGCCCTGAGATCCTTTCAAGGGTACCTCAAGGTGCCATGCAGTGTTAGCAATGTTAGGTGCATAAATATGATTCATAAGATAAATCCAGAGATTTCAAATAGGAATCCACAATGTTAAAAAATATTCTGATCTATTGTGGTCTTTCTCAGTTCTTTGCAACAGAAAAATTCCTCCATTATTTTTCTATAATTAAAAAAATGAATGAAGACTAAGAGCTAGAATTTTCTAAGGGGTGCCTTGAGTTTGAAAAGGTTGAGAAATACTGTCTTAGAAAATGTGATGCCATGATCTTTGAGCTCTCAGGTTTTTTACAGTAATTTTTATTCT
Source organism: Alligator mississippiensis (assembly GCF_030867095.1). Taxonomy (NCBI): domain Eukaryota; kingdom Metazoa; phylum Chordata; order Crocodylia; family Alligatoridae; genus Alligator; species Alligator mississippiensis. Next base: position 255,602,832 of record NC_081826.1, read on the forward strand.
ATTTAAAGACTGACTATATGATAACAGAAGCTGAATGGCACTAGCTTCTCCAAAAGGAGTACAATGGAGACTAGAAATGTGAGTGGAAGATATTCTACTGTAGTCCCTCCTTGTTATGAAACAGGGAGAGAAGGAGCAAGAGTCACTGGGAACATTGTGTTGAAGGAGTCCAAGGCATTCCCATAAAACTTCAATGGGATTTGGGTAGTTAATCCCAAATGCTTTGAAAACCCTAACCAAAATCCCCAGTGTCTCCAGTATTTCATGGCAGCTTCATTGAGAATGATTGATTTTTTTTTTTTAAATCACTGAATCAACCAACAAACTGATTCCTTAGGTCAAAGAGTTATTTCAATAATTTTGAAACATAACCTGGTCCCAGCATTTCGAAGTGGCATGTAAACTAGGCATTTGAAGAAGCGCTAAGTCCTTAAGAAGAAGCTATGAAGGAGTAGGCAGACATTTCTGCGTTTATATATTCTGAAGATATTTCACAAAACACAAATGACTAGATGAAAGAACAGGAGGTAAAAGAGGTGACATGAAAGTAATCAATAAACTAAGAACTACCTGGTAGTTAATTCTCACCTTGTGAGGAATGCGCTCCAGGCTCCTCTGCTGCTGTGGGAGAATCCTGTTGCTTTCTGGGGTTTTCTTTGCCTCACAGAAGCCCTTGATTTTATCTCCACCGAGCAGAGCCCCTGTGACTGACGGCAGTTGTTACACTGAATGTTTTGCCCCCAGTCAAGGCAGGGTGGAAAGGCAGAGGTACCCAGCAGGGCCTTCCTTTCCCTGTGGGTGGAAGAAGAGCTTCCACTCCAGACTGCACCTGTTGTGCAGTTCCTCTTTGTCCAAAGAGGAAGCCACCTTTGCCTACCTTCTTCACAAGGCTGTTGTGAAGATTGATTAGTTAATGCTTATATTGTGCTTCATAGTAGTTTGCTATACTTTGCAATGGCAGTTTTCCAGTAGTATTGGAGAACCCCTGCTGTCAGAGGGTCCAGTTAAGGCTTTGTCTGAACAGTTTAATCTGTGATTTGAAAAAGAGTCCAGCTCTGTCTCAGTATAGAGAACTGAGGCGCTGCTGCTGCTGCCTTTCTTGGGTGACTCTGAAATGTCACAGCCACGCATCAAGATTCCCTGTATGGCAGGGAAGGAGTGGGGGCGGGGGGGGCTTTGCTTTCTACTTTGCCTTTGAATATGTGGGGACAAATCAAGGTGTGCCATCCCAGTTTTCCAAGTTCAGAGAGATTCTCATACTTCCCTCTGCAGCTTTCTTAAATAAGTCAGACAGATAAGTGGAAAAGACATCTGCCAGTGAGGAGCTAGACAGGCTTGGAAATATGTGGCTGTGATTCGGACCCTCGTCATACCAACGTACTTTGTCACTGAGGCAGGAATTCAGTTACCATGGGTTACCCTATCAGTACGGGGACCAAGTGCCTCCCCTTCCAACAGTTCTATAAAAAGGGATTGTCAAAGAGACCCCACTGGCTCCTGCCTTTCTGCACAGATAGGAAAAAACTTAGGCACTGTGAGAGAGGGAAGTACCAGAGAGGGAGTGTCAGCATGTCTTCTGCATTCAGATTCCAGTGCCACTTCTTCCTAATCTTCTTGGCAGCCCTGAAGGGGGAAACCAGATACCTAGAGGTGAGCATTGCAATTGATAACTGTCACAGCCCATCATACTTGCTCCAGCTTGCTGTTCTAGGTTTAGTGGATCTGGTGTCTTTCCTCTTCTCTCCCTCCCCCCCACCCCCCACCTTTCATTAGAACTGACCATAGAACAGCATTAAAAGCAGCAGGTCTTCTCTCCCTCCCTCCCTCCCTCCCTCCTATTTTCCATGTTCATTCCCCTTTTCTCAGATTGCTTGCATTTTTGTTAGCAAAACCACCATTCTCTGTATGCCTGGGTTGATCTCTCTACCTTCAGAGACCAGATTGCATTAGGTATTGACAGCTCCTGGACAGTTTCAGACTAAGCTGTGTCTGCATAGGACCATTTCTGGAGGAGGGTGCCATTCACTGATACTTATTTCTGAGAAACATAGGGTGGCTTCTGTAATCAAACCATTTCACTTGGTCCCAGCTTCTTGTTTTTCCTTCCACCAGGTGAGGGACGCTGGTGAGGATGATCCCTTTCTGCTCCTCAGCGCAGACCTGAAGCGAGAATTGTCCGAAGGGCAGATCTACCGTCGGTCACTTAGTGAGTTTCTTTGTTTCTCTGCTAAGGGGCTTTTGAAATGGGTGCGAGCTCTGAAATGGGGATCATATTGGAGGTGAGAGCTGAAAATCCTTGTGCGTGTGTGTTTGTGTGTGTGGGTAGGTGCATGTGCACATGTACATGTAGGGGGATGAGGATCAGGACTGAGACCTTGTAAACTTGGATTCTAGGCTGAAGAATCTTAGGACTCCTGGGCTTTGAGTTCAGCTGCAGGGTCCTGGCTGCAGGGAATAGGGCATGGAGATGTTAGCCTGGAGCCCTACCTCTGAGGTCCAAATCCTAAATGCAAATAGGATGAGGAGCTTTCAGGGAAGAGGACAGTTTTCATAGTGGGTCACATGGAGATGAGATAAAAGAGATCTGCTATGTGAACTGACCACACATGATTTTCAGCTCAAAGATATTTTAGCACATCAGTCTCTTTCCTCTCTTACAAACACATACACTCTCTCAGTCACTATTTATCTCCTCAGTATTCAGCACAGCAGCTTTATAACCCTTTCATCTCAATCTCCAAAAAGGTGAGGTCTGTCTCTGTTGCTAGCTTGCACAGTTAGTGGGAACTGTCTGCTGCTCTCTGTTCTCTGAGAGGTGCTGAAATGCAGTCAGTGGCTCATGCTCTCTCTCTTCAGGATGTATTGACATGCTAAGTATAGAGGGGCAGTTCACCTTCACCGCAGAACAACCCCAGCTACACTGTGCCACTTTCTTTATTGGAGACCCAGAGGAGCTCATCACAATAGACTATGACTTTGTAAACATTGACTGCCAAGGAGGAGATTTCCTTAAGGTAAGATGCTGACAACTCTTGATACCCTTTTCCTACTTAAATCATCAAAGTATAAAGCATTGCAGATGTGTCGACTGGAAGCGGGGGGGATGAAAGAGATAATATATTGTATATGGGGGCTGGGGTAGGAGTTTCAGAAACAATGTTCATTGGGACTGATGTTCATAAAGCCCTTAGGCACTTTTGAAAATTCTCCCCATGGAAGAGGGGGTTATGGTGCAGGCTGAGAACTCATTCAACTGCTATAAGAGAGATTCCAACCTTTGCCAGAGGTTTGTTTTTTTTCTCCCTAAGCAGGAAAGGCATGTCTTTACTCAGTTCCTATAGTTATATAGTGTATTTAAAAGAAAAGTTGAATCAGCATAGGGCAATCCTTCTAGCTTAATTCCTATTGCATTGCATAGCACCATGAATCATATGAACTCTGTATTGTGGCTCTCATGAGCACTGTTAGTGCTGCAGAATATGCACTTTTTGGCCATTTAGAATTAGCTTATTAATGAGAGTGGCTCGATGAATTCCTTTTTTAAAATGGTCCCAACAGCTGTTCAGGACACTCTCTCTTTGGACAAATTTCACGATTCAGAGTCAATTATATTGCAGGACCAAGAATACTTCACTGGAAATCTCTGATTTCAGGGAGAAATTTTGACCAAAATCTCGGTTTTAATGCTTTAAAGCTTTAATGTGTGTATTTAATCCCTTCATCTTGTAACTGGATCTTCATATGGATATGGCTTACATAAGATCCCAAGTAGGGATCTGTTAATGAGGAAGGGCAATAAGATAAGGAGATGTAAAATGAACAGAGCCACCCCTCAGGCTTTTGACTTCCCCATGGAAAAATAATACAGCCCCATGCTGGAGTACCTCTCCAGCCTCCACAGATACCACATTGCTAGGTTGGGAGAAAACAATGCCCTGGCTAGCAGTTATGGTCTCCTGTGGATGCACAGGAGACCAGAATTTATGGTCTTTTCTGTTGGCCCAGACAAAGTCACAAAATCCTTCATGAGGGGGCAACCTTGTGGAGTTTCCCTCCCTCATGGTGATACATTGTTCCTCAGTTTCTTAATTATGGTGCAGTGTTTCTTACCTATAGCTTTTCTGTAGTGTATTGTGAACAGCCACATCAAGTCATTCTATAGAGAGTTACAGCTCTAAAAGACCTGGGGACTGATGCTGTACTTTTTATGTAAGAAATCCTCACCCAGATGAGAACTGACCCTTTGTTTGTAAGAGCACTACAGAAAGCAATTGAAGCACATTAGGGTATTACTGAGAAGCAATTAGGAGGCAAGTGCATCAGTGTTAGAGGGTAGTTGCTCAGTTAAGTTAAATCTAATGCAGATTTCTGACTGACAAATTCCCCAGAATATTACAAGGGCTAATCTATTTCTTTTTATTGTAATGAGAGATTTGCAGAGTGTGCTGTTCAGCATCAGTGAGGTAAGCAGTGTCTGCTTTGTTTCTTTACCATCAGCCTAAGTCTCAGAGTGAGCTGAAAAGGACAGGTACAGAGGAAGAGAGGGCTGACCCAACACAAGCAATAAAATTGCACTAATACTTCCTTTAAAACTTATTGGGCTAATTTTTCAAGTTGAAATGCTAGTGCCAGTGCTCAGAAATGTCTATTATCTAGTTAAATTCAATGGTAAAGCTTCCTGATGAAAAAAATCATTTTCTGTGCATTTACAAAAATCTCAGTAGCAATTTTAACCCCAGGGAAGTTAAGGATACAGAATTTTTTTTATTGAATTGATGGTTATATATTAGATCTGTGCGAAGCTTCAGTCCCTGATTCGATTTAGTGGAGATTTGACCTGATTCGGTCGCTGAATCTCCAAATCCGAACTGAATCAGAGGACCTTTTAATCTTTCTGAATCAAATTGGAACCCTCCGAATCAATTGAGAGAGATTCGGAAAGATTTGGCAATTCAGACATAGACACAGCTTTAAATGTTTTTTGTACATACCTCTAGATATCAGGCGGCTCATGAGTGCTGCAATGCTGGGGTACATGGAGTGTCCCAAAGAAGCATGGGAGGCTCCCCAGCACGCTTGGCAATAAACCCAGAAGTGGACCAGAAGCACTTCCAGTCCACTTCCAGGTCTGCTGGGGAGCATGCAGGGAGGCCACCTCATGCCTTCCTGACTCAGTGACTGGTGCCTTCTGGGTCTGGGGAATCAAATCTGGGACGGTGATCTGAATCAAAGAATCGAATCACTTTCCCTGATTTGGGCCGAATCCAAATCTGAATCAAATAGGGCCCACAAAGTTAGCAAATCCCTTACTGTTTAAGGTGCTTTACTATAGTTGGATTATCAGAATGATGCAAGATGTAATTACAGCACTTATCTCTAAGATAAAGTATAAACATTAATATTTAGGTGCATATGGCATGTTCAGCATGGAATAAGATACAGAGATGGGACCAAAATCTATCCACAGTGTGTAATGACTGTAGTGTACTGTAGCCCTACAGTGCAGTCACTGCCATATACCAATACCTTGTGCGGAATTGATGTTAAATGTGTGCAAATGCTTTTCTTCTCAACACAACCCACTGGAAATCAAAGAAATCATGAGATAAAGCAGCATTACAATCCCCCAAACCTCAGTTAACATATTTTATTTCCTGAAGTTCATAATGCCCAAAATACCAGGGGCTCCTACAAGCTTCCTTTCATTTCATATACTTAGCCACCTCATATGCAGGCATTTACTCAGACTTTCCAAGTTTTTTACAGTGAAACCTCTTGCCATCAAACCCTTGCAAATACTTGGAGGCCATTTGGGTTTAGGGTGGGATCTAAAAGTGCATTGTAGTTGGTAATGATGATCTAGACATAGTAGCAGGGGTCTGGAACCAGGAAGACAGGCTGTTCAGTGGCTGGTGAGCTGGACCAACCACTGGTCCAGCAGTGGTGTAGGTTGAACTAGGGTGTAGAGTCGACGAGTGGGTGTTGACTGTGAGGTTACATTTTTTTTTTTCATCAGCCTTCATGATGCAAAATCCAATATTATGTCTCTGTAACAAATCAATTTCCCCAAACAATTTAATGTTGTTTCCAGGGACACGCAGCTTTCTGAGAGATATCAAGTCCAAAGTGACCTTGTTAAAGCAGAAGAGAACAAAAAAAAACTTACGACCATCTGTAAATGTGTAAAAAACAAAAACAAACAACAAAACAACCCCCCCCCCAAAACAAAAAAACCAAACCTGGTTTTCTTTATTCCTTTAGTGTTTAAATACTGGTGCTGGTTGAATTCTGCTTTGCAGTAGATGATTGTCAGATTGATCACTTTGATATTTCATGTCAAAGGAATTAAGGATAGAATTTTTCAAAAGTATCTGTGGAGCAAGGAGTATATTGAAAGTAAATGAGTATTGTGTTCTTGATTCTCTAGAGAGGAAATTGCAAATGGAGCCACTGATCCAGATCTGTACTCCTTTAGCTTTCTGGTGGCAAAATGGTAACTATAAAGAGCTGATGTTTCAATTCCTGAATACTTGTAGGTATTTGATGGCTGGATACTCAAAGGTGAGAAATTTCCTAGCTCCTTGGACCACCCTCTTCCCACTTCACAAAGATACATTGATTTTTGTGAAAGCAACAACTTTCAGAGGAGCATCAGATCATCCCAGAATGTGGCAATGATCTTCTTCAGGATTCATGAACCTGGCAATGGATTTACATTCACAATAAAGAAAAATACCAATCTCTTCCGTAAGTCTGATTTTTTGTTATGTCAAATGGATTACATTTGGGTTAGAAATCTGAACAAACATGTTACTTTCCTTTTCATTCCTTCTCAGAAATCTTTTAAATTTACATCATCCAGCGGATAATGATGGCTCTATACCTTGTAATGTGCTGAGGAATATCAACATTTATTGATGTGGGCTAAGCTTGTGCCTCAAGTTAAGAGAGAACATTCTTGAAGTATATATGAGATGTTAAGCATGTTTTCTATATTTAAGATCCAAGGAATTGTTATTTAAAAAATTAGTTTCAATCTGTAATATTTGTGTGCAAAATATACAGTGACTAAGGTGTTTTCCAAGGAAGTAGGTGATGTAGGTTTGAATTCCTTTAGGCTAAGGAGCAACTTTAACCCTGGTCTCCCACTTCCTGGGTAAGTGCTCTACCCATTATATATTGTATAAAAGGTGGGCATCACCATCATCACTGCCATTTCCTCCGGCTGCACCTTAAAAATGAGCTGTGCTGTGTTTTTCCAGAAAATTCTTGTAGGTGTCTACCCTTAGGAGTAGACCTTGGCCTCTGTTTCTTGAGTGGGTCTCCTTCATGCCTCCCTGATTAAGATGCTTAAGCTCAAGAACATTGCTCAGACACATCTCTGTGTTTAGTATTTAGTTAACACTAGCTGTGGGCAGCTCCCTGCTCAGCATGGAGGGTTTTTAGATTGCCCTTCTGAGGCAACTCACTCTCTCCATGAGCTGGGTAGGACCCCTGGCATCTAACATGATTCTGTGGCATATAACTTGGAGGTGCTGAAGCCCCTTTTCTAGATCTTGCAATGAGATTGGTGGAACTCCATGATGCTACAAAAGTTGAGCCAGGCAGAGTCAACTGAAGGACTGAAGTCTAAGGTACTTAGGAAAGATTTTAAGTTCTATGATGTGTGATGCTAGGCATTTCTAGAGGACAAAAGCCACTAGCCAAGGAAAATGTTGTTGTATAAAACATCCTTTGTCATGCTGATGATATGAAATCATAATAAAACAAATTGTTCTTTGTTAGCATATATTATTTTTAGGAAAAAGAAGAGTAAACTGTACAGTGCAGATAAGTCTATTTTTGGGATGGAGTAAGAAACATGTTGGGGACAGGCAGCTATAGCTGCACCAGATGCAAACCAAGATAACATTATAGAATCTGGCCATATACATTTAGGTCATGGGGTACAACTACATCAAAATGGTCCAGAACACAGTCAGATTCACATACCTTTGCTATAGGCAGATCATGACTACTGTAGAAATAATTTTGTTGTGTCTTCTCCCTGTGCTAAAGCCTGCAATGTCATCTCTCAGACTCCGACTGGAAGGTTCACTATGGTAATTCCTCATCAGCACAGAAACTGCAGCTTCTCTATAATTTATCCAGTGGTGATAAAAATATCTGACCTTATACTGGGACATTTAAATGGCCTCTACTTAAAGGTGAGTTGTTTGTTATGCAGTCAGGTACTACATTTAGCAGTAGTGTAGGATGGATAATCAAATTACACAAAGTATCATTTCTGTATTTACTATTATTAATATTGTTAGTATGGACAGTAAAGGCAATATTATTAGTATTCTTATTGACTAATGTGAATATCACTAGTCACAATAAAGGCTAGTGATATTATAAGAAACAAGGAGTCCAGCCACAAAGAGCCTGCAAGTTGTATTTGATGCAATGTAAGTAGTAGTAGTGCTAAATAGATAAAAGGTAATGCTTCTGTAAGGTAATTTCTAGGTCTTTCTTTATTTTGTAAATAATTGTAAATAAGAATTTATTTATAATGGATCCAGTCTCGCCCTCCACTCCCCCTTATTTCGATGGAATTAGGGAGGAACTTGATTTTCAGGATGGGCACTTGGGTTGGGAATCTGTGGAAAGATAAGAAGGGAGTACTGGGAGCAGGGCCATGGGGAACCCTGTTAACTGGACCCTTCTGAAGAGCATAATAACCCATTTCACCCACAGCAGGTATTTACTTAACCCTCTGGTGATTCTGAAAGTCTCTATCCTCCAATCTCCCTATGCCATTTGGCATTGACTATAAACAAAGTTCAAGAAAACTGTAGTGCATCCATCATGGTGTCATTGTTATGGTACATACTGCTGTTCTTTTTCTCAAGTAGAAGGAATGCCTTGAGAGTGGGTTAGTGGTCATGATGCTACTGCACAAACTCCAGGGAGAGATTCTTCCCTCATCCAGACCACTCCTGTTGCAAAATGATATATTCAGGACTGGCTGGAGGAAAAAAATTGGTCACTTACTGCAACATGTGATAGATCCCCACTGGCCTCGCCAATCCTGGTATGTTGAGTACCCCATCCACTCTGTGACTGAACTGTCATACCTGCTCTTGGGGTATAAAGACTTCCTACAAATACATACCCATAATGAAAAACCTTCTGCAGGCTTTGGCTCCCCTCATCCTGCACAGGACTCATGAAAGTTCTTACTGTGGGTTTGCAGGGACAACTATAGAGTAGCTGTAAGCCATTGAGGAGAACAGATGGAGAGACCAGGACTCCAAAATGATAATTATAATCATCTGGTCTGGACTTCTGTAGAAGACAGGCTCTTCTGCCTCCCTGAGTGAATCTTTGTTTGAACTAAAACCAAAATTGCCAGTGACAGAGAATCCCCCACTACCCTTGTTCAATTATTGAAATAGCTCATCACCCTCACTGTCTCCAATTTAAATCTTGTTAAGGATGGATGGATACCTATACAGCTTTGGGAGCAGGGAGGGAACACAAATAACCTGTACCCAAATGGATAAGAGGGAAGCAGTCCTCTCTGTAGCTCAGCCATGGAGGAACTTAAAGAATGATATGCAACCTGAAGCTTAACAGGTGCAAGGGCACCATGAACAGGAGGATCGTGGACCAGGGCAAAAAAAATCCATACCCTTGGAGACTGGGGTAAGGGACTGAATCCCTTGTCCCAATAGGAGACCCATCTTGGCTCCTGTGTACAACTATCATGTGCCTGTTTGCATTCTGATAGAAAGAACTTGAGGTGGAGAAGAATTTTAGAAAAAAGTACACAAGAGAAGGAGAGTGAGCACCAGGGGAGACCAAGAAGTGAAATGGGCTGGGATGGGACAAGTGGAAAGGTGAGAGGAAGTGAGCAGAAAGCTCCTGCAGAGGAGGGGAAATAATATGTGAGAAGGGACATGGGACAACAAGCTGAGGGGCTGGGGAAGGTCTTGGTATATACTTACAAATTTTCTCTTGGAAGAAATGAGTAGGATACTGTGCAGAGATCTTTAGCAACAGAAGAGTTTTAGGGGTAAGTTAAGACTGGAGAATGGGTAGCTGGGATTGTGAGTATGGGTTTCAGTTTAATGGGAGAAGTCAAGTTGCTTAGCTAGGAAGACAGCAGAACTGAAGGAGAGGAGATAATGATTTTGTAATGGAGGAAGTCAACCTGCCCATAGGGCTTCAACTAGAGGCATTCTGCAATGTGAGAACAGGAGCAAAGGAAAAGGATACTGAGGATGAGCCAGGACTTTGGGGATGATCCAGAATGTGCCTTGCAGTGAGAGAAAGGAGTAAGTCAAGGGAGGAGAGTGAGCACAGACAAACCCAAGCACTATGTCAACAGAAGAAAGAGAAGAACAGGCAAAGAGGAGAAGACCGCAGGATGATGAAAAATAATCAGTGCTGATAGACTGGAAGTCATGGAATGGCTGAATGAAAGGAGACAGGAAGCCAAGGAGCAGTGAGTGAGATGGAAAGAGGGATTTCCAAAAGGGGAAATTTGGCAACAGAAAGATTGGAGGAGGAGCAGTATTTGGTGAATGCCAGCTCAAGTGAATGGCTGTTTTGGATATAAGAGCTTGTTTGACTCATTAGATTATCCATGACTTTACATCTTGGAGGACCCCACTCAAACCAATAACCATGAGTAACCTTGCCTTATTGTCATCCTAACAAGGACTTACATAGCGGTCTCTCACCAAAAGGAAATGTCCCATTTAATCTTGTCTTAAAATTGCTTACAGGATAAACAGAAAACAATTAGGTCTCCTAAGCATGAAAAAACTGTCCTTGCTCAGTCATTATAAACTAGTGGGAAATTATTGTAGGTCCAGTCCCATATAGTTCCATGTCTTTTCCCCACTTTCTCTCACTAAAGTCCCTGTGCCAACAGTGATGTAAGTGTAGGTACAAAAGTGGCTAAAAAACTTAACTACTATCTGTTTAGCATTTAGTAGAAGTAGCAAATGAGCCTAATGAATGCCACAAAAGGGGACTGTAGGAGAATCAGTAGGGGAAACTAGCTGAGCACAGCCCTGGCCAGAAGTTGAAGGAGCACCATGGGAGTTGGTGCAAAGTAATTGCTGGCAATTAGCATAAGCACAGAAAAGGAAAGCACTGGTTTTCTTAGAGAAGATGGAAAGATGGTTCCTTGTTCCTCAGCAAAAATGCTCCTCATTTCCAATTCATTTCTCCATTGACTAAACTTTGCTCAGATAGCATACATCAGCACAGCTGTAGCAGTCCATTTGTTTAGGAGAGGATGGTTTGCATATACTGTATTCATCTGGCTAGAACCAACATGATCCAAGTCCTTAAATGCATATAATTACCAGTGGCTGCAAAATACAGCTACAGCTTTCTTCATACTCTCTTAAGGAAATTAGGCTTGTTAACTTCAGATCACCCACAGGTCCTCCTGACTGCAATACTGTAGGCGACGGTGATATTCTGAAGGTACTTAGCAAATCAGTTTTCCATTTGTCTTTATAGAAACCATCAGCAAGCTGCACAGGAGTGGGAGATTTTGTGGAGCTGTTGGGAGGAACTGGATTAGATCCCTCCAAGATGTTCCCTCTAGCTGACCTGTGTCATTCCTTTCATGGTCCTGGTGAGAGCAGCTTCCATTGTCTTCTGTTTACATTTCTGGATGATTAACTAATTCATTAGCAGGAGTACAGTAGAGATCACAAAACTTGAGTTCCGGGTGTCCTCACAAGCTTCACATATAGCAGAACATAGGAATTACAGTTGTTCAGAGTGATATAGGATACCTACAAACTCCTCTCCAGAAAAGCATTAGTCACCATAGTTGTTTTAAAACATGCAGTATTACAGAGATATTAATAATCAATGAAGACCCCAACAGAAGGATGTAGGTAGAGATCCATGATGAAGTCAAAGCCAGTAAGGCAAATTCTGAGCTGAGTGGGGGTGGGAATCTTTGATACGTCACATAGGATTTCAAAGGCTTCTTCTTTGGCAAGATGAAAGGGCCTTATTTAATACCAGGATTTCAATCCTTTCCTTCATCATTTGGGACCTTAGAGAAGCTCTAAACCACTGCTTCCTAAGGTTTTCAGGTTAGTGACTCCTTATATGAAGACAAAGTTTCACAACCCCTTTATATTTGCTTTACAAGAGTGCTGGAGATCACAATAATAAGCCTGTATAATTTATTCGCGTGTGTGTCTGTAAGAGACTGAAAGAGGAATGCTTCGTCTTGAAGGTTAAGGTGGGGCGGGGAGAGTAAGATTTTCTTTGCTTCTGTTTGTAAAGCATTGAAAAGGTTGTTACAACTTCCGCTGACTGTCTTACTGACAACCCGCACCACAGGTTCACGATCCAACATGTGAGAATTGCTGCCTTAAGCTATATCAAAGAGAATAACAAGTCTCAAACAAAATAAATGCCACTGAGCATGTAGTGGTCCTATGAGGTAACAGTGCTGTCAAGGCAGCACCTGAATGCAGCATGAAATCAAGCTACAATTAGAGAGAAAAGCGAATGAAATCATACAATGTTACCTAATCAGAATAAAACAAAATAGTTGGTAGTTTGTGGGGTCAGGGTGCCTCAAGATATAAAGCACTTTGTGAGCTCTTGGTTTGATCTGCAAGGGTTAGTGCCCAATTCTTCCTCAGGTGGCTCATAACAAAGCAATGTTTAGTAACATACTTACCTTTGATCAGGTTTGGAGCTGGTCCTAAGACTACATATTTGGAAAACACAGGTAGACAAGAGAGAAAGCAGAACAGACTGGAAAGAGCAGTGTGAAGAGACAGGGCTAAATCTTGCAGAGCTTTCTCACTGAAAAACTCCACTGACTTCAGGAGGAACTCTGTGCACCAAGACCTTGCAAGCTGAGACTTGGACTCAGGCAATGAAAAGAAGGGAAGGGAGTGAACTGGGAAAGGGAGAGAAGCAGGCAAAATAAAAAGGAGAAGATACAACAGAAAGCATGAATCAAGGAAATAGAAACAAAAGTAATGGAATTAGGAAGGAAAAGAGGAGGACAAGGGAAAGAAAGGGAAAAATTAACAGTATCAAAGGGGCCAGTTCTGAGAAGATTGAAACCTGATGGATTAGCTTCTGTATGATATGCTGCCATATAGATTCATCTTTCTGTCCTGGAGAACTCAGGCTCATCATAGAAGAGATGTATTTGGGCTCTGATAAAGGGATAGGACAAAGGTATTTATATCAAAGGTTATGTCATTCATTGTGTGGAAGACCCGAGGGAAATGTCTGTATTGCTTTTTCATGGCAGGAAGGTTTATGCTAAATCAGTGATGACCAGCGTTTCTAGGTTGTGGACTGGATGAGTGATGCAGGGTTTCCATGCACAGGTGTCTAGACATAACCTGGGACCAGGCAGGACTGACACATGGTATTAGGGTTAGTAAATGGAACACACTGGGTGATGCATTGCAACCATATTGTTTTTGTTTCTGGATAAGAGTATATATTTTCAGCCACTTTATTTGCAAGCTCTTATATCTATGAGAGATCTGTACTTAGAAATTCCTAACACTAATGTAAAATGCTTTTTTTTATTGATTAGCCCAAATGAAGATTGGCTGTGACAACACTGTACTACGAATGGTTTCCAGTGGCAAACATATCAATCGTGTGACATTCGAGTACTATCAGCTTGACCAGAATGAACTGGAAAATAGAAAGGAGAATAGTATTGAGGAGTTCTGCTTCCCTGGTATTTGAGAAACCAGTCAAAGTATTTTCACACTGCTAGGAAAATAACAGACAAAGTACTTTTATTTTAACCAACTGGTATTATCAAATCTTTCTACTGTGCAAGCATATTTATCTTTTTCACACCAATCAACTACTCTCATGATCAAGCAGGAAGAGACAGACAATGTCTCAAACTTTATATTTACCATGATACTTTTTGCAATATTTAAGTTCATTTATTACATCCAAAATTAATAAGCAGAACAGAAGAACATGTTCCAGATATAACTATTTTTTCAAAAGGAAATAGTTGAAAATCCTTTGTGCAGCTCACTTGAGTACACATGAAAACCAAATCAGTAAAAAGTTAATTTCAAATTAAATCCTTTTATAGCAGGTACAAATACAACAAAAACGGTGGAACTCACTTCAGTTTTATAATAGAAAATCCTGTATTAGTGTGTGTAAAAACTGCTTGTTTATTTATTAATGTAAATGTACTATTTATTTCTAATGACTTGTTTTTAATAAAATTTATAGCATGGGAACCTTTCCTTACCCAAGTTCAAACATGAATAAAAACATTCAAAGTGTTGGCAAAATGTTACTATGTTGTATTTTTCCAAGAAGCTCTTTAACTCTCTTGTAAGCTTTATATGTCTTGTGCAGTTTTGTTGAAAATGATAACTATGGATTATTAAAGTAACATCATGGGCATCAATTCAGTTTGAAATGTTACCTACACATACACAGATTTGTATGATAAGTTCCAGTGGAATACTTAATTAAAAACTTTTAAGTAGCAAAGGTATCAAAGAAGGATGATGCCTCTGATACCTTTAGTACTTAAAGGAAATTTTGAACTTTGATACTTAGAGATAAAGGTATTTTTGTCCCTGAGCCTTTTCTCACCAATGAGCTGGGATGCCATGCTATGCTTTATATAAATTCAAAGCTCTTTCTGGCCTGAGAAAAATAAGGCACCATCTCAAATGTTTTCCAGGAAGGCTAAAAAGGGCAACAAACCATTCTTTCTCTGACCACCCTATTAACTCTCCATATTGAAGGCCAAGACAGCACTATGTCTGAGATTTTCAGAACAGAGTCCTTAAAATAGGTTCTAAATTGATATTCAGGCACCTAACCAAATGGCTTGAGTCTTCAGTATCTCTGAAAATCAATCCTGTAGTAACCTTTGGGCATCCATCATTGACAACAGGTCTGTAAGTACAGCTAGCTTTCTGGAAGCAGATGGTAACACCTTTATCAGACTGTTATAAAAAACACAGCAAACTTGTAAGCGAATTAGAAAAAAAATGGGGTTTCAAGCTGACAGGAAATTTTGTTTTTTCCATATTTTTTTCAGTTCAAATTGGACCAAACCTAAATGTTTGCAAAATTTCCCATGCATTGGGAATTCAAAGAAAATTTTGTCAGCATCACTGAATTGCTGCCGCAGATCCACAGACCCTGGCAGTCTACCCTAGGCTCAGGTTCTCAGCTCTGCAATAGGGAGCTGAGAGTTCTTTCTCCAGCCTTTTGGGCATCTAGGCTCTTTGCTGTGAAGCCAGGAACAAAGCCTTATTTAGAAGGAGGGCACTCGGCATTTTTGACTCGCAGCCAGACTGACTTGGGATAGGGGACTCAGAGGTCCAAAGTTCTGGGATGGACCTGACTAGTGACACAGCCCCAGGATCCCGTGTGTCCAGGATCTTCAGTTTCAAGGGATAGACTCCCTCTGGGCCTCAGTGCACTGTACAAGGGAGAAATCTATCCCATGAACGTCACACTATCATGCTGCATTATCTCAGGATGTAGCACTGGGCAGGGCTGGTGACAACACTGGGACTACCAGTAATATGTCCCACCTAAGAGCACCTTCAAGCAGGCTGCCATGCTAAGGGAAAAATAAAGGTTTCATTCCCCTTCTCCTCCCCTTCTCCCTGCCATAATTACTCCAGTCGGAGTTGCAAGAGAAATAGCACTAAGTCTTGAATTCATGCCAGATTATAGATAATAGATAAACCAGCCACTTGCACATATATAACAAACTAACTTGACATCAAAAAGGAATGGGGAGTTGTAAGGAGCTGCTTCCCTGTGCCAAGGAAAGAAAGGGGAGCTTCCCATCTAGGTGATGGAGGATTTTTCTTCCTGCCTCAAAACATACTGCATCAGCACTGCTGCATATTTTAGTGGTAAATTTTTCATTTCCCAGTGGGGCCGAGTACCCATTTTGCAGGTCCTAATAGGATTTAAAACAGCAATACTTCTCCTAGGAAAACTATTTAAAATAATTTTTAGAGTTTAAAATGTGGTTGGAATTTTCACCTTCTGAGGCAAACACAGTTGGGTTCCAGGCATGAAAGAAACCTGAGTTTATAGGTGGGGTATATGAAAAACAGCTCTCTACAACAGTGCTGTCTATAGCAGTTTGTTTGTGCATTGTGCATACAGCATAGGTTTCACTGGCTTTCGTTAGAATTAACCACAAAGTTCACTTTTCACTTCACCATTCAAAATTACCAGCATGGCTTTAGATAACTGTATTTTTCAGATAGCTCTCCACCAAGTAGTATAACAATGGCTGGGCAAATGGGACACAAGCCCTGGGTTCAGCCTAAGCGGGGAGTACTCAATCTCCCGTCCCTCTCCACACACCCTGCACTTCCCCTGAAGTACTTTTGACTCATTCTGGCAACAGTGGGGATCGAACAGCAGGAATAGTACATAATGTAAGGGGAGCAACCTGGGAGTCTCTGCTGTGCAGATCAGAGGTGTCACCTCCTTTTTTGCTACCAAAAATCAGTATTGTTGGTTGCTCAATAAGTTACCTCCTTTTTTTTTCCCACTGATATTTCCCTAGTCCCCACCCCTGCTCCATGAATCACTACCATTGCCCAGAACATAGTTTTGGCTAGTTCCACATCTGTCTGTCTACATTGTTGCTTATTTGCAAAAACAACTAGCCATTCTTTGTGCTGCAGGTGGGACTTTACTTCCTACGAAAATGTAATACTCACTTAGACCTACACACCTGTATCTATTGCAGCCCTAATAATTTTGGGTGTTACAAGAGTTGCATCCATTGCAAGAAGTCAACACTGTTACATCAGGTGCCGCAAAAAATTTAATTGGTGCCAGACAAGTAAACTCAAAGTTGGCATAAGCCAAGGTATTCAGATCTGTATGAAAGAACAAGTATCTCTGTATCTCTGGAAAGAGAAGCAGCCAAACAAATTGTGAAACAAAAAGCACTGTGAGGCAAAAAGAAATATGTAGATCAATGGGAAACTTTTCAGGCTCAAGGCCCCTTCATAACTTTCCTGAATTTTGTGGCACACCAGTTGAGAACAACTGGCCTTATACAGCAAGCATTTGACCAGAATACAGTGTATTTAGGATTTTATCCTGCTTCCATTTGTTGTCACAGATATAGATTAAATAAAAGAAGGAATAAACTAAAAACTATTAGCAGGGCTGATGCCACTTCAAAGGATGCCAAACCAAGGAGTAACCCAGCATCCCAAACACGTAACTGGTTATTTCTGTGCCTTGAACAGGGAAGGAAGAATGGATGAGAGATTGAGAAGGTGACTGTGCTGAGCATAGGAGAACAGGGGGAGAAGGGTGTTCAGGCAGAGTCTTACCTGCAGTGGCATGGCCTCATCCAGGGCTGGAGGCTCTCACCCCCTACTGCCTTAACCCTCTTACAACTGCCACCAATCTTCATACATGAAGATTGATCATGGCTATAAAGACCTTAATTTGGCTGTGCAAGTGTTAAAGTAGTGGCTGCCACATGGGGGGGGAGCAAGGCATCCCCACTTCATAGCACCCCTGAAAGGAGCTTATAGAACCCTGGTTGACAGCCATTGATGTAGACCATGCCCCAAAGCAGTTGCTGAAAGAGGCAATGTTGAGTTTCAGGTGTTTATGTAAGGTTCTTGCAGGTTTACACAACCTGGATGGCCTGTTAAGGACAAATGAGTCAAGACTTTAACAACAGAAAACAGAACATGAGCGAAGTGCAAAACAAAAAAAAAAAAAAGTTGACTTTTTGGTAAAGAAAGTAAACACCTGGAAATAGTCTAGCATTCCACAAACAAAGAAATGAAACATACAATTTATAAAGGAGCCTGGGAAAATTATAAATGAAGACCTGAGTGAAGGGTTTAACCCAGATACTGGAGTAAAACAAAAGGTATTTTCCTCATCTTTCCTGTTTGGCATTACCATGGATTTCATTATGAGAAGTAGTATAGAGTGCATAATATAGGAAGTGCTCAGCTTAACAAATTCTAAACTAGAAGTTTTAGATCTTGCTGACAACATAGTTCCTCTAAGTAATAACTCAGAAATGATCAAAAGACTGTTTAGCTAATCACAAAAAACAGGATTAAAAACCAGTTACAGAAAAAAACTCAACAAATCTAATGAGAATCCAAGCAAAAGCATGACTTTAGATAGCAAAAAAATAAAATAAATGAGTTAATTCACTCTGACAATAATGTGCAAACCAATGGGGATATCTAGAAGCTAACAATGTCATGAATTAGAAAAGTGACAGCTGCCGTCACCATCTTAAACAAGATTTGCTCAATGAAAACTAAAGCTTAAAGACCAAGCTATGAAGCTTCAACTCAAATGTTTTTCCTACTTTCACAAATGGAGATGAAAGCTATGACATCTCTAAATACCTTTTAAAGCAAATGCCTCAGAAACATACTAGGTACTAAATGGAACAAATTTTATAACGTCACAAAATTAATTAGGAAGTTCAATGGCACTTCATCTCTAAAGTTATCCAGAAAAGAAGATGGAGGTGTTTGGGACATGCATTGGGAACGAAGCATCCATGCCTGTTACTTTAAGAAGGGAGAGGGCTCTGGAAGGAGCTGAGTCGGCAGGCAAGGGAACACCTGACCAGGAAGGGGCGGGGCTTAACCAGAGATAAGCTCAGGGTCAGACTGGGAGGCAGGCAGTCTCATCCTGGCTATTGGCATGGAAGGGGCTCCTGAGCAAGCAGTAGACAGAGGTTCTGTATTCCCAGGGGTTATGAGAAGGTAGCTATAGAGCTGAGATGGGGGCTGGTGGTCTAGGGATTGAGATGAAGGCTGCTGGTGGTCTCAACAGGCCTGGCAGCAGGGCCAGTGGCTTGGGAATAGAGTGGAGATGGGAACAGAGAAGGTCTGGTGCCCATGGGAGGGGAGGAGGATCTGGTGCCCAGGAGTCACTAGGTATCTAGATGTAACCGGAATGGGTGAAGTGCCCAGGTATGAGCAAACAGAGGCAGTGGCCTGAGCCCAGGAGTGGGCCAGGAAGGCTGATGGCACAAGAGACTGTAGGTCTCAGCATAGGCCTAGGAGTAGTATTAACTGATAACCTCTGTGAGGCATTGGCATAGCTGGACCCACATAATAAGCACTTAAGGTACTGAGTAGTGACACCTGAACAGCAGAATGGGATCCCTGGAGTAGCTTTGCTTTCCAAGGATCAAATAACAACCAGGTGTGACAGATGAGGTAAAGGGGAGCAAGCCTGAGAAATGAGGGTAGAGCATAGGCCAAGCAGCCACCAAGGGGCGTTGTGGCCATCCCTGGGACAAGCGCTTTGCTACAAATGGCAAGCAATTAAGCACACAATGGGAACTGACTGAAAAAAATATATTTTGTCAATCAGTATAGGCCTTAACAATATACAGAACATGGAAAAATAGCCAAGGATAATCAGGGATTGCAGAGCCTTGTTTATGCCCTGGCTGGCATGAGAGAAACTTGGACTTAGAGACTGGTTGTTATTTAAAAACAAACAAAACTCCTGTAGAAATGCTTTTAAAAGTTAGAACTGCCACCTCTTTTTTTCTGGGAGGTAGCTGAAGGGGTTGGGGGCAGGAGGCAGGTTGGGAAGAAAAGAAGAAGAAAGGTGGAGATGAGAAGAAATTAGGACACCAGCATTCTCAAATCTGAGCCTCTTTCATTATAATAAAACTTTGACATTATCAGTCTGCTCCATAATTCTGCCTTTGATTTATTTATTTGTTCCCAAAATTAGGTCCTTCACTCTTAATAATATTGGCCAATGTGTGATTGGTCAGATTTTCAAAGGATGCAGAGAGTCACAACAGCACTTAAATGATATATATATATATATATATATATTTTTCAAAGAGTACATAATCACCCTGTTAAAAAGTAGGGTGAATTTAGCTGTGATAATTGCAATGCAATGAAAATAACTGTGCTCAGTACAAGTACCTTCATTCTGACTGGGAGTCTAAATAGCATTTAAATTGTTTTTAAAATGCTTTATTTCTAACTACATGCAATAATAACATTAAGCCTATGGAACTGTGCCTTTCATTTTACTTGATCAAGGGTCAATTACATGAGAGACTTTATAATAGAGAAATAGCACTGTGTTACCAAAGGATGAACAAAGTGCTAGATAGCCAAAACAGCTTGCTAGACTGAGAATCTTTAGTTTCTAAAGACTTTAAATTGCATCTTAACCAGAACAATATGACTGAAGTGAATGTTTAAAGCAGACTTTATTCTACCTAATGAACTCTGTAGTCTTTTTATGGATGGGGGATTCATACCAGTGAGCCCCATTCTTGTTAACTGGAGAGAGCAAGTGAGATGAATCAGTGTTTCAGAGCATTGAAAGAAATGTTGTTGTCCTCCATGGACTCAAAATATCATACAACCTCTTAGCTTCTCAGTACTGAGCACAAACTAAATTATACTTCAAGGAGGTGATTCATTATCATCATTTTTATTTAGAGGCTCATTACTTCTCATATCTGAGTAAGTTTCTTATTGATAAATTGACATGCTTTCCACTCTTTCTCACTTTGTCTTTGCTTCTTATCTTTAAAAATCTGTGACAGCTAATCACAGCAACTCTGGATTATATTCGCATATCATTTCCTATGAAAGGAAATGCAGTATATACACGTGAGTCACTATAAAATGAAAAGTTTTCATTATCTGCTGTTTCAAACATAATTGGTATTCATGGTACCATGCTGCCTGAAATTTCCATCAAACAACCATTTCCAATATTGACTAATTGTATAATATTCCCCCTCAGCTATAAACTAAGTAGCTTTCTAACCAAAACTTGCTTTGTTTCTGTAATAGAGACACTAGCCTCTTCATTAGGCAGACTCAGATTTAGCTTTTTTGAGTGGGCCTGTGAAATAACTTCATGTTTTGGAGCCTGCTGTTTACAGAACGTGCCACCAGGATCAGCCAAGCCCGAGCCTCACTTCTAAATGTAGCTTGGTTCTTACATAAATATGTGATACTGCCAACCCCGTGTAGTTCAGAATTCAGAAGATTTTTTAAAATGTCATTTCTGTTACTGTGATTGTTTAATTTTTTGAACTCCTAATACATACAGGTATTCTGGGTTCCAAGTTCATGAAATGTATTTGAAAAAAAATGCAGTTCCTTGCGTGAACAACGTGCGCCCCTGGAGGCTTGGGGGGGAGGGGCATGGCAACTGCGTGAAGGCAGTGGCAGTGGTGGCAACAGTGAGGGTGTGGTGGCGGCAAGCTCCTGCAGGCAGCCGCAGCGGTGTCGGGGGTGGAGGGGTATGGCGAGCACCGACCAGTCGTTGGCAACCGCCTGCGGTGCCAGTGGTGAGGGGAGGGGTTGAGTGGCAACTGCCAGCAGCATTGGCGGTGCTTCTTTCAGGGGGTGCACTGTAAATCTGAGGGTGCATGTACACCCGTGTGTACCTCCTATGCAATGCCAATGGTTCCTTGTGCCCTGAATTTTCCCTAATCATTGATTTCCCTCTACCTTGCATGCTCTAACATAATGAGGACCAACCTTTTTTTGTAGGTGTGCCAAAAATTAGTCCTTCACCCTCCCCAAATGCCATTCTGAGCCCCTTTCACTGCTTACTCTGCTGCTCTGCTTTCTGCTCCCTGACCTGTACTCCCTGCCTGATGTTGCTTTGCTTTTTTGCTTCCTTCCCTATCTGCTGCTGTGTTACATGACCCATCCCTACTCTTCCATGTGCCACGCACAGAGGCTGCCTATGCCACAAGCTGGCTACCCTGTGTTCTAATAGACCCTGCTGGAAGGAGCCAACAGCTACCACCCCTCTAGCTTTTAAAGGGGGAGGTTAAATGCACCCTCTATCTGCATTAATGCCAACCTCAAGAAGGGGGCAGTTGTGCCGGGCTAACTGTAGGGCTTTGTCCTGCTTCAAACTCATATGGGGATCCTGGTATCAGAGTCAGCTGTTCCAGTTATTTTGTTCCACAGCTGCATCTGGTGAGGAAAGGAAGAAAATGAATACAGCTTGGGTGTTTTCTAACAAGATCTGTCCCACTCCAACTCTCTGGTGGGAGGTATTCAGGGCCACTTGGACCTCCCCCACAGACTGCTCATCAAGTGTGGAGACCAGCTGGTTTTGATGAGTCTGTGCCAACTCGCTGACATTTCATAGAGCTATGGACAGAAAGGGCTACTGGGTCATGTAATCTGGCCTGAATGCCATGGACCCCTAAATTTCACTCAGGTACTCCAAAACAGAGCCCATTCTATTCTTGAATGCAGTGTAATTTATGCAAAGAACGCTGTCAAAATAAATTTACTAGAGACTCACTTGGGTCTCAGATGCTGGAGGTTGTTAAATCACACAGTAGACTTTTCCCCCCAGTGGTGGTACGTACTAGCTCACTGTCCTGCTCTGTAGAGTTGGACTGTCTCCTGAACTGGAAACAGTGTACTGTAACTACTTCTGCATAATAACTGGTGAGAGTGCGGAAGCTAATTGGCACTGTTACTTATTAGTTTCAATAAACCTACCCGAAATGCCATATGAGTACATCTATACTGCTTCCTGTTTTGGAGCTAGCCTGCCCAGAGCTGTCATGCTTGAGGTGTTGCCCCCTGTTGCAGTCTTAATCAAATGTCTAAACCAGGATTATACTGCAGAAATTCTTTGCTGTTTGAAGCAGAGAAGTCAGTTCTCTGGGACTTGCAGCATATCTGGAGGCAGCCTACATGGAAATGACTGCGGCTGCTGATTGAGCTGGGGATCTCCTGGAAACTGGGGGACTTTGACTGTGGACTTATTTTACAGATCTTAAAACTCCTTAAAGATAAGGAGTTGGGTGGGGAAAGATTTACACCCATGGACCTCCTAGAAAGCTTAATGATTAACTTCCATTGTGGGGGTCACTTTAAAATGCCAAATGAAAGCTGTCCTTTTCTGGCAGCAGGGAAAGGTGATTTTTCTTCTAAAAGAATGAAATCCAGAGCAATGATTCAAGTAAGTGAATAACAGGAAGGAGGAAGTCTCATCATGATGCCAGCACAGGTGGAGGAGTACTGTTATCCTAGCCCATATTCAGAAGATGAGATCTACTGCTTCAGCTGCTCTTTAACAACTTGAAGTTAAGTTCATGGAGCCACAACTGAGTTTTGTGGACCCAAAAGACCTGTTTTTGCAGTTTCAGAAGCTTTTACATTTAACACAGTAACTTCTTCATGCAACTTTTCAAAATACAAATAGTAATTAGATTCTTAATTTCATCAGAATTTGATTCCTGAGATATTTTGTTTAAAAAAGAATTTCAACCAATAGCACGTGTTGGTTAACCAATAGCTCTGGGTTGTGTTAATATTTCTTCTAATGTTTGTAACATAGGTGAAATTGAAGTTGTTTGCTTTTGATTTTGTTCCCCTCACTCAAAACATGTGTCTAGTCATTAATTGCCCCTTCCCTCAGCTTAATTTCCTTCTAGTTGAGAACTCACTCTAGCACCCCCAGCTTCTGGCCTGAGCTACTGCAGGCATGAGCCTGCATTTCTGGAATCAAAAGTGAATGTCTATTCACTCGCAAATTGGTTCAGTCTATGCAGGTTAGGTTCAATGAATTCAGGCTCTAGCTTTTTGAATGTCTGTCCCTAGCCATAATGTTTGGACATCCATGACTACAACATCACTCTAATGCTGCAATCTGCATTACAAATTATTTTTCTAAAATGTGAGCTAAATTACAGCCAAAATCACTTCTGTGATTCAAATGAAAAAGACCAAAAATATGTTTGAAAAATATGTTTGAATTTGAAGGCTTTAAGCATAGATACCTAAGTCAGGCAAGGTTCTCTGGGTGAATATATCTTTTCTTAGACCAACTTAAATAGTTTGAAAAATTTTTTTTAGCAAGCTTTCAGGTCTAAAAACCCTTTGTCAGGCTGTAAGTCTCTGCAGTTGGTGTGCGCTCTTCCTGGATGGAATGAATAGTAAAGAAGCCAGAGGCTGGGCTGGTATGCATGTAAGACAGGCAGTCAGTGAAGATGTAAATTGAGGAGTCAGTGGGTGAGAGACAGGCTGGGTATGGGGGAAAAGGGGAATGAATGTAGCTGGTAAATAGTGGAGAGGTACCTGGGGAGTCAGATGTCAGGCAGGTTATAATGTGTCATAAATCCAATGTCTATATTTAGTCCATGATTTGTTGTATCCAGGAGGTTGATGAAGTGAAGTTCATAGGCTCGTCTCTGAGAAGTGTTTTGTAAATTTCCTTTGAGCATTAGAACTGAGAGATTGGAGAGAAAGTGGTTTTCTTGTGAGAAAAGTGCCCCCACAGATAATTGGGTCTTTGATAGATTTCTGGTGTGCATTCATTCTGGTATGCAGTTGTTGTTTGGTCTTGGGTACCTCAGGTACCTAAGGTGCATTCAAACATTACTGGTTATAAATTAGCATCTAGCCTTAAGTCCAAGAGTAGGAATGATCTCAACATCTTAGATTTAGGCTTCAGTAAATATACAATCCCACAGCAAGAAAAGAAAAAGCCCTTTAAAACAGAAATGAATATCTTGAAAATGGGCTGGATGGAAGAATGCAACAGTAGTTTAAACAAAAGAGGATTAAACACAACTACTGTCTGTGCATAATAACTGCTTTTCATTTGGTGTGTTCAAGGTTTTATTGGCCATTTTATAAACCAGAAGACAGCCCAGGAATTTGCTGTAGGACTTGCAGAGATTGTTTACATACAGATACTAGATAAGCCTTGTTTCATTCCAAACTTGTTTCATTTACAAAGACCACAGGTTCATTTTATTAAAACCTGGCATCCTTACTAGGCAAAGGAGATAGATAATATGAGTTCATAATCCTTTCATAATTTAATTAAAGCAGTTTAATCCTCTTTCACTTCAACCACTTATCACAATTAATTCTGTGACAAAGCAAAATGAAAAAAAAAAGTTGAAAAATTAGAGCAGTGGTCTCCAACCTTTTTAAGGTGAAGATCAGTTTTTGAAGTAAAGGGCAACCCAGGATCTATCATGCCCCATCCCCACCTCCTGCCTTGCCTGACCTACTGGGCTGGGGGTGGGTGGGGAGGGGGGCAGATAGAGGTCACCGCTGCATAGGCGAAGGGAAAAAAATTATTTGGGGGATCTGGGGAGGAGAGGGGAGGGGGAGGGATTGAGGCCCCAGCAGTGAGGGAGGGAGCAGGGCACAGACAAGGCCCACTCACTTCAGCCCAAAGCTGCAGCCTGCCCTCACCCCAAGTGCAGATCCCAGGCACACGGCCCCCATGCCTCCCGGGGTGTGGTGGAAGCCATGCCCCCTGGATGAGCAGCTCATGGCTCAGTCCCGTGCCCTGTCCTGGCTGTACAGTGCCTGCCCCCGCCCCATGGCCCCATGGTGAGGGAGCAAGGGAATGGGCAGGGGTAGGGTTGAGTACAGCCTTGGCCAGGCCAGGGAAGGTCCAGAGCCTGGGCAACTCATCCAGGTGTGTGGGGGTGGGGGAGGGGGCTCCTGCCACTGCACACACCCCAGTGGAGGCCTGGGGGGCATGTGCCCCCCCCAGTTTGTGCATGGGACAGAGGTAGCTACCGCTGCATGCTGGGCTTTGCACCCCAAGCCCCATGCACAGGTTGGGGGGGGCACATGCCCCTCTGGGCCTCTGCTGGGGTGTGTACAGCGGTGAGAGCCCCCCACTTGCCTGGACTCCAACTCCAACCTTCGTCTGGCCCAGCCACGGTCCCACTCACCTGGTGGCAGGGGGCATGGCAGGGTGTCGAGGGGTTCATCCCATTCACCTGGCCTGGCCCCAGTGGCAGGGAGTGCAGCTCAGCCTAGCCACATGCATCCTACCACCATCCTGCTGCTCCCCACATGCGTCCTGCCACTTCCAACCACGGAGTCTCTGACAGTTGATCTCAGTCTTGGGGGCGCTGAGCCCCACCCCAGACTGAGATCAACTGTCAAAGGCTCTGGGATCAACCCCAAATCCCCCAAATAATCAGAATCAACCAGTTGGTGACCCCTGAATTAGAGGAACTCCATGGTTATCAGTCATACTTTAACTTTTCTTCTTCCTTTTGGGGATGTGTTTAGACAGTTCCTTATTGCATAAAATGTTTCAGGTGTCAGAGCTATAGTGTTAGTTTTTTTACATTCAAGTTTAACTATGTGGTGGCAGAGTGGTGAATTCAGTTGCAGAAGAACCATTTCCAGTAAGTAGAACTGTGGACCTCGCCATTCAATCAAAATGAGATTTAGAAAAATGGGCTCAGGGAACAGGAAGAAATGAGATCTTGAAATAGACAGGCATTAAGTAAATTCCACAAACCTCCCAGAAATATTATCTACCACCAAAATATTGTGTAATATCTCAGTGGAGTTTAAGAAGAACATCCCAGTGGAACTTGAGGTATCAAGGTATCACTCTTACATCGGGACGTGTCTCCCTCCAACTGTGATTATAATTTGTAACCACTCTGAAGTCCATGTACTTAGTATTTCTTTTAAGTAACATTAGAAAAGACAGTCTTTAAATTATGTTGAAACTATTGTAACTTAAGATGTAGCTTCTTATTCTCTTCTCCATTCCAAAAGCCTAACCTGCCCATGCCAAACAATCTGAATTTTCAGTAAGTGTAATCGTAACGTTAGGTATAATTTTCAAAAGGCGGGGGACAAATGGAATTAATCATTTAAGAAATATAGTTGCAAGGATGGAAACAAGGTTGGTGCAGTGGTGGCAGTTGTATACCCCCCCTCCCCCCTTTGATTCCTTTCTACCTAAAGTTTAAAGCCAACTGCCTGGCACTAGCAGCAGCTTCTCAATTCAGGTAGCAAGGAGGGAGTCACTTCATTTCATGGCTCATTTCATGGCTTCATTTCATGGCCAACTCCTGCTAAACTCTTCATTCCACAGGTGTTAACAGTCCTCTATCCTTGTTAATGATCTTGATATTCTACTAATCAAGCTAGCTTTTCTTTTGCAGTTCTGCTGTCTGTCAGCTGCTCATGGTAATACAGCTCCTATTTCACAGCCCTGCAGATTTTTTTAACTCTAGCTAAAAGCATTAACTCAGATATGGAAACCTTAACTCAAGTGAACATTAACTCAAGGGTGACAATAGCATTCAGTGAAGCATTGGATGTACTGTCAAGATGCTTAAGGCGGCTAGATTTTATTTTTTGAATCTGAAAGAAGAGATACACATTTAATTCTAATGAGTACAGGAAAAACAAAAGACCATCTTTTGATTATTTTTATCTAGTTGTTGTGTTTTTTATACATCATATATAATGTACCCAATTAATGCACAGTCCGATAAAGTTATTTGTTTTTGCTTCAGTGTTAAAATGAATAATACAACCCAGGCCTCTAGCATATTAGTAAAGCTTCTAGGTTTTTTTTCACCTGGAGAAAAATGTTGTTTTATATGTGATGAAGCACCACACCATCTGTATCCCCCTTTTCAAAATCCTAGATTTGCCTATGTATGGTTAAGAAATGAAAATATGAGTGAGGTTTTTTTTAATCTTTATGATTTCTCCCCCTTCCCTCACCCCCATTAAGTATTTTGGCTTGCCTAATTTCCAAAGCAGTTTGATCCAGACACTTGGGCCATCAGAACCTGGTTCAACCTCTTGACCTTAGCAAAGAGTTCTGGGGTGGGGCTTGTTTTGTTTTGGGGGTTTTTTGTCTATCTGAAAAGGAAGAAGGGGAAAAAGAAGGAGGAATGGAGAAGCTGGGCAGTGGGCAAAATAGATGCCAAACATTAGGGCTGTGCGAAATTTCGATGGCCGTTTCATTCTGACACTGTTTCCACCAATTTTGAGGTCGAAACAGGAAAATTGGAACGAAACTTAGGCCGTCGAAATTGTTTTGTCGAAACAAAACGAGGCTGATTGAAACGTTTCGAAAGTCGAAACGTTTTGACCATGGTCTGGGGATGGGAAGTCAGTCCAGCCAGCCTGACTTCCCATCCCCAGCGCCAGATCCAGCAGGGGGTGGGAGGCAGCTGAGCGGAGCTGCTTCCCTGCCCCTGGCACGTGCAATCAAGTGCGGGGCTCAGGGAAGCAGCCTGGCTCAGCTGCCTCCTGGCCCCAGTGTGATCAAGTGTGGAGGTCGGGGAAGCAGCCCCACTGGGCTGCCTCCCACCCCTGGCACAATCAAGAGCGGGGGGGGGTGGGGAAGCAGCCCCACTGGGCTGCCTCCTGCCCCCGGCACGATCAAGTGTGGGGGCCGGCGAAGCAGCCCTGCTCGGCTGCCTCCCGCCCCCGAAGTGATCATGCGCAGGGGTCGGGAAAGCAGCCCAGCTGGGCAATCTAGCACTGGGGATGGGAAGTCAGCCCAGCTGGTCTGACTCCCCATCCCCAGCAAAACTCAAAAGAGTGGTGAAAACACCCTTTCTGTTTTGATGGAATGAAACAGCGTTCACGCCGGAGGGCGGGCCAGGAGGGCCAGGAGTGGGACTCCTGTAGGGGTAGGGCGTAGACACCGCGCAGGTCTACAAACAGCAGCTTATAGAATGGTGTCTATGAGGAGTGCTGCTAGGGCCTCTGCCCAGGGGGACAAGGCTACCTGGGACAGGTCTGAGGCCTCCACCCAGACCGAGCCCATGGGGGAGCTGATGTCCCCCTACCTCCTGGCATGTGGGGGATCCCCAGCAGGGCCGGGGGGGGCAGAGATTGGGGACCCCCACACCTGTCCGGCAGGTGCCCGTCTTAGGGCTCTGGAGGCGCAGGTGAGGGAGCTCCGGGAGGAGGTTAGCAGACTGAGGGGGATCAGGGACGCGGAGGATGAAATTGACAGATATTTCTTTTCCCTGCAGGCCCAGGCACCAAAGGAAGAAGCACCCCGGGGAATACCCTCCACAGCAGAGTGGCAGATGGTCACAGCCAAGACCGGAGCAGCTCGCAGCAAACCGGTACCAGCTTCTCCAGTCCGACTGGTGAACAGGTACGAGGCCCTGGCGACCCTGCAGGAGATGGAAGGGGAGGAGGAAACCCTTGGGCAAGAAGAAACACCACGTTCTTCACACTCCAAACAGAACAAGAGATCCACGAGGACCCAGAGGAGGAGGCGACGAGTGCTCGTCATAGGCGACTCCATCCTGAGAGGTACAGAAGGACCCATCTGTCGCAAGGACCCCTCGGCACGAGAAGTATGCTGCCTCCCTGGAGCAAAAATTTGGGATGTGACGGAGGTAATCCAGGCCAGGATCAAGCCCACCGATTATTACCCCATGGTCCTAGTCCATGTGGGTACTAATGATGCAGCCAGGAGAACCCCCGATCACCTGATGGCGGACTACTGTGCTCTGGGTGGCGTGCTGAAGGAGTTCGGTGCACAGGTGGTTTTCTCTTCCATCCTACCAGTGACCGGACGAGGAAGACGGCAGGAGAACTGCATCAGAGAGACCAACTGGAGGCTTCGGCAGTGGTGTCTCGAGGCGGGCTTCGGCTTCCTGGACAATGACCCGCACATCACGACGAGGGACATGCTCAGCTGGGATGGGCTTCACCTGTCCCCCAAAGGTAAGCGTGTTTTCTTCTAGGTTGGCGGATCTCCTCCGGCGGGCTTTAAACTAGGCTCGTCGGGGGGAGGAGAGTACGAGGGCAGGGGAAGCTGTGGACCACCAAACCATGTGGCACCCACAAGGTCAGCCCAGCCTGAAGAAGGAGTACATTGGGAACCTGAAAGCCATGGGGAGACCAGCACTACAGAACAGGTAAGAAACAAGAAGGTAAGAAACAATGGGCCCCTTGGGACTCGGAGTGGGGGGGCAGCAAAGGCACCAGTCGCAGGGCTCAGGTGCCTATATACTAATGCTAGGAGCATGGGAAACAAGCAGGATGAACTAGCGCTCCTGCTTGCACTAAACACCTATGACTTAGTGGGGCTAACAGAGACCTGGTGGGATTCATCCCATGACTGGGCGGTACATATTGAGGGCTATAGATTGTATAGAAAGGACAGGTCGGGGAAGAAAGGGGGGGAGTTGCACTTTATGTCAGTGAGCAATATACATCAACCCTCATCAAGACAGAATCCGAGGTTGAGGAAGTAGAAGGATTGTGGGTTAGGCTACATGGGGGGCAAGGAGAAAGGGATTTGGTGGTAGGGGTCTGCTACAGACCCCCACACCAAGGGGAAGATATAGATGCGGGGCTCCTGAGGCAACTCTCAGAGACCATAAAAGCTAAAGAGGCAGTAGTCATGGGGGACCTAAACTACCCAGACATCTGCTGGGAGATGCAGACAGCAAGGTCCCATCGCTCACGCAGGTTTCTAACCTGTATACAGGACCTCCACCTGACACAGGAGGTGCATGGTCCCACTAGGGGGAATGCCATACTGGATCTGGTATTGGCAACAGGAGATGACATGATAGGGGACCTCCAGATCGGTAGCCATTTGGGAGACAGTGATCACCTTATAATAGAATTCAACATAAGACGGCGAGCGGGTAAGGTAACTAGTAGGGTGAAAGTGCTAGACTTTAGGAAAGCTGATCTCAAAGCACTCAGGCGATTAGTCAAGGAAGCACTGCAGAGTAGGAGTTTTGAAGGGATGGGAGCCCAAGAAGGGTGGTTGTGCCTAAAGGAAACGATCCTTCGGGCACAAAGCAAGACGATCCCCGAGCAAGGCAAAAAAGGGAAAGGGGCCAGGAGGCTTCTATGGCTGACCAGAGAAATCCAGGGCAGCCTAAGGGCCAAAAGGGGAGCACATAAAAAGTGGAAACAGGGTGAGATCACTAAAGATGAATATACCTCCTCTGCTCGTGCTTGTAGGGAGGCAGTTAGGCGGGCCAAAGCTACCATGGAACTGAGGATGGCAACCCAAGTAAAAGACAACAAGAAATTGTTTTTTAGATATATTGGGAGTAAAAGGAAGGTCCAGGGAGGAATAGGACCGCTGCTAAATGAGCAGAAACAATTGGTGACAGACAGGGGGGACAAGGCTGAACTCCTCAACGAGTTCTTTGCCTCAGTGTTCCTAAGTGAGGGGCACGACAAGTCTCTCACTGGGGTTGTAGAGAGGCAGCAGCAAGGCGCCAGACTTCCATACGTAGATCCTGAGGTGGTGCAGAGTCATTTGGAAGAACTGGATGCCTTTAAATCGGCAGGCCCGGATGGGCTCCATCCGAGGGTGCTGAAGGCACTGGCCGACATCATTGCAGAGCCACTGGCGAGAATATTCAAATGCTCGTGGCGCACGGGCCAAGTCCCGGAGGACTGGAAAAGGGCTAACGTGGTCCCCATTTTCAAGAAGGGGAGGAAGGAGGACCCGGGCAACTATAGGCCAGTCAGTCTCACCTCCATCCTTGGTAAAGTCTTTGAAAAAATTATCAAGGCTCACATTTGTGAGAGCCCGGCAGGGCAAATTATGCTGAGGGGAAACCAGCATGGGTTTGTGGCGGGCAGATCATGCCTGACCAACCTAGTCTCTTTCTATGACCAGGTTACGAAACGCCTGGACACAGGAGGAGGGGTGGATGTCGTATACTTAGACTTCAGGAAGGCCTTTGATACGGTATCCCACCCCATACTGGTGAACAAGTTAAGAGACTGTGATGTGGATGACTGCACAGTCCGGTGGGTGGCGAATTGGCTAGAGGGTCGCACCCAAAGAGTCGTGGTAGATGGGTCGGTTTCGACCTGGAAGGGTGTGGGCAGTGGGGTCCCGCAGGGCTCGGTCCTTGGACCGATACTCTTTAATGTCTTCAACAGTGACTTGGACGAGGGAGTGAAATGTACTCTGTTCAAGTTTGCAGATGACACAAAGCTATGGGGAGAAGTGGACACACCGGAGGGCAGGGAACAGCTGCAGGCAAACCTGGATAGGTTGGACAAGTGGGCAGAAAACAACAGGATGCAGTTCAACAAGGAGAAATGCAAAGTGCTGCACCTAGGGAGGAAAAATGTCCAGCACACCTACAGCCTAGGGAATGACCTGCTGGGTGGCACAGAGGTGGAAAGGGATCTTGGAGTCCTAGTGGACTCCAAGATGAACATGAGCCGGCAGTGTGACGAAGCCATCAGAAAAGCCAATGGCACTTTATCGTGCATCAGCAGATGCATGATGAATAGGTCCAGGGAGGTGATACTTCCCCTCTATGGGGCGCTGGTCAGACCGCAGTTGGAGTACTGCGTGCAATTCTGGGCGCCACACTTCAAGAAGGATGCGGATAACCTGGAGAGGGTCCAGAGAAGGGCAACTCGTATGGTCAAGGGCCTGCAGACCAAGCCCTACGAGGAGAGACTAGAGAAACTGGACCTTTTCAGCCTCCGCAAGAGATGGTTGAGAGGCGACCTTGTGGCTGCCTATAAGTTCATCACGGGGGCACAGAAGGGAATTGGTGAGTATTTATTCACCAAGGCGCCCCCAGGGATTACAAGAAACAATGGCCACAAGCTAGCAGAGAGCAGATTTAGATTGGACATTAGGAAGAACTTCTTCACAGTTCGAGTGGCCAAGGTCTGGAACAGGCTCCCAAGGGAGGTGGTACTCTCCCCTACCCTGGGGGTCTTCAAGAGGAGGTTAGACGAGTATCTAGCTGGGGTCATCTAGACTCAGCACTCTTTCCTGCTTATGCAGGGGGTCGGACTCGATGATCTATTGAGGTCCCTTCCGACCCTAACATCTATGAATCTATGAAATGGAACAGCTGTTTCGACTTGAAATGAAATTCAAGACAAAACACTGTTCCTTCAAATCGTTGAAACTCAAGACGAAACAGAATGGTGCCATTTCGCACAGCCCTATCAAACATGTTTTGTATAGTGTACATCAAGGCTATGTTGGTTTGGCCAGGTCTTCATGGCCTTATGAGAATACTGAAAGGTGCCACGTTCATGTTTGCTGGCTCTTATGTCCTTGAGAGTAGTGGTAGTATTGAAATTTTGTGTTGCTGTAAGGACTGCAGTTCTTTCACTAAGATTTAAAATGACACTCTAACCCCTGCCATCAAGCAGTTGTTGTGCAGGCATGATATCCCTATTTTAGAGAAACAGATTACAGCTGGACTTCAGTATCCAAAAACTCAGCATACTACTTTTGGCTTGCAAGGTTTGTGCCCTTTGTAACAGGGAGCCAAAAGACCCTGTTACTAAAAAGAAGAAGGCACAACAGGCTAGCCTGGCTGTGTAGGTAGATGGGCAGCTGGGCCAGAGCTATCTGCACAGTAAGATGGGGAAGTAGTGCAGATTTCCAGGCAACCAAAGGATGCAGCAAGGTTAAGCTGCAGCAGGGAGGGGCAAGCTGCCCATCAGATGGCAGGAGAAACCCCTGTACAGGATTAGGGAGTCACCTGGCTAAAGCTGGGGCATATAAACCCAGCACCTGGAGAAAGGTGATTGGTTGGGCCTGGTGCATTGCAGGGAACAGAGATCCCAGGAGAAAGGGGATGTAGGAGATACCATAGGGTGGCCATTGGTCCTGTTTTATACTGGTGCATCCTGTTCATAGATTCATAGATGTTAGGGTTGGAAGGGATCATCGAGTCCGACCCCCTGCATAGGCAGGAAAGAGTGCTGGGTTCAGATGACCCCAGCCAGATGTTTATCTAACCTCCTCTTGAAGACCCCCAGGGTAGGGGAGAGCACCACCTCCCTTGGGAGCCCGTTCCAGACTCTGGCCACTCGAACTATGAAGAAGTTCTTCCTAATGTCTAGTCTAAATCCACTCTCTGCTAGCTTATGGCCATTATTTCTTGTAACCCCCAGGGGCACCTTGGTGAGTAAAGCCTCACCAATTCCCTTCTGTGCCTCCATGATGAACTTATAGGCAGCCACAAGGTTGCCTCTCAACCTTCTCTTGTGGAGGCTGGAGAGGTCCAGGTGCCCTAGTCTCTCCTCATAGGGCTTGGCCTGCAAGCCATTAACCATATGAGTGGCCCTTCTCTGGACCCTCTCCAGGTTATCCACATCCCTCTTGAAGTGCAGCGCCCAGAACTGGATGCAGTATTCCTACTGCGGTCTGACCAGCGCCCGATAGAGAGGAATTATCACCTCCTTGGTTCTGTTCGTCATGCATCTGCTGATGCACGATAAAGTGCCATTAGCTTTTCTGATGACTTCGTCACACTGCCGACTCATGTTCATCTTGGAGTCCACTAGGACTCCAAGATCCCTTTCCGCTTCCGTTCCGCCAAGCAGGTCATTTCCTAGGCTGTAGGTATGCTGGACATTTTTCCTCCCTAGGTGCAGCACTTTGCATTTCTTATTGTTGAACTGCATTCTGTTGTTTTCCACCCACATGTCCAACCTGTCCAGGTCTGCTTGTAGTTGTTCCCTGCCCTCCGGCATGTCCACTTCTCCCCACAGTTTTGTGTCATCTGCAAATTCAGACAGAGTACACTTCACTCCTTCGTCCAAGTCGCTGATGAAGACACCGAAGAGTATCGGTCCAAGGACCGAGCCCTGCGGGACCCCACTGCCCACACCCTTCCAGGTCGATACCGACCCATCCACTACGACTCTCTGGGTGGGACCCTCTAGCCAATTTGCCACCCACCGGACTGTGTAGCCATCCAAGTCACAGCCTCTTAACTTGTTCACCAGTATGGGGTGGGATACCGTATCGAAGGCCTTCCTGAAGTCTAAGTAAATGACATCAACCCCTACTCCTGCGTCCAGGTGTTTTGTAACCTGGTCATAAAAAGGGACTAGATTAGTCAGGCACGATCTACCTGCTACAAACCTGTGCTGGTTTCCCCTCAGGATAATTTTTCCTGCCAGGCTCTTGCAAATGTGAGCCTTGATAATTTTTTCAAAGACTTTGCCAAGGATGGAGGTGATACTGACTGGCCTATAGTTGCCTGAGTCCACTTCCTCCCCTTCTTGAAAATGGGGACCACATTGGCCCTTTTCCAGTCATCCGGGCCTGCCGACTTAAACGCATCCAGTTCCTCCAAGTGCCTCTGCACCATCTCAGGGTCTACGCTTGGTAGTCTGGTGCCCTGCTGCTGCCTCTCTACAACCCCAGTGAGAGACTTGTCCTGCCCCTCGCTTAGGAACTCGAGGCAAAGAACTCGTTAAGTTCAGCCTTTTCTCCCCTGTCTGTCACCAATTGCTTCTGCCCATTTAGTAGAGGTCCTATTCCACCCTGGGCCTTCCTTTTACTCCCTATATATCTAAAAAACCAATTTTTTGTTATCCTTAACTTGGGATGCCATCCCCAGCTCCATGGTAGCTTTGGCCCATCTAACTGCCTCCCTACAAGTGCGAGCAGAGGAGATATACTCCTATTTGGCAATCTCTCCCTGTTTCCACTTTTTATATGCCCCCCTTTTTGCCTGTAGGCTGCTCTGGATTTCTCTGGTTAGCCAAGGAAGCCTCTTGGCCCCTTTCCCTCTTTTTCCCCACATCGGGATCATCTCCCTCTGTGCCTGAAGGATCATTTCTTTAAGGCACAGCCACCCTTCCTGGGCTCCCATCTCTTCAAAACTCTTACTCTGCAGTGCGTCCTTGACTAAACGCCTGAGTTCATTGAAATCAGCTTTCCTAAAGTCTAGCACTTTCACCCTACTAGTTACCTTACCCACTCAACGTCTTATGATGAATTCTATTGTTTGGTGATCACTGTCCCCCAGGTGACCACTGATCTGTAGGTCTCCTACCATGTCATCCCCCATTGCCAATACCAGGTCCAGTAAGGCATTCCCCCTAGTGGGACCGTATACCTCCTGCGTCAGGTGGAGGTCCTGTACACAGGATAGGAACCTGCGTGAATGGTGGGACTTTGCTGTCTGCGTCTCCCAGCAGATGTCTGGGTAGGTTAGGTCCCCCATGACTACCGCCTCCCTAGTTTTTATGGTCTCCAAAAGCTGCCTCAGAAGCCCCAAATCTAGTTCTTCCCCTTGGTGTGGGGGTTTGTAGCAAACCCCTACCACCAAATCCCTTTCTCCTTGACCTCCACATAACCTAACCCACAATCCTTCTACTTTCTCCTCCTCCGATTCCGTTTTGATAAGGGTCGATGTATATCACTCATTGACATATAGCACACCTCTCCCCCTCTCTTCCCCATTCTATCCTTTCTGTACAGCTTATAACCCTCAATGTGTACCGCCCAGTCGTGGGAAGAATCCCACCAGGTTTCTGTTAGCCCTACTAAGTGGTAGGTGTTTTCTGCAAGAAGGAGTGTTAGCTCATCCTGCTTGCTCCCCATGCTCCTAGCATTAGTGTATAGGCACTTGAGCCCTGTGACTGGCGCCTTTGTTGCCCCCCAGCTCTGATGCCCAAAGGGCCCCTTATTGCTTACCTGCTTATTGCTTACCTGTGGTGTACTGCTGGCTACCCCATGGATTGCAGGTTTCCGATGTTCTCCTTCTTCAGGCTGGGCTGTCCTTGTGGGTGCCACATGGTTTGGTGGTCCACAGCTTCCCCCGCCCTCATCTTCCCCTCTCCCCAACGAGCCTAGTTTAAAGCCCACCAGAGGAGATCGGCCAACCTAGAAGAGAACAAACGTTTACCTTTGGGGGATAGGTGAAGCCCATCCCAACTGAGCCCATCCCAACTGTTGTTAAACCATTTGTCCCTTGTCCATTTCTGAATGAAGAACCCACTGCAAAAGTCCTGTTTTTCAGTTTTTTGAGGGAAATATGTGTCAATAATTTGTCCTCACAATTTTGTTGACTGTGCCTAGAGGTAGGGTGATGCCCAGCCAGGAGGAGCAGGTTCCAAGCCAGCCAGGGAGGGAGGTGGAAGATCCCAGGGGCTGCTCACTCTGCGCCTGCACAAGGAGCCATGGCTGCAGTACACATGCAATCACAGCAAGAACTGAGGCACAGCTGTGTGTGCCTGAGCTCCCTGACTCCGGACTGTATGGGTAGGCCCAGGCTCTGGGGGCAACTCTGCCCAGAACTGGGCAGTTGGTCTGCACACATCTCTCCCCCCCCCAATGATGCCTTTAGACAAGGTAATAGTGTTGACAGCAGGAAGATAGAGAACTGCATTTGTATTTCCTAGAACACTGGTGGAACTGGGAGGAGGCTCTTGTCACCATTTTTGTGCCCACAGATCAGCCCGGTGAGTCTGTACAGTGTCCTGCTGCATGGGGAGGGAGAGCTTTGTGTAGAGGGGCCTCCAGGCTCCTGGGTGGCTGGGCCAGCTCATTAAGTCATTATTTCCCCTCTGGAACAGGCAGACCTGTCTGTCTCCCAGGGAAGGAAGGAAAGGTCCTGTCAGGCAGCTGGCTGCAGGCATCTGACACCCATTGACCCCACTCAGCCCAGCTCTGACCAGGATGTGGCCAGGGCAGATTCCCAGGTGCCCAATGTCCGTGTTGAATGCTGAGAGTGGGGAGGTGAGGTCCTTGTGCAATGTGTGCTCCTGGCTCCCAAACGTGGAGCTGGGCTGGAATGAGATCAGATCCCAGTGCGGGGAGAGGATGTTCAAGCCTCACACCTGCTATGCCACATTCTTTGTGGTATGCAATGTCATTGAAAGTGCAAAATAAAAATTAGTAACATTTTATTATAACAAGCAGCAATAAGATACGATTGGTCCGATTTTCCTGATCTTTCTGTGGTTGCGCTGCCCCTTAATGCTAAATGGCCAAGGGGAAAGGTGGCCCCACCCCTCACTGCTGATTGGCTGAGGTGGCAGCCCCACCCCTCACTGCTGATTGGCCAAAGAGGCCAGAGGGCCTGCTCTTCACCAAGGGGATGTCCTGTATTCTGAGGATGCATCAGTGGCCACCAAAACATCCTGAGGCCAGAGAGGTAAGAGCTCAAAGTAAGGAGATCTGGCAAGACATTTTTACCTAGAGTGAGGTAGGTTTTGTTTGAAAGTGGAGGCTTGCATTTTGTTTTAGTTTTAAACCAGAGGACTGGTTGTGGCTACAGGGGAACCGTGGAGGCCACAGGTGTCTGAGGAGCACCCAGTTTACAGTCTTGTCTGAATCAGGGACTTTAAGGAGCTAGAGCCGAGGCAGACAGCAGCCTCACCTGTGTCAGTGACCCTGAGGGCTGGAATGAGACAGAACCTGGGAGCAGGGCCCAGGACCAGGGCCAGGGGATCCAGTGCCTAGGACCAGGGGGAATTGGACCTACGCTGAGGGGGGCACACCCAGAGAAAAGAGGATGCAGCTGGGAAGGCCAAAGCCCCAACAAGACTTTTGAGGCCTAAGCATGACACATTGTGGTGGGGCTGGGTGACCACTCTAAAGTGATACCATATACCATCCGTGAGGCATGGGTGTGGCTATGGGGATGGATGGAGACCACAAATACAGCTCCTGGTGTCCTAGGTCACCAATGGGGCTAAAAGGGCCACATTTAATTGCCTAAGTGGCAAGCTTGCTGTGGACTGGACCCACTCTGGGCCCTTGGGGCAGTGTCCCAAACCCTTTTGAGGAACATCAAGGCATAGCAGGAAAGATAACAGGGAAGAGCACTGCAAGGGGTCAGAGTGAGCAGGAGTCACGTGCCCACCAGGGGGCATCATGGCACTGCTGGGGCACATGTCCTGTCACACCCTCAAAAGTAGAAACGGAATTGTGGCATGCGTTTCTCTTAAAACTGTGTAGAAAGGCAGCAGAGCCTAGTGGACAGTGTGACCTTCATAAGGATTGTTTACTAGTTTCAGAAAACTAGTAGCAGGATGGCAAGCTGGAAATGGTGCTCAGGAAAAAGATATTATATGCGGAGGGTGATTTTTGGATCTCTACCATTGTCATATAACAGGCAACACCATCTCCTGAGCTCTCTCCCATAGACATGTGGCCTTGATCCTTTGAAGCTGGGGTGCTTAACCCTGGCCCACAGGCTAGATCTGGCCTTCAGAGTCATGTCATCCAGCCCATGGGCCAATAAGCTGGACTTCATCCATGGACCAACCTTACCTGATGACCCTGTGCAGGATTGGCCCATGGACTAATTCTACACTGCTCTTTCATCTCCAAGAGCTAGAAGTTTTGCTGCCACCATTCTAAGCCTTAATTATCTAGTTGGAAGGAACCTCAAGGGTCACCTATCCCATCCCATAGACATAGGATTGGCTGTTCCTTAATTGTCCCAGATAGATGCTTGCTGAACCTGCCCTTGAAAATGGCCAAGGAATGAGATTCCAAAGCTTCCCTAGGCAGACTGTTCTATTATATTATTCTGTATACTTAGGAATGTTTTCCTGAAATATGATCTACATCTGCTGTGCTGAAATTTAATCCCATTGTCCTGCCCTCTGTGGCAAAGGAAAACAATTTCCCCCTCAAATCATATTAACATAATTCAGTGGATTTGCTCTGGACAGTAGCATCCCATGAGTCTCCAGCACTGGGGGACCAATGTCTTGATTTGTGCCCCCACCCCCGCCCCCTGGGATGATCCAAGCAGGGTGCGGGCCCAAAGCAAATCAGTCTGTGCAGGGCCCTGCCTCCCACCCCACAGCACTTCTGCTGGAGAATTAGCAGCATGGCCTACCGCCCATGGGGGGAGGGGTAGCGGATGAAATTTCTGGCCGGATTGGCAAAAGAAGCCCAGAATCTGCTGGGTGGGTGAGTGGGCCATGCACAAAACATGGGAGGCACCCCAGTCTCTCTGGAGGCCTCCTACCACCCCCGCCCCCTTCTCCCCCAATCATACACCACTGGCTCTGAAGGAGCACTGGCATAAATGTACAATCAGGCACTCTGTCTTTGTTTCTCTAATTGTAAAATGGAGATAATAACTGACTATGCTGTAGAGGTATTTAATATTCATACAGCACTCTGAGTAAATTAACTGAGGAATATTGTAGATGATGAGCATGATTTTAGTTCCTTTCAGAATTTACAAATAGTTAAGCTTATTTAAACCAAATTTCCATAAGGAAAATGCTTTTAGATTGAGAGTTTATGTTGCAAAATCCAGTTTATAGCAAGTCTTGCCTCTGAACATTAAAGCCTGAAAATAAATAAATCTTGCTGTGGAAATGCAAGGAGACCTTTGGCTGTAGCATTATTTGTAGGAGTGGAGGGATAGTACAATTTCTTTAGGAAGACGTTAAGGGCATTGCACATGGATAGAATAAGGGAATTTACGTAAATTCAAAGCAATGTTCTATTTTTACCAATGTTAATTAAATGTTATCTCTTGTGCCTCATGATTACAAATCATTTCACCTATTGTCAGATATCAAGCAGTTCCCTTAATTTCTTCTTCCTCTTCTTCAGTAAAACCAATTTGAAAAATCTCTTTCAGTGATTTGCTTTTAATTGGAAAGCACTCCCAAATGCAACACTGAACAATGCTACTTCACACCGAAGGTGATATGCATTGAGAACTTTGAAACTGATAAAGCTTTATTTGTTAATTCTGTGCCTTAAAAGTAACATCTGACTGGAGTTTGCTGTATGGCTTGTTTTATCCGTTTCTGCCAGTTCCCCCTATATTAGATAAACTTTCTTACCAGTGTAAGGGTGCAAGCCACAGGACTCAGCTAAAGACAGTCCTGATCCTCTCCTTCTAGTTACCCCAGCTCACTTCATAAACATGCCTACTTGCCCAGTGGCTTATGCTGGTATTCTTAGTAGTCAGAGGAACTGATGTTTCATTGAGCAGAGAAAGCGGGTCCTGGGCCAGAGAAGGTTCTGCAGAAAAACCCTAGGAACAGCCAAGCACAGGCATATGTGGGAGGGAAAATAAATATTATTTGGTTTTACTCTTATTTAGCAACAAAAAACAAACCCAGGAAGAAGGTAGGTTTGGACAGTGGCCAGCATGAGCAGCCACTCTGTTCTGAGCAGCCTGTGACTTTTAGGTTTGCTGGAAAGACCTGGGACACTTGGTTAAATTCCCTTAATATAAAGGTGATAAATTACCTCTGACTGAATGGGACAATTCACAAGAGCAATGGTAGCAACTGAACATGTAATAGAGAACTGTCCCTTCCAAATTCAAAGAATATAATCTGTGCTTTAAATCTTGATGTGTTCTTAAGTATTAGTGTCTCAGAATGAGATACAAAATCTTTCCTTCTCCATTTCCGCTGCCTTCTCAAGAAAGCTGAACGAACAAGCTGCAACTTGTAAACTGGAGATTTATTAATGAAAGTGGCTCCATTGGGAAGGCTTATATTAAGTTTGTTGTCAGGATGCTGCAAACCTTTAGCAAGAGATATCAAGTGACACAATCTTAATTAGGGATTGAAAAAGTGCTCTGTTCTCACAAACAGTTATTTCCAGATTAATAGCTTTGCACTGTTAAATAGGTTATCTGGCCTTAATAAATCTTTCAAAGTGATTTTTCACAGGACTGCCCTGGGGTATCTTTAACCCTAATCAAATGTAGTTCAGGAATACTTCCAATTACCCAGAGTACCTCAAATGCCAGTCTGATACATTTCAGTTACAGATTTAAGTCTCTGAAATTGTTTTTACACTTCTAAGACTTTTAAGGCAAAAATGTTAGCTACCTTCTTAATGGGTTCACATGTGCAAGAGGGCAAGCATTCCTAAGAGCTACTGGGCACATCTATACATGCAATTAATGCAGCTGAATAAAGTTTGGTGCAGTTCGCATCAGAATTTTTTGCTTCCAGGTGCCACATTTGCATATGTGCCCAGGACCACAGCACATTGAGCTGGGGCAGAGCAGCCCTGGCTGGCAGGGAACCCTGGGGGTTAGCCTGTCAGCCTGGGGCTGCTCCAACCTGGCTCAGTGGGCTATAGAGGGGCTGCTGGGGCATGAGGATGCTTCAGTGCAGGGCTAGCCAGTAGACAGACCTGCACTGAAGCACTCTCATGCCCCAGCCAGCCCCATCAGCATCTACACATGTTGCTATGGAGTAAATAACTTGTGTCTAGCAATACTATCCTACGGCAAAGTTAATTACTTTTTCCATCCTAATAGCACCAGATGTGTAGGTGGTGACATTTTACTGCAGAGATAATTAACTCCACAGTAAACATCTCCTGTAGACACGCCTACTGAGTGTCCTGAACTAGTGTCCTAGCCAAGTTGGAATAAATGGAGGTATTCAGCACTGGATAGGATGCCATTCTCCATAACTCAGCTGTGATGATCCACTTTGCTCTGGCTAAGAATCAGTCCCTTCTCTGTGATAATCCAGAGAACTTTCTTGCTGTTATTTATATAGCTATTTGTTTGACCAGGCTGGTGTCTGTGCCACCAGTAATTGTACCTTTCATGTGGCTCCTTAAATTATAAGAAATTAAGAGGCTCTCAATAGAGTGCTTTGCCTGGACTAAAGATTCCCTCCTGCTGCAGGCTAAATAGAAGAGGATAGTTCATAGGGATGCAAAGTAGCAATTAATTAAGTGTTGGATGTTTTGTTTTGTCTTTTAACATAATTGTTTGCATTATTCTTATCTGCTATCACTGTGTATCAATAAAATTCACCTATTATCAAATGGAGAGGTTATGGTCGGTCTGAGGGTTTAGGTCCACCCAGATCAAGGTATCTGTGTCATAAATCCAGTACCAACGAAGTAAAGGCATTTGATTCTCTCTTGCCATATAAAACTGCAGCTGCAGAACCAGGGAAGGGTTAACCTGGCTCTTAGTAGTGACTTATCATCTCTCAGCAATATTCTGCCTCTGGTCCTCTCAACACCACTCTATACCCTCCTTTTTAAAATCCTAGATCTTTTGGTGCATTCTACTCATATCTAGCAGGAACCCCTAACCTGAAAAGCAGTGACTCCAGTACTAGGGCTAACTTCAGATGGGTTCACAAGCCCCAGAGAAATTCATTTGGAGAAACTGGGCTCAAATCAAAAGTGGGGTCACAAGCCACTGAAGACTGAAAGCCACTGCTCTAAGTAAAGTGCTTATCAGGAAATCTCTGGTCACCTGTGCCTATAGAAATGACAAGATGATCATCCGGCTGTTAAACACACAGGAGGATCAAGATCAGTTAAGCATGCCACTGACTCAGGTAGAGAACAAAGTTTGTTTTGAGGTCTCCAGCACTGCAGGCCACAGTGGGTGTTCTGGTGCTGGGGTCACAATTGTGTACATGGGGCTAAGAGGCATGTGGCAGAAACTATAACCTGAGACTTAGGCTTCGTGCTATATATGAACTGGCTTGGTGCACATACCTGCTCCTGTCCTGCCTACCCTGCTTTTGTTAGAAGGGGCCATGAGTATAACTATACTCTCCAGTTGTGCAGTTTAAGGTGATGACTCAATAGGCAGAATGAGGATTAAGGGAAAGGGCTAAGATGAATGAAAACTTCACCATGGTCAAGGAATCAAATACTCCCTAGCATGTGAAGTTTGCTGTCATTGCCTCTTTCATACATCCCTTTAGTTAGTCCTGCCTTTTTTTTTCCTTCTCATTAGAAATGAGGTTCTGATTTAGCTGGTTAACACTGAGCAACTTGTGGCCCTCCTGTGACCCTGGGACCCAAATGTCAGCTAAAAGCAATCTCTTCAAAACACCAATGCAGGTGCAATCTTTCACACCTGCAGTGTCTAAGTGATAAAACCATGTGCTGTGCCTCCAGTAGTGAAGCTGCAAGTCAGCTCCAAGACCAGAAACTGCATTTTTTTTTCATTCTTGCTGTTTTTTTCTTTTCTCTCTTCTGTGTATTTGTCTTATTTTGTTTTTAAGGAAGTAGGACTCCAGCAGAGAGCAACAGTTCAAGCCCATCTTAACTGAGTTTGCCCATTCTCTCTCTTTTCCTTCTTCCCCATGAAAAGGATTGTTGTTACCATTTTCAAAGAATCATAGAAAGTTAGGTTGGAAGAGACTGGTGATAGAATAGGCTATACCTAAACTATTCCTCTCACATGTTTGTATAAAAAATCTCCAGTGATGGAGATTTCACAGCCTTCCTCAGTTATCTATCTATCCTTAACATAAACAACAGCAAAGAGATTGTCTAACCTTGGATTTTTTCCCTTAAATGTTCTATAACTAAAAGAAAAGAGATTAGAGCAATTTTTTTTTAAATAAAAGCCTTACTTAGCACTTTATGCTTTAACTGTGTTGGGTTTTTATGTAGCTGACAAAGTTTAAAATGTTATTAACAGTGATTGTTTACCAGGCAGCTAGAAGCCTCTGCACTCAAAACCTTAAACTTTGATTTTAATATTGTATAGTGGGGGTCATGTTAACTTTTGTTGATAATTATTCCATTGAAATTAATGAAGACTCTAACTTCATGTTGAGGAGGGGTGGCTGTTCCTTAAACACCTATGCAGGCAAACTGGAATAGGTGAAATGCAGCTGTCTCTCTTCTTAACTGCTTCTATAAACGAATGTCTCATCAAATACAATTCAGGTCATGTTCCTGTGAGGATTATGTACATGCCAAATGTGACCTTAAAAAAACCCCAAAATATGTCCTGCATTTGGATGCCCCCAAAAACATTTGAATAGTTTCTTTAGTGGCTGAAACATTTATGATCATTTAACTCAAGCAAGAGAAAATGGAAAATTCAACTCTGAAAATCACTATGTAATTTCAACACCGCCTATTTTTTCCCAGTACCCTCTCCTCAAGGGAGGAGCTATCAATCACAGAAATTAGGAGATTATACTTAAATTAAAGCATCCTCTTCTGCATAACAGCAGTGATGCTATTTTGTATGGAGCCTCATTACTATTTTGTCAGTGACTTGTTAAAGAAACGCTGTATCTTGTGTCCATTGTGAACAGTCTTCAAAATGTCAGGAGTTGCGCTGCTACCTTGTCCCTGCAGGAAACTATCTCAATTACACAATAGCAGCAGTGGTAGGAGGTCTTATTCCTATTCTACCATATTTCCTTTGAAGAAGAATGAACTTCATAATTTAAGACTATTTAAATGCTAACCCTAAGTATAAGAATAGACAACTTCTGAAGGAAAACCTTGGGTCTGAGGCATTCTCTTTCCAGCTTCATTGTGAGAGACAGAAAAACATGGTAAAAGAGTGTATTGCATTCCTGCATAATTAGCTAGTGCATTGTTCCTGGTAAGAGGCACAGGAAATGACTT
The DNA here is from genome assembly GCF_030867095.1 of Alligator mississippiensis. Taxonomy (NCBI): domain Eukaryota; kingdom Metazoa; phylum Chordata; order Crocodylia; family Alligatoridae; genus Alligator; species Alligator mississippiensis. Next base: position 255,647,769 of record NC_081826.1, read on the forward strand.
GCAGAATCTTCTTCTTGGCCAGTTTGTGGGAGATGAGTTGAGCTACTGAGTCTAGCTGGGCAATTTCCCTTCCCTTGTGTTAAAGTTCCACCATAAAATTTAACAGGCTTAAGCTGTGTCTTCATAATTGATGACCCCATCCTGTGGAGGTAGATCCCTGAACTGAGAGCTGCCTGCTCTAGAGAGCGGGGCTGGCCCAATCTCTCTGCTCCCTAGATGGAGCAATGAGGGCTGACTCACTGCCCCGCCCCCAGCAAACCCTGGTTGGGGTCTGAAGCCAGGGAGGGGGGTTAAACTCACCTTTCCCATAGTACACAGCTGCCCTGACCTTCTGGCTTACTCAGTGCTGGCTGCAACTGTGGACTACAAATCCCAGAGGCACCTGGAAGCAGGCAGTGATGAGCAACCCTGCAGAGTTCTGCTGCTGTGAATCTGAACTGCAAATCCCAGAGACCTCAGGAGCAGCATAAAGAGGAAGCAAACACACAGCCCATGCTGGCTACATGCCAGAGAGCCATGCTCTAGTGCCTCCCAGCTTCTGGCCTGAGCCACTTTAGGCATGTGGTTGCATGTCCTGAATCAGAAGTGATTGTCTGTTCATTTGCTTATTGGTTCAATTTTTGCAGCTTAAACTAACCTGCAAAGACTGAATCAATTCAGCCTCAGGCTTTTTGACTGTCTGTACTTAGCCCTGGTTTTTGTCTTTTTAGCTAGAAAAATCCAGTTTGTAAAATATCCCTTTATAAAACATTTACATAGAGCCAAATTTTCCTATGCCCTTCTTAGATTGTCTTTATTTCACAGATGATCCTATTTTTATCATCAATGGAAATGTTTCTATAGTAAAATGACATGAGGCCATCTGAGAATAGGTGAGATGTGAGACAATAGCTCTGTCTAATCTATAGTTAGTTATCGTTCACTGGTAAATTTCTTCTGTGACTTACGTTATTTTTAAGTTATTTTAAAACCATTTTGTCATAGGTAGTAGTACTCAAAAGGTACCATACATTTTTATTAGCAAAAAATATTTTCAAGCCAAATGCAGATAATGCACAAGAAAAGAAGACTTAAATTCTAGCAAGCATGATCCATCTGTTCTGATGCATATCCTTATGTTCTAGCCCAGTCATCTAATCTGACACTTTACTTTGGACAACATCCTCCAACACAGAGAAAGGTATTTCAGAAAGTACCTTCCAAGATTATTTAGCTATTTATTCATTCCTGTCCTACAGACACGGAAAATCCTTCTGTTCTATAGAATCATAGAAAGTTAGGGTTGGAAGGGACCTCAGGAAATCAACTAGTCCAATCCCCTGCTCACAGCAGGACCATCTCCAACTACATCACCCCAGCCAAAGCTTTGTCTAGTTGGGTTTTGTAAACCTCCAAAGATGGAGCTTTCACCATGTCTCTGGGTAACCTGTTCCAGTGTTTTACTACCCTCCTAGTGAGAAAATTCTTCCTAATATCTAACCTAAACTTCCCTTGCTTCAACTTGAGATCATTGCTCCTTGTTCTGTCATCTGCCACCAGTGAGAACAAGCTAGCTCCATCCTCTTTCACACCCCACTTCAGGTACTTGCAGGCTTCGATTAAATCTCCTCTGTCTTCTCTTCTTTAGAATAAATAAGCCCAGTTCCCTCAGTCTTGCATCATAAGTCATGTCCCCCAGCCCCCTCACCCTTTTGTTGCACTCCACTGTACTCTCTCCAATTTGTCCACATCCTTTCTATAGTGGGGGACCCAAAACTGAACACAATTCTCCGGATGTGGCCTCACCAGTGTGGAATAGAGGGAAATAATCACTTCCCTTGATCTGCTGCCAACACACCTACCAATGCAGCCCAGTATGCTGTTAGTCTTCTTGGCAACAAGGGCACACTGCTGGCTCATATTCAGCTTATTGTCCACTGTAACCCCCAGGTCTTTTTCTGCAGAGCTGCTGCCCAGCCAGTCAGCCCCCAGCTTGTACTGGTGCATAGGATTGTTTCCTGTGGGCATGTGTGGGTGTGGGTGGTGTGGTTTCCCCTTTCCCCTCTCCAGTTCTCTCTCAAACACAGGGTGCCTGGAGACATGCAGGGAGGCTGCTCTGACATGCTGTAATTACAGTGTCTTGGAGCAGACTTAATTAATCAAATCTGCTGGAGTGTGTTAATTAGTGCAGTCCAGCAGCCTCCACATCTCATGTATCAGCACCCCTGCACTTCTAAACGGTGGTGGGGGTAGTTTAGCTAAAACTTGTTTGATGGACTTTAGTTAAAGTGCCCCTGCCACCATTTTTGAAGCATGGGGACGCTGATATACAAGATGCTGCAGGCGCTTTAATTAGAGTGGCTCTCTGAGAGCCGCCCTAATTAAAGCGTCTTCCACCTTCGTACATGTACAAATGCCTTATGTACTGATGGTGAGAAAAATGTAGTAATATCTTGTGAATACAATTCTTGCTAAAATCTCCTTAAACGTGTGTGCAGCTGCTATTTGAAATGAACAGGGATTGTGTGTGAATGTACCTAAATAGTTTATCCCATTTAGATTTTCTTTTTTTAAAATGCTTGCATTCTCATGATAGACTGACTTCTTTTGAATGCTTCATGTTGGTTTATACATCTGTCACTCTTCAACTGTTGAGATTTAAAGAACTAATTCAGCCAAGTAAATTATGGACTTACCAACATTCTCAGTCATCAAAGTCCCCTCCAAAATGGTCTGTTCAGTTTTAGTTCCCTAAAGAGAAAAACTGAAACAGATGTGTACAGATAATACATTCAGAGCTGCATCTTCCCTCAGGAGAAATCACGGGAAGTGTTTTGGTGAGTTATTTGCTAGACTCCCTTGGAAATATAATTTGAAAGGGGAATGCAAATGCAAAATACTCACTGGGAAAAGCAATGAGTATTTTATGAAGTCTTTGTATTATGTTTACAGGATAGGAAAAATATGAAAAGGTGATGTTTGCTTGAAGATGGCTTCCATGAAAATGTGGAAGAAAAGCCTCATTTAAAAAAATAGTATTGTATTTTCAGTTATTTAAAGATATATCCTTTACCAAAATATTAAAAGTAAATTGCATCTAAAACAGGAGAATTCATAATGCATTTGCAGGAAGTCAAAGACCTTTTTCATACACTGGTTTATTGCTGAAATTGAAATCAATAGGTGGAAACACACATCACCTTTCATCACCTTTGTGACAGAAATCCCAGGGATATGTCTTGGTAAACAAGTACATCCAGGCCTTCCCTGCCAGAGACAACCATAGGGAAGTGCAGGGCCCAGGGGCTCTCCCAGCCCCGTCAATGGCTGCCCCACCTGGCCCCAGCTCTCAGGCATGGGGGTGATCCCTGCTGCCCACCACTGCCCCATGCTGCATGAGGGGTTCTGCTATGAGTCCCCTGACCCCCGCCTGCTCTCCCAGTCCCACCCATAGTTGCCCTGCCCACCCAGCTCCCAGCTCTTAAAAAAAAAAAAAGCCCCCACTCACTGGCTCCTGCCAGGTGGGGGCGATCCTCACTACCCCACACTGCATGGGGGGGCTATGCTATGAGCTGCTAGAAGCCCCAATGACCACAGCAGCAGCCGGTGAGTGGGGGCTTTTTTTTTTTTAAAGAACCGGGAGCTGGGGCCAGGCAGGGCAGCCATGGGGGGTGGGGGGGCTGGGTGAGCAGATGGGGACTTGGGGGGCAATCAGGGGGGCTAAGGGAGCAAGCAAGGGATGGGGCCTGGCTGGGGTCCCCCCATGGTCCCCTCCTCCAGGCCCCCCCTCCCCTGCCCCCTGCTTACCAGCATGGAGTACAGGTCCAGCTCCCTGCGGCAGCGAGCAGGGACTGCCCGAGTCTCCAAAGATCTCCAAATCTTTTCTGAATCAATTTGGCAAGCTTCGAATTGATTCAGACCTTTTTATTGGTCTCCTGATTTGATTCAGATTCAGAGATTCGGCCGCCAAATCCAGCCGAATCTCCTCCGAATCAAATCAGCACCCAACACTTTGCACAGCCGTAAAGCACAGCCAATTTGCTTCATTTGGCAATGTCTATCTTAATTTGATGAGAGTTGGATCAGTTCTTAGATAGGATGAAATTCTGTTCAACTGCAGTCCCTAGGAAAAGGCTTAGGCCCCAAATCAAAGCTAATAACCCTTTCCCCTGACTCCAGTGCACTTTTTTGGCACGGGGAGGTGGGAGGGGCTGGTCCAAAGTGTTACTCAATACAGCTTTTAGTTGTGCTCTATTTATAAAAGATCATAACCTTTTTTCCAGAGCAAAGTTGAAAACTGTCATGTATGCTTGTCATCTAATCTGAGAATTGAACCTGTTTTCTTTAGTTTTTAGATCTAAAAGGGATCTTGAGGCATCTTTCAATTTCTGCACAGAAAAACTTTCTGTGAATGTACTGTATGTCTTGGTGGGTAGCTGTCACTTCAATATGGAAGTTTCAAAAGAAATCTTTTCTTGGTATAGTGTAATTATATTTTATCACAATATCTGTTGCCCACTTCATTTCACATTATTTTTGCAGTTCTGGCTTCTCTGCTGGATCCAACGATAACTTTCTGATGTCATTGGCAACCAGATAAAAGGTAGGAGTAAGGATTCTTTGAAATGTGTTTTAAAAATGATTAGTTTTAGGTGCTTCTTTTGGAAACAATTATCTTAGTCACCAGATGGAGATTTTTTAGTTTGAATCCTGTATGATTGGTATTTGTTTTTGTATGAAAATAGGGGATTTCATTTTACTTAAATAATTAACTTAAGTATTAGATGCTGCATCCTGTATGAATAGTTTGGTTATAAGTATTAAGTCTCCTAAGGTTTTCCCAAAATACCCCATTTGTTTACTTTGTATGGTATAAGTGCATTTTTCTGGAAACAGTCCAAAAATAATCTTAATCCTCAAATATTCTATTGCTGAATATACTGGCTGTAAATTACTCTTTTTTGTTCAAGGTGCATTGACAGAAGGGAGGAAGGTTCTGGGTTGTCTTGGCTTGTTCTGTAAAGTGACTAACATATTTTTGGGCATACAAAAAATTAGCAAAAGAAGTGGCCAATTCCAGTACAGGCTACGTAGGAATTTTTCCTTAGTTGAGTGTAATGTAAGATTTGACTAGTTAATACCAGATCAGGCAGACTATGTTACAGAAAATTAAATCTACTATAATTTTCAACAAAGATTCAGAAAGATACAGTAAAATGCTGTAGAAGTCATTAGCATAATTGCAAGTTATACAGAGGCAGTTAAGTGGTCAATTTACTTGAGACAGCACACTCGGATTTAGCCTTTCTAAGCAGCTTCTAAGAATAGGGATAATCAGGTAATAACACTATTTTGAAATGTTTTCTGTATGATACTGAGACATGGGGAAAGTTTACCTTTTGCAAGAATAATAGAACTTAAAACATGTATTTCACTGACTGCAGGAGAGGGGATAAGCTCGTGGTGGTCATGAGGAGGCATGCCTAGTGTAATACTGTCAAATGATCTACTGCAGTTATTCATCCAGAAGAAGATGAAACTTTTTAGAAATATTTGAAAGCTCACTGACACCTAGTAGAACATAAGGCCACAGGGTTGAGGCTCTTGAGACACCTACACAGGTATGCGTGAGACACCCTTTTGGCTCAGGGGGAAAGCATGTTATGAGGGCTGACAGGCATAAAGTCATCCTACTGATTTCTTTTAACTTCCAGTGTGCCCACAGATACAACTAACTGAGCTGCACCCTTGTTGACTTTAAAAGGTAGAGAGATGCTTACAGGACATTCTATGTGAAAGACTTTTGACTTTGGAACTCATAATCCAACATGCTCCACCACAGTCTGGATTTGATACATCTCCAGGTATGCAGCATAAAGCACACCTTTCTTTACCATCATTTTGGGAAGAGATAAATTGATGAACTGACAACAGAATGACTGATGGCAAAGGAATTGGGTGAGGGGTGGTGGTCTGAGATTGTTATTTGATGAGTTTGTGTTATTGTGTTATTTGTAGATTACTAATTTAATGATTGATAAAATTAGCTATATAAGATCTTCATAAATAGGTGAAATTGGTGATATGGCACAATCTGATTCCAGGAATTAAACAGGATGACCAAGACAGGATAGCATTTGATAAGCAAGATGCCTAATTAGTTTTGACCCCACATAGTTAGTATCAACATCCATATATTCCAAGTGAGTATTGTGTATAACTGTCCTATTGATGGCTGGTGCTTGTTGATCTATGCACATAGCTCCTGTCTTGGTTTTCTGATGTTTTCTGTGTTCTGTTGACCACTCCCAGGACCTTGGATTCTGCTATGTTGCATGCTTTTCTCTCAGAGAACGGTAGATGAGAAACTCACAGACTTATCTGCCATTCTAAATAGTGGACTTGAGAAATTGGTCTGGTATCTGTAATGCTGTGGACTAGCTAAAGCCTGTTGTCTGCTCAGTGACCTTCAAAAAGGAACCCAGGATCAGTGTAGCTCAAGTCATGCTGACACATACAGGCATAGATAGAGAACAACTTCTCCAGTTCCATTAGGAAGGTATTGCTTCATTATCACCACTGTCACCATCTTTCAGCCCTTGTCATTCTGCCCCCCAGCAAGAATGATTCAGTACTGGAACCTGAAGGCATGTAATCAGAAGACTAAAATCACTGGGAATACATGTTGTCATTCTTCCAAGATCTATACTGGTTTCTGTAAACCTTGTTCCCTGGTGGGCGGGGTGTGCTAAACACCCTGGGACTGTGAATTTGGTCAGGAAGAACAGTGATAAAGGTTTTTATGTGCACTCAGGGGCAACGCGTAGGGGATGCATCTGTGTGGTGGTGCACCCCTTGCAAAAAGGCGCCACTGACACTGTTGGTAGTGCCTGCGGGCAGTTGCCACTTGACACCCTGCCACAAGCACTGCCGGCGGCATCTGTGGGTGGTCCATGATTGCCCTTGGCCACCACCGATGCTGCCAGTGGCACCTGCGGGTGGTCACTGACCCATAATTGCTGCTCACCACCCCCTGTTGCTGACAGCTCCAGCAGCATCTGCGGGAGCTCCCCACTCACCACCACCGCACTCCCGCCACCGCTGTCGCACTCCCGCCAGCGCAGCTGTGCCCCCCCAGCCGCCAGGGGCACACACCATTCATGTGTGCACTCATGTACACTCCTGAGTAGAGGAGGAAGTGGGGAAAAAAAAAGAAAAGTGAAAGAACCAGGCCCAAAAGATGCTTCTAGTATTCCAGGCTCTTTTTGTCCTGACTGATTCATTGTCCTATATGGGTTCAAGTTAATGCAACCTAAATCTTGAGCACAGCTTGAGGAATTCTTAGACATTTGGTTTGGAAGATACCAGCCAAAGAATGCTCACAGTGTGCCTGATGGTCTTAGTTCCTTTCAGGGAGGGGCTAAGATTGGCTGCCTGTTGCTCATTAGGTGTGTGTGAAACGGCTCTATTTGATTCAGATTCGGCCCGAATCAGGGACAGTGATTCAATCCATTGATTCGGATCACTGTCCCGGATTAGATTCAGCCAAACCCAAATCAGACGACTTGATGCTGATATGGTGAATCAGTGATTTGGACACAAACACAGCTTTAAAAGTTTTTTCAATGTACCTTGAGGTAGCAGCGGGGCTTGTGATCGCTGCAGTGCTGGAGCACGTGGAGTGTCCCACAGGAGCGCAGGGGGCTCTCCAGCATGCTCAGCAGCGAACCCAGAAATGGACCAGTCCACTTCCAGGCCTGCTGAGGAGCGCACTACCCCCCCCCCATCCCCCCAGCCCAGCAATTGGCTGTAGGGGGACCCCAGGTTCACCCCCACCCCCCGACCCAGGAGACACCAGTTGCCAACCCAGAGGGGGTGCAGGTGGACCCTGCCACATGCTTCCCAGTGGACCTGGAAGTGCTTCTGGTCCACTTCTGGGTCTGCTACCGAGCGTGCTGGGGAGCCCCCCGTGTTTCTGTGGGACACTGCACCTGCCTCAGCACCGCAGCGTTCAGAGCCCTTGCTATCTAGAGGTATATAGAAAAAACATTTAAAGCTGTATCTACATCTGAATTGCCGAATCGGTCCAAATCGATTCGGAGAGATTAAAGGGTCCTCTGATTCGATTTGGATTCAGAGATTCAGCCACCAAACCAGGTCGAATCTCTGCTGAATCGAACCAGGGACTGAAGCTTCACACAGGCTTATTGGTCATCCCTATTCCTCTCTTCGAACACCATATTCTGCTGCTCCTTCCCTTAATTCACTTAGTTCAGATGCATCTGCTATTTTGTTATGTGTCATTCTGTCTTCCTCTCACTGATGGAGAGTTGTATGCATTACATAGTGTTTTTCTAAGGTTTACCCTGCTGTGGTTTGGTTTCTCCTTGTGCATGGAAGGGATTCATGTTGTGGGGTCTAGTGTTGTAGCTCTGGGGTGAGCTCTGCACAGATTTTCAGGAAAACAGCTTCTATAACCTGAAGTTACTTCTGGCTGTGTCGGGTCTATATCCCCATCCCCTCTCACATTGGCTGGCCAGGTCCTGACAGCTTTCCACCAAGTATAGCTGACAGGGCATAGCAGGACAGCTCTGCGCCAAGGGCAGCCATGACACACAGGGCAGCACTAGTGGCTGCCATGCTGATTTTGCAATAGTACATTCAGCCACACTATGGCAGTGGCTACTTTTGAATTCCTCTTCTCTGCAAATTGCTGCCCCAGTCACTCCCTGCTCATTATGCTACTGGTAGCTGATCAAGGAACATAAGCCAACAGACCCAGATGCAGCAGGAGGAGTCGCAGGAGTGTGACTCAGACTCACATAGTTCCACTCACTGCTGACAAATACTTCACTATCCACTGCAAAAGCCTTCACGATCCAGAGAGACTAATTGTAGTGCTTTGAAACCCAGGACACAGCCAGAGTATGAAACTCATATTGATATAGCATTGTTCCACACGGATGCCCAGGGTATGCCGATACAGCATAATGCAGGACTTCTCAACAGGGCTAATTAGTCCTTGCATGCAATTGTACATTCAGTAATCCCCCTTTCACCTGCATACTATTATCCCCTGCTAAGAGTAATATCTGAGTAGTACTCAATAGCCCATAATTGGTTCTCATCATTTACAGTCTAAAGGTGTCCTTGTGCATCACCATTTCCAGTGTGCCTATAATTAGCCACCCTTGTGCCACAACCAAATGTTTTGTTCTCTAATTCATACTCAAGCAATAATGGGCAAGCCAACTCATGTTGGCCCAATTATTCTGATTTGAGAGCCCCCACAAATTACAAAGAATACAATGTTGCCTTATTAGCAATGAGAATATAAAAATTGATGCTCTTTTGTGCCTGCCCTATATGCATTTAGATACATCATTTAAAGAGTGCCTGTTGAATCTGGGAACTATTCAAACAAGAGCCAATAATGAGAATTATTTACCGTGTGATAGGGCAGGTTTCTAGGTAAACCTGCAAGTAAACTATAGGTAGTCTTATAGATTACTTGACCTGAAAACCCTGTTAGAAAAATGCATACTTTATCTCACCAGGCTTCTATTAGAAGTTGCCTAAAGATTGCTCTAATTTCCTTTACCACTAGCTATGTTGCTTTATTCCAAAGGATTTAACTGTTTAGGTTTTTGAAGGTTTTGAGAGTTTTTGAGGAGGTCTGAGGGAGTGCTTTTTATTTGCACTTTTTTTTGGTAGGCTGGCAAATTATTTCTCTTTAAATAATGAATAAAATAATAAAAATAAAGCCCGGGCTTATATTTGGGGGCCAAGTGCATCTTGGAACTAACAGTATCCTATTGAATTTATAGCCCTGAGTTAGCAATCAGAACTCTTGGTAGAGGTGATATCTTTTATTAGACCAACTAGATAGTTGCAAAAATATTTCTTTATTTACAACCCTTTGGGCACATGTGCCCTTTCTCAGGCATAGGAGAGTGCAAAGATTATAAAATTTCTCCCAGGTGGAAATGAAATTCATATTTCTCAGGAGAGCTGAAAGGTGGTGTAAGGTCTCCTGCATGGAAAAGTTCATTTTATGCAAATTAGGCTCAGATAAAAGTTGGAGCAATCTATTTACCTCTAAGTTGTCTGATGGCAGGCAGGACACTGAATTATGCTTCCTTCTTGTTATGATGTTTCATATTTCTCAGGAGGATTGGTGATGGAAGGTTTTCCTGGGCAATGAATTTCTCTTGTGTTGAGGCTGCTCTGTGAGCATGCAAATTTGGCTTGAAACAAAAGGCTGGAATAGGGGTGTCAGCTTTCAGGTTTCAAGGTATTGAGAATTCAAACCATTCTGCAACAGTTATCCCACCACTGAAAAATAGGAGAAAATGAGCAATGATCAACATTCATGACAATACAAATCCCAAATGATAGGTTCACTCCCACTGCACAGTTCCCTGAGAGCCACTGGATATACACCTGGCTGGGGTCATCTGACTCCAGCATTTTTTCCTGCCCAGGACAGGGGGTCAGACTCAATGATCTACTGAGATCCCTTCTGACCCTGAAAATCTATGAAATCTCTGAAAAATCCTTGCTGTACCTATAAATCAGTCTTTCTATGAATCATAGGTTTTTAAGTCTTTGAAGTCTGTTTTGTGTTGACTGCCGTTTGGTTTATAAGCATCTTTACATCACATATTTCATTCTGAAAGCTTCACTTCTTTGCCCTGCTCCTAACATTTGTGGCATAGACTACAGTTCTAAGTACATGCTTCAGAGGCCATTCTCCTTTTTCAGTGATGACCAGTTAGTCCACTTTAGGACACCTTGCACAAAAGTTGATCCTTGATTCCCCATCCCCAGGAAGTAACATAGCATCTGAAAACACATACCCATGGGATGTATCTTTTTGGATTCTCCTCTGCCATAATCATCTTATCTCTCATCCATACCTAGCCCCTCTGGTAGAGGTATTCCATGTTTCAGTTTAAAGAATACAGCAAATACTTTATTGGTCTTTCTTGGGCTGCACTGCTATATCCCACTGGATGACAGATGCCTCAACCACATTTCTAGGATGCTGAAGGCCTTTTCTTTTATATTCTGCGTATGATTACAGGGTTCCTTGGCTTCCTGGGCAAATTTGCTTGCAAAATGTAAGCATCTAACACAGGGGTTCACAACCTACAGCCCACAGGCCAGATCTGGCCCATGGAGTCATTTGATCTGGCCCACAGATATGGAGTTTTGGCAGCATTTGGCAGCAGAGGGCTTTGATGGTGGACATTTTCTGCATGGGTGTTGACAGACATGCAGCTCCCCCATGTAACTTGTGGCACTTCACAGAAAGCACCATGAGTTACAACTACCTCCTCAAACCAACAGATATTCACTGTTTGGTGGGGGGGGTAGGGGGAGCAGGGGCAGGAATCGAGCTCCACTGTGTGTCTGCAGCCTCTCTCCCTTAATCCCACCCCCCTGTCCGGTGCTGTCGTCAGGATGGGAAGGGGGAGAAGGCAGGGAAGGGAGCTCCATTCTGGGGTTTCCTCAGCCTATGCTAGAGGTGGGTGGATTGGAGCTGCCCCTCACACCTTTGGGGGTCCAATCCACCTGCCCCCCCAGCGCAGGCTGGGCAAACCCCAGAATAGAACTCCCTCCCCTGCCTTCTTTCTCCCCCTCCCACCCTGATGACAGCACTGGAGGCTAGGCTGGGTTGCATTAGTTCAGCCCTGTTCCCACAGGGACAGCAGAAGTTAATGAAGGTGTTCTGCTTTGGAGCACTTTCATATGAACGCTTATTAAATGAGAGTTAATTTGTTACATGATTGGGCACTTTTTAAATCACTCTGCAGTTGTGCACTTCTGTCAAGGCATGGCTGTAAAGTGTTTTCAAGGGGCTGATCACGTGACAAATATTACTTCTGTCAGTGCCCCATGTCACCATGGGAAGCAGCAGCAGTATGGGTGTTTTCTCCATCTTGCCACAGGGAGAAGCAATGACAGCAATTTCTTTCCCCATACTTCTGTGGGAAGATTCGTGCATGACATAAAAAGGTTGCCAACCACTGATCTGACAGATTAGGTAACAGCTGAACAGAGGTGGTCTGATGATCTTGGTGTTGCTTAAATATTGTACTTGGCACTTGGATCTAGCCCCTCGTACTTTGTATAGTTCTCTTTCCTTTAAAAAATAAATAGTTTAATACAGACCTGACTGAATTGCCTCAGCCTGAATATTACAGAAAGCCATTCTAGCAACATAACCAGTAGCATAAGCTTGGCCCAGAGACGTATGTTAGCAAACAACAGAAATTTCAATAACAGCTTTATACTTCTTTCAACAGAAGTCTTTCACGATTTATGAGTTACTCTGAATGAAAACAAGACAAGTAGTTTTTAATTATATTTTTAATGCTATGTTTGCAAAGTGATTAAGGCTGTCTCTCCTCTTTACAAGTGATAATGGAACACAATAACTTACTGACATTATTGTGCCTAGATGACTGAAGAGAACAGGTACTGATGAAATATATCCACTGATAACAGACATTGTAGAGCATTGGTCATTAAAGATGCCCATCTCACTTTGGCAGAGTTGGTATTTATTTTCCCCCCTGTTTTTAGTTTTAGATAAGTAATATTCAGGATAGCAAAGACCATCAGCAGTATTATTGCCACATTATTTAACAGAGTTGCATGACTTCCTCATGTGATGTTTAGAATGTATGGCATAGGCTCTGTAGCTGGTTACTTGTGGAATGGTGTTGTGCTTTGAGGATTTGTGCAAGTCACATGATAACATAATTTACATAAGATATACCCTTTCTTATCTACTGACAGCTGACTGCCTATTCACATGCTGGTTCACATTCTAATTACAACGCATTGGAACATTCAATTAATCAATGACTGCAGAGGCGCTTTAGCTAAATCTCATCAAACTTTAGCTAAAGTGTTCTGCGGCCATTTTTAAATGCATGGAGGTTTAGTGTATGTGATGGTGAGACATTTTAATTACAGTGGCACTCCAGGAACCACTCTAATTAAAATACCCCTCCCCAAGTGGAAACCCAGCAGAGTAATGCACTGTTTCATAGTAGCTAGGGTTAGGAGGGACCAGAACAGATCATCTAGCCTGACCCACCGCCACAGGCAGGAATGAGTGCTGCGTTCACGAGACCCCAGACAGGTGATCATCTAACCTCTTTTTGAATTTACCCAAGGCAGGGGTGAGAACCACTTCCATAGGAAGTTGGTTCCAGATTCTGGCCACCCTAACTGTAAAATATTGCCTCCTGATCTCTAACCTAAACCTATTCTCCATCAGCTTATTATCGTTGTTCCTCGTCACCCCAGGTGGTGCTGGGGAGAATAGGGCTCTTCCTATTTACTGATGATCTCCCCTGATGAGTTTGCAGGAAGCCACCAGGTCCCCCCTCAGCCTCCTCTTGCCAAGGCTAAACAGGTTCAGGTCCCTCAGTCTCTCCTCATAGGACCTGTCCTGCTGCCCTCTCACCAAACAGGTGGCCCTCCTCTGAACTCTCTCCAGGCTAGCCACATCCTTTTTAAAGTGTGGTGCCCAGTACTGGACACAGTACTCCAATTGTGGCCTGACCAGTGTCACATAGAGGGGGAGTATCACCTCTCTGGACCGGCTTGTGATGCATCTTTGGATGCATGACAAGGTGTGGCTGGCCTTGCTGGCTGCGGTCTGGCATAGGCGGCTCATGTTCATCTTGGAGTCAATAAAGACTCCAATATCCCTTTCCACATCTGTGCTTTCAAGAGGGGAACTCCCCAGCCTGTATGTATGTTGTGGATTCCTTCCCCCAAGGTGCAGCACCCTACATTTATCTATGTTGTACCCCATCCTATTCTCATCTGCCCACTATTGTAGTCTGTCTAAATCTAGTTGCAGCCTCTCTCTCCCTTCAAGTGTGTCCACCTCACCCCACATCTTAGTGTCATCAGCAAACTTGGACAATGTGCTTTCAACCCCCTCATCCAAGTCGCTGATGAAGATGTTAAACAGTGCGAGCCCAAGGACTGAGCCCTGGGGGCCCCACTGCTCACATCTCGCCAAGTTGAGTACAACCTGTCTACCACTACTCTCTGGGTGTGCCCCATCAGCCAATTTTTTACCCATCCAACTGTGTAGGTATCAATGCCACAGTTGTTTAATTTATTAATGAGAATGGGGTGAGAGATGGTGTCAAAGGCCTTCTTAAAGTCTAGAAAGACTACGTGCATGGTAACACCATCATCTAAGGATTTAGTTACCTGGTCATAAAAGGTAATCAGGTTGGTCAGGCAGGACCTGCCTTTGATGAACCCATGCTGGTTGCCCCTGAGCATGATCTCCCCTGCTGGCCACCCACAGATGTGCTCCTTGATGATTTTCTCCAAGATCTTCTCGAGGACTGAAGTGAGGCTTATGGGCGTATAGTTACTTGGGTCCTCCTTCTTCCCTTTCTTAAAAATGGGGACCACATTAGCTGGTTTCCAATCCCCCAGCACCTGGCCAGATGACCACAAATGCTCATACAGCTGTGCCAAGGGCTCCGCAATGACCCCTGCCAGTTCCCTCAACACCTTTGGGTGGAGGGCATCTGAACCTGCAGATTTAAAAATGTCCAGCGCTTCCAGAAGATCCCTAACTTGTTGTATCCTTTCATGAGTTTTGTGCTGATTTCCTGTCCCTTCTATTTGTTTTTGAGGATCCTACACGTTTGAACATCATTCCTCAAGGAAAAATCCCTTCAGCAACCCATATTAATTTGTAACTTAGAACACATTCAAACATCTGAGACTATCTGAACACATGAATATCAACCTCTCTTTCCCCGCTCCCCCACCCCCTTCTTCCTTTCAGGCAGTGGTTCCCAACCTTTTTAGACCACGGAACGGCAAACTGCAGATCAGAAATGACTATGGACCAGAAGTGATCATGCTATTTTGGAGAATTATTCTTTCTATTTTAAGTAGTGCTAGCAACTTGAGATACAAGCAATTAAAATTATTACAGTGTTGATAAAGACACACTAAAACCACTGTAAATAGATCTATAACTAAAGAGCCCTCAGATATCTACTTACATTATTTTAAGACTGTAGTTGCAGTTAAATCATACAGGTAATAATTCCATTCCATCTTATACAGTTTAGAGTCAACTGGAAGTCAATAACTATTAACAAGCAGCACTGGAAGGAGAATTTCATTGCTTAAGTGCATAGACAGCTTTACTGGTGTGTTATTGAAAACTGCCAGCCTGGCACTAGTTAGAAATACCTTGAAGAATATTGCATACTTAGAGTTTATATGCTTTTTTCATACATTAATGAAATTACTATATTACATGCAAGGAAAAAATGTGAATCTCACTTGCTCATAAATGTTCCTGACTTTGTAAATCTATTTTCTAATGGGATAACTTTTAATATAAAACATCTGGATCCTATTCCATATCAATTTATATTAGGAGGGAAAACTGAAGAACTTTCTTGAACAGGGGTGTCAAACTTACATTGTGTCCCAGGCTGGATCCAGGCCAGGACATCCCTAATCATCAGGATAAAGACAAAGCTGAGCTGAGGTCAGTCTCACCCGCTGTGTGGCAAGCTCCTTAGGCAACTGGGAGAGCAGGGCAGATAGGGCCACAGTTAAGGTTTGTAGCCTGGACAGCTATGGGCTGAAGCTTTTGTCTAGGACCTTGGGGAACACAGGCAAATGGGGCTTTGGAGTCCTGGCAGCTGTAAGCTCCAACTGCACCAGGGGTGGAGCCAGAGTAGCTCTAGTGTCCTGGCAGCTGGCAGGGAAGGTGACCTACAGCCAAAAAGTTACTCCTCTTGCCTATTCCCTGTCCCCACCTCAATGTAGTTTTAAGAACAGGTTAGACAAGAACCCATGTGGGATGGTTTGGATAGGGATGATCCTGTCGCAAGTAGGGAGTTGTACTAGATGACCTCTTGAGGTCCCTTCCAAACCTACTTTTCTGTGATTCTGTGAGCAGTCGGTCAAGGAGGTACATTGCTATCACCTCTATCCTAGATCAATATACCTCATTCTGCTTTGGTCCTAACTATGGAAATACCCCTAGATATTTAAGTTGTTTCAGTATGTGTCACCAATCCACACTTTTACATTATCTGTCACATTCTGGATAAAGTTCAAGGTCCTGGCATTCACCTGTAAAACTGAGGAACATGACTGAACCATTCTATCCATCCATCTTTCCCTCTCTACTTCATTAATTGTTTCTGAGGAAGCACTATTACTGATGGAATCCAAATTTATACTTCCGAGTGGCAGTAGTAGGTATCTGTGTGATAGACTTTAGACTGTAGAATGTCCTCCCACTGAAGGTAAGACTGAATCCCAGTCTTAACTTTCAAATGAAAAGCTCATCTCTGAGCAGAGACTCCCACCCAGCTAAGAAGAAATTTCTACTATTGATCATGGCATAGACTCCCAGAACTCCATAAGCAAACTAATCAGTTCAATCTAAAGGAGGAAAGAATGCTTGTCTCCTGAAAGGTCATCAGTACCTTAATCTATGTCATGATATCACTGTATAACAGTAGGAGATATCAACATTCTAGTTAGCTTTCGTAAGGAAAAAAAGAACAAGTGAGAGCTCTATTGAAATTTTTCATAATAGAAAGTGGTGGTTGCACTACAAGTGTACAAATATATGTTTAAATGATTTTATTTATCTTCTGTAGTGGCCAAGGTTAAGTACAAGTTTGACTAGTCCTGAAAAGAGAGGGGGAGAGAGATGTCAGACTTGAGACTGACAATGATGTATTTATGCATAATATGATCATTGGGAGTGTGGACTGATTTATCATTGGTATACTCTGAACAGTAATTGTGATCTATCTTGTTAAGTCAGGGAACTGCATAGGTATGGATGCTTTTTGTCAGGATATGTTGATAGTTCATAGAATCATAGAAGTAGGGTGGGAAGGGACCTTGCAGATCTTCAGGTCTGACCCCCTGCCTGGGCAGGAAGAAAACTGGACTCAAACGACCCCAGCCAGGTAGGCATCAAGCCGCTTCTTAAAGATCCCCAGGGTAGGAGCCAGCACCACTTCCCTTGGAAGTTGGTTCCAGATCCTAGCCGCCCTAACTGTGAAGTAGTTCTTACGGATGTCTAATCTAAACCTACTCTCCAACAACCTGTGGCCGTTATTCCTTGTTATCCCGGGGGGCGCTAGGGGAAACAAGCTCTCCCCCAAACCCTTCTGGTCCCCCCTAGTGAGTTTATAGACGGTCACCAGGTCCTCACTCAGCCTTCCCTTGTGAAGGCTGAACAGGTTCAGGTCCCGTAACCTCTCGTTGGAGGGTCTGCCCTGCAGTCCCCGGATCATGCGGGTGGCCCTCCTCTGGACCCTCTCAATGTTGTCCACATCCCTCTTGAAGTGGGGTGCCCAGAACTGGACACAGTACTCCAGCTGCGGCCTGACCAGTGTCGCGTAGAGGGGGAGGATCACCTTCTTGGCCCTACTTGAGATGCACCTGTGGATGCACGATAAGGTCTGGTTAGCCCTGCCGACCGTGACCTCGCATTGTCGGCCCATGTTCATCTTGGAGTCAGTAATGACTCCAAGATCCCTTTCTGCTTCCGTGCTCTCAAGAAGGGAGTTTCCCATCTTATAAGTGTGCTGCTGGTTACTACTGCCCAAGTGCAGCACCCTGCACTTGTCAGTATTGAAATGCATCCTGTTTTTGTTAGCCCACCCCTGCAACCTATCCAGGTCTTTCTGCAGTCTCTCCCTCCCTGCTAACATGCCCACCTCTCCCCATATTTTGGTATCATCAGCAAATTTGAACAGGTTGCTTTTCACCCCGTCATCCAAATCGCTGATAAAGAAATTGAACAGTGCGGGCCCAAGGACCGAGCCCTGGGGGACTCCACTGCCCACTTCCCCCCAGGTCGAATATGACCCATCCACCACCACCCTCTGAGTATGACCCTTCAGCCAATTCGCAATCCATCTGACCATGTAGGCATTGATGCCACAGTCACCTAGTTTTTTAATGAGGATGGGGTGGTCAACAGTGTCAAAGGCCTTGCTGAAGTCCAGAAAAACTACATCCACGGCGACACCTGCATCCAATGCTTTTGTGACCTGATTGTAGAAGGCAATCAGGTTTGTCTGGCATGACCTGCCTGTTGACCTGTGGGAATTCAAAGGGGGTCAAAAGACGAGAGTATTCATGCCAAGATGGGAGATAATTTATCCAATTTTTTGCTTAATCAAAATTATTTTAGGAAGACTTGAAAGAGGATGAGGAACAAACCAACACAAACAATATGTTACCAAAGACTCAATCCACATTAGTAAAGTGGGGATTAGATTCTGAGCTGCTTTATCACAAGAGTTCCTGAGAGAAGGACTTCTTGTGAAGTTTTCCAGATTTCTTTGGCCAGACATGCTGGTTGGCTGTGGTTGCATGGGTCAAAATAAAAAAACTTTGCCAGCAGCAGGCCATTCTACAGTCATTTTGCAGACTTGTATTCAGTAGGTTTAGATGGATGATGAAGTTTTTAACTATGCTGTAGCTAGTCAAATAAGTTTCTGCATATCTAACCAGTTTCATATGCCAAGTTGTCCCAAAAAAGCAATTTTTTCATGTCAGTGTCCCTGTTTGGGACTCCTGATAAAAGACAGATGTTGGTTATTAAATGTTTTGGAAAATTATGTTAACAAAGGGAAGATCTTTTTTTTTTCTCCTGACTTGAATGTTATTAGTACCTACTTCAGGAATGAGAGAACATTTTGTATTGGCAGTGGTAACATAACCCTCCCCCAGGCCCTCTCATTAGAATGAGAAACATAGGCGTTTGCTCCCAAATTGTGACGCCAGAATGATTCAGTGACTAAGAAATCATTTAGAAATAGACATGACAGTGTGTGACACTCTGTTTTTATACTATTATGTATCTGACATGTGTAGTTGAATTATGTTCATTGTTAACAATGTGAATAGCAATTTTTAGAAGTGTTGTGCTCAGCCAGGAATGAGAGTAAGGGCTGCTGCAAGTTTCAGCACAACCCTCACTAGTACTGGTGTTGAGAAGGAGAAGGAAGAAAGCACACTGCATCTATATATAAGCCAGGTATACAGTCAAGCTTAAAAAAAAAATTCCTTCATATTGTTTCAATAGCCTCAACAAGAACTGGGACCCCCGACTCATGTCCTCCTTGGGAATAAATAACTCCCTTTTAGGTTTCAAATATAGCATGGATTATCATAATCTTTGTCATAAAACTTCTTGGTATGTGCCTCAGGAGTTAGTTAATTTTTTTTAAACAAAGTTGTGGTTAGGTGAACATCCATCGGGGATGCTTCAACTGCACTTATCCTACCGCAAAACCAGGAGAGTGACTAGATGACCTCCGGAGGTCTCTTCCAGACTTACATTCCCATGATTCTATGTTCTCTAATATTTCAGAACATTTGCAGAAAATAATTGACATAGCATGTGCTCTTAAAGCAGGGGCAGACAATTATTTCAGCTAAAGGCTGCTTAATGAGTTTTGGTGAGCTGTCAAGGGCTGCAAGGGTAGCCCTGCCTCTTGACAGGTGCCCACCCCCTGGTTGCCATCTTGGGACCAGAAGTCTCACCCCCTAACCTCTGACCTTTGCCACTGGAAGTCCCTCCCCTTCCCCCAGAAGTACTCCTTTTGGGAGGGGAGCGCTCTCATCTTGAAACCAGAAAAAACCTAACTCATATACTAAAAGTCAAACACCTATTATAACATACTTAAATTTTATTACAAAAAATAGTTTTGTCATGATTTGTGTTTGTGTCCTGTATACAGAGGTGATTGCATAATAACACAAAAAAAGTCTTACTCTTGTATATTGTGGGGGGGGGGGGTATAGAGTGCAGTTGGGGGTGGGGGGTGTGCATGGTGGGGTGTGTGGGGGCAATAGGGTATGTTGAGTGGTATGTGTATATGTGGGAGGGCTGTGGGGGCAGGATCTGGGTATACAGAGTTTGGGGGGTGTGAGGGAGGGTGGGGGCATGCACAACCCCCACCACCATCAGCAGCAGCAGGTGCTCAGGGTGCCGGGTCTGGGCTTGGCGGCATGTGGCTTTGACCAGGGCTGCAAAGGAATTTTTGGAATTTCTTTCCAAAATACAGAGGCTTATTGTGGTACATACTAAACCAGATTCAGAGAGATTGTTCAGAGTGGGGAAAAATAGAATAAATAAAACTTGCAAATGTAAATATTTCTACTTCACCCCAAAACAAAGGAGGGTAGTAAATTTTGTTTAAAAGTACATGGTGACTAAACCCATGAATGGTAACGATATTTCAACCTAAAGAAATGTATAAACTTTTGAAAACATGGCCTTCTGTTGAAAATTATGACTTGGCACTTATGTCTAGACTTACTTTAATTTTATTTTATACTCTAAATGGCAAATAATTGATAGCTGTTTAAAAATCCCTCATTTTAGGGAGACTGAATCTCACTGGGGACCCCAGCACTGCTGTTGTGATTCATGTAATCATGAGGTAATTTTAATGTTGGAAAATTGGAGGATCAGGCCCTTTATATAGCACATTTATTAAAATATTTTATGCTTGATTTGCTCTTAATTACTGACCCAACTTAATTCAGTAGAAATATATATATATATATATATTTCTCCATGACTATAAATGCCAACAACAGTTATTGCTGATATACTACTTCCAGTTATTTCTTACTAAATTATATGCCTATAGAATTTCTCATAAAATATGAGTCATCTGAACAGAGCTGCCAGTTTAATTAACTGTGTGATAAGAATTCATCATCTCTGAAGTTATTCAGTAGTTCTGAGTTCTCTAATGCTTCTTTTAGCCATTTCTAGTTTGATTGCTATAATAAAGTAGATGGAGAAGGAATTTTGTTTGTGGTAAAACTTCCTTTTAAAAATACCTTTAATGAAAACTATTCCATCTTATATCCTGTGCATTATTTGTTAACTACTCCATTTTGATTTTTTATTAAAACAAAGTATTAAAAATGATGCATGACTCTGTGCGCACATTAATCTTATGTGTAGACATGCCCACTGACAACAGCAAGAGTATGGTATAGACTAGACAACATCCTTGAACCAATGAATGGACATTTCACCTTCTGTGTGATTCAGGTCCTTGTATAAAGGTGGCTGCACTCTTGATTGACAAGCAAAATTGTGAGTGCTTCACGGCAGCCCAAATACCGCACAATACTGCAATACAGAAAAATCTCAAAGAGGAACTTGTTCCTAAGGCAGAAGCCTATGAACAATCGGACCAGCTTTCTTTTAGGCCAGAATGAGTCATTCCCCCTAGGTGCCAATTACTATAGTGGCAATCACCTTGTACCAGTACTCCCTAGATCTGAACGCCGGAGGGGACAGCAGGAAGGCATTTTCTCAATATTGCTTGGTCAGTAGAACCCAGTATTTGTTACCTTTTGGGCATAGTACAATGTGGCCAAAGTTTTGGGCCATAGTACAAATAGGCCAAAGTTTTGCCTGAGGGAGGGGATTAAAAGAGAAATTAGAAGTTTTTTTTACCCCTCTGACTTATTGGAGTGAAACTTCTTTGACTGTTCAGGCATCATTAATTGGTTAGGGCTCTTTGTATTAATTGGTTACGAACAAGTTCAGAGACTTTGGAACTTTTTAAAAATGGAAAATGTAAAGAAAAAATCCATTATTTCTTATGATGTAGCCAATTTTCACTACTGTATGGTGTTATTTTCCCCTTTAATAACAATCCTTAAATGCCATCTAGTGGTGAAATTTTTTGATCTCTGCTTCTCAGCTTCTACAACAGTGGTTCTCAACCATGTTCAATTCAAAGCACTTCTCATTAGATCAGTGCTTCCCAACCTTTTCCTCAGCATGGCCCTCACTCCCACAACCTGCAGCCCCCCACACCTCCAGGTTCCCCTCACTTCTGACCCACAGCTCTCTGGTCCTGCTAGTGCCCCTTACTCCCAACTCACAGGCCCCTGGCCCTGCTGGTGCCCCTCACTCCCGACCCACAGCCCCAGTGGCAACGTGTAAGGGGTGCACAGGGGTGCACCACCCCCTAACCAGCCACACTCCCCGCTTAGGCGACGGACAGGGGGGCAGGTAGGAGCGCCAGTGCCCCCCTCCCAAGCAGTGGCTGGGGAGTAGAGCACCATGGAAGTGGAACTTCGGGAAGCAACACCCCCCCCCACACCCCCCCGAACCAGCCTCCCTGGTGCCCCCTGGACGAGCCAACCATAGCTCTGTCCTGCTCCTCCAGCCAGGCCCTGCATTCCTGTCCTAGCCGCAGACCCCATGCACCACCCATCTTGGCAGTGCCCCCTACACCACTCCCTCCCTCCCCATGGGGGACTCAATCTGCCCTCCTCCATACACTTACCCATAGGGATCTGTGGGAGCTGCTCTCCATGCTGCCTGGCTGCCCCGTGCATGTGTGAGTGTGCACATGTACATAGCACCCTCTGCCTGGTCACCCTCCTCCCACTTCCCCCAACCCCAAACAGCCTCTTGCAGGCCGAACTCTTCCAGCCTGCAAGAGGAACCCATTGTTTCTGACTTTTTTCTCCTTTAAAGGGGAAAATCTGCATTTTTCTGCAGTGAACAGAAAAGCCGGATCCCTGTATAATCCATCGACACTGTTCAGCATCTTTCCAACTCCATTTTGTATCATTGCAACCTCAAATAGGGTTGTGACCACAAGGTTGGGAACCACTGCATTAGATTCAAGGCTCCCCTCAGAAAATGTGAGGTGTTCACTTTGTTTGACTATGGGGAAAAAAAGCAATTCTTCTGTTGCAAGGAACTCAGAAGGACCACAACAGGTACAAATGTTGTTGACACTATGGATTCCTATCTGAAATGTCTGATTTTTATCTTGTGTAGGCATTTGCACATCTAACTATGCTAATATTGAGCAGCACCCTTAAAAGGATTTCATGGCCTGCTAGGGTGCTGTGGCACCATGTTTGAGAATCATTGTTAGCATCATGACTGAAAAAGAAATTAAAACCCCTACTTTCCTATCATCCTGTGAGCCATAGTGGAGGTTTACCTGTCCAAATTTAGGGTTTCCAATGCATCATTACTCTGTTAGTGAGAGGAGGCTAGCTGTGTTAGTCTGAAGGTAGATAGAAGGTAGGGAAGTCTTGTACCTTAGAGATTAACCACTTCAGAAAGGCACGATCTTTTGTAGGCAGCAGCCTATCAGATGCATCTGATGCAACAAGTTGTTGCCTATGAAATTTTATACTAATCTGAACCAGCCTAGGGGCTGCTACTGGCTCCAGGGGTAACCCCAGCTGAGTAGCCCCTATTGGCCACTAACTTTAGCCCTGTGACTCTTGTCAGTCCCGCTTACTCCCGCATCTAATGACAGAAGGCAACCCTTACCACCTTCACCAAAAGGGCCCTCTAGCCACTCTAACCCTAATATACTAAAAAAATCAAACATCTACTACAACTTATTTTAATTTTATTTAAAAAAAATATTTTTGTCCCCTCCATGCCATGCTGTGCGAGTCCCAGCCTTGCAGTGGAGAACGACATGCTGCTTGGATGGGCCAGGCCGGGCTGGTTCCATGTTGCACCATAAGGTTCTTGGCCGCAAGGCTGGGACCTGCATGGCGCAGAACAGAGCCAGCCTGGCCCAGCTCATCCCAGCTGTGGTGCACAGTTTCCCACTGCAAGGCCAGGACCCATGCAGCATGGCATGGAGGAACCAGGCTGAGCCAGATCCATGCCGGGCCACATGGGTCCCAGCCTTGCTGCCAGGACCCATGTGCCACAGCCGGACCGGGCCAGGCTGGCTCCATGCCACACCATGCAGTCCCTGGCCTTGCAGTCAGAACAACATTGTGCCGGGCCAATCTGGGCTGGCCCCAGGCTGTGCCATGTGGGTCCTGGCCTTGCAGCCGGGAAGTGCAAGCTGCAGCTAGGATGGAACAGGTGGAGCTGGCTCTCCACCTCCAACCACACCCCCAACATACATCCACACCCTCCCACAGCCCCCTTCCCCCCAACCATAACCCCACGTACACTGCCGGCAGTTCCCCCGCTCCCCCACCACCTGTTCTTATCTGAATTTCAACTCTCAGATGGGGGAGGGCTAGAGCACCAGGGCAGAAACCTCTGCCAGCCAGGAGCTTCCAGTCTCCAGAATCTCCAGGGGGTGGGGGTGGGGCGGGTCAGGTTGGGGTTGGGTTGGTTGCGTCTTGCAACCAGAGCCCCGCGAGCTGCTTGCTGCTGCAGCTGGCACCTCATGTTGCCAGTGCCTCATCCGCTTTTGGATAGGCAACCACCAGCAGGTAATAATTGTCTAAATTTTAGAGGGGCCCCACAGCCCAGATAGAATGGTCTGGTGAGCCAGATCCAGCCCATGGGCCATATTTTGCCTGCCCTGCCCTAATCCTAATCCTGTGGACCCACAATCCCCACCCCTAATTTTTAATCAGTGACCGTGACCAGTCCAGTCTCTAAACCCTGATCAAGTGACTGCTACCAAGCCCTGTCTTGAGCCCAGCAGCCTCACTCCAAACACTAGCCTGGTGGCTGCTTCCAATTCCAAACCTAAATCTAGCCCGAGGTCCCTTCCCCCAGTACTAAACCATTCTCAGGAAACCCTCCAGACCCATCCCTAATGGCTGCTACCAGCCTCTGTTCCCAGACTCCTACTGAATTCACCCACATAACCGCAGTCCAGAGGTCTCCTACCCACATCAGCCATCTCACTAGCGTGGCCTGTAGAAGCCCCAGACCTAACCACAGCCTGGGAATGTCTTCTAGCCCTAGGTCTTTAGCCTGCTTCCCCTACTAGGTCCTTCCCTAACTCTAGCCTCTGCCAGGTACAGATCTAACCCTAGCCTGCCAGCTTCTCCCATTCCTAGCTCTAACTCTAGCCCATCAGCATATACTGCCTAAGCCCTACCACAGTGGCCCCTACCTACTTCAGCCCTAGCCCTGTTCCAGTGGCCCCTTGGTTGGGCTAGGGCTTTAGGCAGTAGTGGCCACCAGGTTGTGCTTAGGTTTTGGGCTGGCAGGAGCAGCTGAACGAGTCTTAGGGTATAAGCCATTAAGGACCCTTCTGGCTAGGGATAACATTGGGTATGGCAAGGGGCACTGGGCTAGGCTTACCTGCAGAGCTGCCAGGAAGGTGGTAGGATTCCAGGATGGAATCCACCGCCTCCCCTGCTGTGGAAATAAAGAAACTGGCCAATGCTGCTCTATGGCAAAAGAGACTCATCCCATAAGATTATGCTCATCCTCAACAATTAGTCTTGTTTTTGTCTACTAATCAATAAACTTCTCACATTGGTTGGAATAACTCAAGGATTCATTTAAATTCTTTTTCACCCTTCCCACCTTGATCAACATTTGTTAACAATGGGACAGGTAGGATGTGCTGAGCTAGAATTAGGGTTAGGGTGGGAACAGAACACTTTACTGGGTGAGACTTAGAGGTGGAACCAGTAGGCAGCCCATGGATACAGTTGGGATTGGGGTATAAATTACTGAGTGAGGGATAAGGTTTGGACCCATAGGAACTTCCAGGCTACAGGATGATAGGGATCCCTGGTGGTATGGTTGGAGTCTGTAGGAGCACCAGCCAGAGTTAGTGGCAAGGATGCAGTGGGTGCCAGTTTCGAGTTGTGGATATAACTTGTTAGGAGCTTGCTGGGCTACTTTGAGGCTGGGGGTAGTAGAACCCTGCCTGTGACAGCTGAAAATTATGTCTGTGTGATGAAGGTGCTTGCTGAACGCTCTGTAAGGATTAGACCAGGTGTTTCCTGTTGTTTGTTTATGTATGGAGCTGCATGTTGCCACTAAGAATTTAATTAAAGTAAAAGTTTAGTGACGCCTTGTATGTAGTGAGGCCTTGTAAGATTAGTGAAGCCTTGAAAGTAGGACCTTGTATGTAGTGACGCAGTTAAAATTAACCTTATCAGAAAAATGCAAAGGCTTGTACTGCTATTGGTCAGTCATAAGGAAAGTTTGTAGTGTAAGAATATGAGTGGCTGTGAGTCAACAGCGTAGCTCAGAAGTTATAAATTGGCTAGCACATCCAGAAATTAGCAGAAGGAAGATGCAGCATTGTAAAAGAAGTAGATGCTGACCTGGATTTGGTGGGCCAGTGGATCTCGAGGAGCCCAAGGACTGAAGACCAGGGTCCTTCCTGGTACCCCGTGGACAGTGCAGATCAGGACACCTGACTTCACTGAGCTTTATAGAAGAGGAACTTGTCATACATCAGGCATCAGAGGGGACTGCCGACAATTTGCATCGGCAACTTATTATTGTCTGTCATTGTTGTCTGGTTATACTACACGTAGTTGTGTGTTTGTTAAGTCAATAAAACCTTTTTTACTTTTTTACTCCCCACCACTCTCTCAATCCTGAACGCCCCCCGCCCCCCCACTGGAGGCTGGGACACCTGCCCTTGGGCTGGTAGGGGCCCCCAGGCTATGGTTCAGGCTGGGGTTAATAGAGATGGCCAGACATGAGTTAGGGCCTGACCTGGTAAGGGACATCAGGTTAGTGTCAGGTTTGGAGCCAATAAGAGTCCCAGGGTTGGGTTAAGGTTAGGGTTGCTGCGGGGCTACTCAGCTATGCCTAGTTGCCAGTCTAGGGGCAGGGCTGGAGCCTGAACTAGGGATAGTAGGAACTAGATTTATTATGTGAGTTGCCACCATACTACTCCAGTGTACGGTGAACAATTTGCCCAAACTACTGGAAAACACCCAGACTGACCACAAACACAAATGAGAAGGAAATGCAATCTTTCTTTTGGCATGCCCAACTCCAAGTCAGAGACCTAGACAGAGAAGGTCTATAAACCAAAGAGTGATTCAGCCCAACAGTGTTGTAGAGGGGACCCTCCATCACAGAGCAACATACACTTCATTACAATAGGGTGTGCAAAATGAAGTTTATTTTCTACCTAAGTGGATTTTTACAACTTTCGATTTCCCCTCAGCCTGAAGAAGGGCATGTGTGCCTGAAAGCTTTCAAAGAGAGATTTTTGTTGTTGTTGTTGTTGTTGCTATTTTCTAGCTGGTCTAATAAAAGATATCATCTCTGAACCAAGAGCTTTAGAGTTTTGTATTCCTCTTCGTCTCATACCAACATAGCTACAAAACAGATCCCTGACTGCATAGGAGCATTTAAACAACTTTCCTCAAGATTCCACTAATTTAAAGCAATAACTACAAAGAAAATCATGACTGCTATACTGTCCTGGAGGAAGTGGACATTGACAAGTTACCAGTAGTTTGTGTTTTCAAAAAAAACCCCTCCCAAACTCCACTATCGCTCCACAGCATGATGTTACAATGTCTCCAGCATAATTTTGTTCTAACACCTTAATATCAGCAGTACAAGCACAACAGGAGGGGATCATTGTACCTCATCAGATATAGAATCACCATAAATATGATTGATAAATGATAGGACAAACCCAACTGTTCCTATGGATCTTTGGGAAAAATCCAATGCACATAATCAACCACCTTTGCCTGATTTCACCAGAGACTGAATGAGATACACAGTGGTTAATTTTTTGCTTTCTATCACACAAAATTTCCTTGACTATTCAGTTCAACCAGATGCTGAATTCTACTTTTCATGTTATCACTTCTGTACTCACATGGGCCATGTGAATGATTCATTTATCAGAAAAGATGTGCAAGAGGAGAAATATCTCACAAAAGTTGTCTCAATATGTCATTTCCCAAGTTGATGCGGAATGGCTGGAAAAATGGAACTGCTTCAAACTGAATGAAGAAACTGGTTTAGCATCTATGAAGCTCTCAACAAGCCATGAAACTATTGCTAACAGAAACGGGGGTTATTTTGCCAAGGTTAATGACAACAATGAAACTTTCAAAACTCAAATTGTAAAGCTAAGAAATACGTGCTGAGTACGTAAGTGGAAAAGCATGGTTGCGGTATAAGTGCAATGCACTGCCATCAGTCTTAACTTGGCGAACTACAAGATATGTAACCTGTGGAAGCAAGTTGTTTCTATCAGCCTATGAGTGAAGTGCAGTTCATGGTATGCTTAATTATCTTTTAGGATATTCTCCTCCTAAAAGGAAGATGCAGCTCCTCTCACTCACAGAGGATTCAAATTGTGTATATCATGCTTTCAAAAGCATTGAATAGCAGAAAAAGCCTAAGGTTTACTTTGCCGAAATGAAGAAATTACAGAACTCTGCCACAAACACAATATTGTAGAGACAAATGAGGACCAACTTGAAGCTGCAAAAGAAAAATTTGTAGAAACCTCTGCATCTCCTACAGACTTCTTTGTACCAACCCTTTGGGTCACAGACAGGTTGCAGAGAAAGATTTCAGGAGTGTACCTGAAAAAGCCCAATGGTATGTAACCCAGTTACATTTTTCTGTTTTAAATGCCATAATTGGCAAGTGAGGGAGGTGACTTACTAGAGGACCTATGGAACTTGCTGGAAACTGTGATTTAGTGTTGAAGTATGACACAATGGCGTGCCATACCAATCCTCACTTTGTAGCTGCAGACATTTTGCTAATACAGAATCTGCATTTCAAAAGCCTTCAAGAAATATCTAAGCCCCCTTATGCAAATATCTAGTCTCATTCAGTTTACTATCACTTTGCCTGTCAAGAAAGCTGCATCCAAGTGAAGCTTTTCTGCAATGAGATAGTTAGAAAGTAGCTGTGCTCAACCACAGGAAAAGAAAGATTTTCTTCACTGCTGCTGCTTCTTCAGACAGAAGCTCTGTATATGCATAAAGCTATTCTTTATGCTTGTGCTCATTCTTCATAGCATTAAGCTACTCAATATGGCATAGATTTAAGTAACCACAAACAAAAAACTGCAGGGTGATTTAATCAGCAAGAGAAACGAGTTATTGATTTCATGTAATTCAGGGGTCAAACTCATCTGGCCTTGCAGATTCAGGGCTGGCCCCATAGGCTGGATCAGGCCCACAGACCAACCCTTCCTTCCAGTCCAGAACATGTTGGGAAGAGGCCTGGCATGCTGGGTGCTTGGCTACCACTGTGGGAACAAGCCACAGTGCCGGGCTCTTTCCTCTGGTGTTGCTGGGGCTCCAATACCACAGCTCTTGCCCAACTGCTTGGCCGCAGTCACGAGAAGGTCCCCCACATCAAGGTTGCAGGCCAGACGACCTGTCTCTGTGGGTCGTTATGTTTGATACCCCTGATCAAAATTATGCATTTTTGTAATGCTGAGAAGTGAACAGCCCCATAATATTGAAGATTCTAAAAAGGAAACCTTTACTTATCCTGTCCCCACCAGAATGTGAAAGTCAAAGTTCACCTACAGCCAAGCTGCTGCAACTTTATCATCATTTTGCCACACCCAAATATTTTGAAGTGTAATCAAGTTGCTAAGCAGATATAATGACAATTCAGGCCAGGGACAGGAATGGACTTCAGAAAACTACCAAATGCTGTGGAAACCCATTGTTTCTCTTTGTAAGTGAAACCACAGATGACTGTTGGGAAGCAGTTGGTTGTAAAGTTCTCATTCTGTGACAAAAACTTTGAAAACCAAAACTTCAGTATTATTGAATGTCCAGATGGAACAGGAGCAGAAATGGCTCTTGTTCAGACCCATCTTCAGGAAACCATTGAACACTTAATAGTTTCTGCTGAGAACTGGATTGTTGTATTTTGATATACCTGCCATGACTGGTATTCACAAATCCTTATTTAAAAAGATCACTGAATTCCATGGGTTGTAACCATTCACTGTGATTCATGTCATAAGCGATTATACCTGCAGGGAAGCTGTCATCTTCTCTAGTGGATTTGCATGGAAACATACAATCCCAAGGAATACTGAAGCCCTTCACGTATTTCAAGAATTCTTCAGCATAGATTTCCACAAAATGCTCAGACATGGTCAGATGAGGTGCTTGCCACTCCAAGCAAATGTGAAAAGGGTTAAGGAACAAGGGGAAATATCGGGCTATGATATTTTTGAAGGCCCTCCTTATGCTAATACTGTGATACCTGACACAATGAAGGACCCATTCAGAAGTGCCTCATGGGACTCACAGACCATGCTCTGGGGTTTTCTGAAAGTTTCAACACATGATTCAAGAAGGACGCCCCACTCTTTTCAACAAGAGATAAATCAGTTTTGATAATTGGCTGAACACTTGATGACAACTTCTTTATGTCAAAGCTGTTGCTGTCAGAAATGGAAAGTCTAACTTGGAAACTGAATGCGTTTCTATTGCTCAATTTTATCAAGAGTTAGCTGCAACCTATACCATGTTTATTCTTAAAGGTCCAGATCCTAAAAAGTAAATTGTGTATGAAACACCTTGTAACTTCTACACTATATTTAATGGGTCTAGAGGGACAGCTTGGAGGGAAGCATTTCCAACCCACAGCAATGACAAAGCTTAAGTAGATTTACAATTGGCTAATGGCTACATGTCATTGCTCTCTTCAGAGATGAAAGGTATTATACGTTACTGTTTGGTACAGTTAAGCTTTGGGGGGGAAATTCAGATCAGTATGCAATGACAACCTCTTGAAATCCAAAGAATTGATACTTCAGTTCTTCAACAGAAGAACTGATACTTCAAGGATTTCAAAATGTGAAATACTTGAGAGGAACAGTTTTCCTATGGACCACAAAACAAAGTGAGCAAGTAAATTAAAGGACCAAATATACTAATAATGCTGTCATTTACTATGACAAAAAAAAATCCCAGTACTTCCAAGGCAGTGTAGTTTCTATTTAAGCTCTGAAAAAAATCTACTACCATACTATGTCGTCAGGTCATGCTCTAAATTCACAAATCTTAAAGAAAACTGGTTGTGAAAAAATATGCATGGGTATTACACTAAAACCTTCAATCATAATGCAGATGCGACTAATCACATATTCATTTAATAATAAACAAATAAACTACAGAGCTGTTGAAGGCTAGTAGAAACATTTAAAAAATCTGAAGAGCTACCATAAAGTTTAGTACGATGCTAAGCAAGGACTTGAAATTGCAGCAAAGTAGTTCTACACTGAAGATCAGGAAAAACTTCACTGTTAGAACAGTGAGACAATGGAATAGACTGCCTAGGAAAGTTGTGGACTCTCCTTAATTGCAAATTTCAAGAAGCTGGATAAGCATTGGTCAATAGAACCAATGTTGGAATGATGCCTGGAGTGTGCTGTGAAGAGCAAACCTTGGAAGCTCAGGAGCTCCCCACCTGGATGTACCCATGGTTTGGAGGTAAGAAGAGCTCAGCAGCCCAGAGCAGATAGAAACTGGAAAATGAAGCAAGTTCCACAACCAGCTTGGTTATGAAACAGGATTTAAAAGTGGGAACAGATTTATGGAAGTGACAGGATAACAGAAAGGGGAGTCCTGGCTCCAGTTAGGGTGTTTGTGGTTCCCAGTTCAGGGTGAAGGTTTGATTTTCCCATGTTTCTGAGCTTTGCTAACTGCCACGTGGGACTGGGAAGGGTTTGTTTATTCCTTGCCCCTTCCTGTTGCTACAGATGTCAAGTTCTTGTTGTTGTTCCACTTCCCTGAGGCTGAAAACAGAAGTCATTTTTGGAATACGATCATCTATGCCACAACACACGCCGGCACAACTGATCCACTTCACTGATGTCTACAGACATTGCTGGGATTGTTGTCCCATAGGATCAAGCCCCGGCTGCTCCTGGAGTTTCAGGGGCCTAATCCTGCATGAAAACAGCTCTAGGTGCTGGCCCGCAAGTTACAGCACATGTCTTCAACCCAAGGGAAACCTCCCAGTTGCAGACACACCTGCTGTGTCAGGGCACAGGAGAATCTACCTGCAAGGGATTCTGCTCCAGGTGAAGGGGAGAACTCCCATAGGGCTGTCCCCTCCATGCTGGCAGACACTCCCCCCCGCCCCCTGTGAGGGCAGTGTGCTATGGGCAACTTCCCCCACCACCAGCATAGAGAATTCTCATAGGGTTCCCCCCCTGCACTTGCAAACTATGGGCTGTAGTAATGAATACACACCTAGTATCAGGGCATGGGTTGCAAGCACAGAAGAAACCAGTATGGGAATTCCCCACTTCTTGCAGACACACACCCTGGGAATCCCCTGCAGATTACTGCAGCACAGGTTATCATCACTGTGCCCCAACTCAGGAGCATGCATACGCAAGCAGGAAACCCTGATTTGCAGCCACGTGCCTATGTTGGGATGAGGCAGCTAGAGCCGCTGTCTCGCAAGACCAGGCCCTTAAGTTCCTGGAGCTCCTGCCCAGGGCAGCTGGAGAATGTGGGCAGCCACAGGCATTCTCCTGCCATAAGTGAACAGATGTTGGCTACAAAAAAGTGGCACAAATGATGGCTAGGGTCGTTGCTGTCACAAAATTAAGGTATTTGTGGTGCAACAAAGGGCTACCACCAACATCCCACACCATCGTGCCTTACATATCTACAGGAACAAGATTACAACCTAGAATACAGACCCAAAGATATCACTGAGCTTATACACTTCATCCTCACACACAACAATTTAACTTTTAATAATCAACACTTCCTCCAGATGATGGGAACAGCTATGGGCACTAAAATGGCCCCACAGTATGCCAACCTTTTTATGAGTCACCTGGAATCTCTAATTGAGTTCCACCAGAAATTCAACAATCACCATCCCTCCATCCGACTTTCTTTAGAATACTCCAACACCAACATCCCCTTTTTAGACGCAAGGATCAGTATCCAGAAGGGTAAAATACAGACCACAGT
Organism: Alligator mississippiensis; assembly: GCF_030867095.1. Lineage (NCBI taxonomy): Eukaryota > Metazoa > Chordata > Crocodylia > Alligatoridae > Alligator > Alligator mississippiensis. The sequence goes on from NC_081826.1 coordinate 255,680,496, forward strand.
ATACAAGAAACCCACAGACCAACATACATATTGTCACAACCCAAAGTTGTGATTTTTTGTTTGTGTGCGCTTCGGCACTGCTAAATTATTTTCCCGCTAAATTACAGCTTCTTTGCACGGTGTTTTCTGCTGCAGAAGAGAACCCCGGTGCAACGGAGAATTTCCCGCCAATTTGAAGCTTTCTTTGCATGGTGCATTTCTTTTGCATCTAAGAAATGCACGGTGCAAGGAGTTCCCGCCATTTGTATGAGAATTCGTGCCATATTATTGGCCGGTTCTAACATATGCACACGTGGCGGCTAGCGATTGGCTTGCTAGCCGTATAAGAGCTTGGGTGGTTTCTGCCCAAGTCGGAGTGAGAGAAAGAAAGAAAACCTTTGCCTTGTGTGAAGATCTCTAAGCGCTGCGGATCCTTACGGACCCAACGCATTTCATAAAAGGCAATAGAGGCCTGAACAGCCTCTAGCCTCTCCCCGTCGCCGATAGATTCCTAGACGTATCCCTTCCTGTACGAGAAACTACCGAACCCACGGAGCTTCAACAACTCCGGGGAAAAGAACGAATTTGTCGTAGTCCTCTAACGAGGATTTAAGCGGAGCTGTACCTGGAAACTGTCCAGCCTACACCACGACCATCTTTGGTGTAAGTAAACAATCTTTAAATCAACCACTACGCATCCGTGACTAATTCTAGCTCACCCCCGGTCTTCTCCGACCCCACGTGCCCGGGCTGCTGGCCACAGCCTGCGTGTGCAAAGACGGGCCCGGATCGCCCCCAGCCCGCACACATATCTGCACAGAACCAGCAATCACCCGAAACACACCAAAAAAGCTGTGATATACAGCCAAGCCCTAAGATACCACCGCATCTGTACTGAAGAGAACACCCGGGATTGCCACCTCACCAATCTTAAAAAGGCTTTCACCCAGCAAGGACACTCCTCCAGAGAGGTAGATCGCACGTTTGAAAGAGCCACCTGGATACCACATGACGAACTGCTGCAGTACAGAAGAAAAACACCCACAAATCACACACCGCTGGTTATGACCTATCACCCATCCCTTGAACCTGTACGGAAAATCCTCAAAAAATTGCGACCCATATTAGAAAAAACCCTATTCTTAAAAAGATCTTCCCAGAGCCATCCATCCTAGCCTTCAGACAAGCACCAAACCTCGCCAACCTCATCACCAGAAGCAAACTTCCTCAACCCCAGAACACACCAAAAGGATCCAGACCGTGCCAGGACAAGAAATGCAAAACCTGCCCCCACATCTCCACCACCTCCACTATTACTACACCCCACAACAGAGCCATCAGCATCCCAGGATCTTACAGCTGCACCTCCAGGAATGTAGTATACCTCATCCAATGCACCAAATGCCCTGATGGAAAATATGTAGGAGAGACCAGACAACAACTGCGCACCAGAATGAACGCACACCGGAAATTCATCAAAGACAGAAACACCCAATTATCGGTGGGGGCACATTTCTCACAGAAGGGCCACTCTCTCTCCAATCTCTCAGTCCTGATCCTCAAGGGAAACTTACACAACACTTCCCAGAGACGAGCCTATGAGCTCCAGACTTCATCAACCTGCTGGATACTAGAGATCAGGGACTAAACATAGACATTGGATTTTTGATACATTACAATCTGCCTGGCAACTGACTCCCCAGCCCAGCCCCTGGCTTCTTTACTTGTCATTCCATCCAGGAAGAGCAGGCAGCAACTGCTGCAGCTTCCTTAGCCTGACAAAGGGTTTTTGAACCCAAAAGCTTGCTTAATAACTATTCTCCAACCATTTGGGTTGGTCTAATAAAAGATATCAAATTCACCCAAGGAACCTTGTCTGCCTATGTCCTTAGACCAACACGGCTACAACCTAAACCCCTGTAAGAAGCCTCTATTCACTCAAGTGGCTACCACCCTATTCTTATGGTGACATGAAGGCTGTGTCTCCTTGCAGCCTCGGGAGGAACCAGTGGGTGTTGGGTGCAGCCAAAGGCTGGGAGGCTTGATCCTTGCAGGGTCAGACCTATCACCACAGCTGGGAGCAGACAGGACTTCCATCCCGTTGACAACCAGACCCGTAGGGATGGGGGGAAGGCGGCAGTCTGGCCTTTTGCTGCAGTCGGAAGCACAGTTCCCTGCCTTGGATCTCAGGTGTACTGCAACAACGTCCCTCCTGCCCTGGCCACTACAGTGCCCTTGTCTCCCCTGGTTTCCCGGGGGGCGGGGGGAGGTCTCAGGCACGGGTTTGGGGGGTCACGTGAGGGCTGCATCTGCGTGGGCCACTCCCTGGTGAAGCTCTACTCCTTCCTCCCCCGCTCTTCTCCGACAGCCCTCCCCGCGGGGGCGGGGCTGCGCGCGGCTCCCACGTTCTCCCGCCCAGCCAGGCTGCGGCGCATGCGCGCGGCGCCCGCGTGCCCTGCCCGATGTCAGGGGTAGTTTCCGGCGGCCCCGGGACTGCTTCCGAGTTGCGCCTCTGTCTTCTCCGGCCTCTTCCAGACAGCTCTGTTGGCGCGCGGTCGCTCGAGGGCGGGGCGGAATGGCCGGGGGCGCGGGGCCGGGCCGCGGCCGCTTGGGGTCCTGCGCCCGGCCGCGCCGCTGAGGGCCCCGCGGGCATGGGCGAGCCGGGCGCGGAGCTGCGGGCGCTGCAGGAGAAGGTGGCGGCGCTGGAGGCGGAGCTGGGCGCCTGCCACCGCCGCCTGGAGCAGGTGCAGCGGCTGCTGTGTCAGACCGAGCGGCTACACCGCGAGGAGCAGGACAGCAACGCCGCGCTGCGCGCGCAGGTACCGCCCGGCCCCTGCGGGGGGCTCCTGCCCGGTCTGTGGGGTCCAACCCCCGTGGCAGCGCCCGGGGCGACCGCGGCTTTTGCGGGGGCCAGTCAGGGTCGGGGTACGACCGGCCCCTGCCGGTGTTGGGGGCGGGGGCGGTGACCTCTGCTCGTGCTTCCCGGGGGGGAAGCAGCTCTGGCGGCTCCCGGGGTCTCGGTGGCTTTTCAGCCCTTGCCCTGAAAGCGTTGCCATTAGTTGCCTTGCTGGGCTGGACACCCCTCTCCCGGCTGCTGGCCCCTGTGGGGTGGGGGGGGCAGCGGAGGGGGTTCCAGCCTGGCCTCCTCCTGCAGGGGTGAGAACCACCTTCCTAGACCTTGAGTACTGACAGGGGGCTGGTCTCATTCAGTTTACTGCCTTTCAGCACCTGCTGTCTGCCCCTGTGAAGTAGGAGACTGGGCAAGAGGAGCCTGTGGTCTGAAGCAGTAAATGACAGTTGTCAAGTTTCTTCCTTCCTTCCCCTCTGTGGCGGGGTGCCCTGTGTGGCTTGCTTTCCCCTCTCCACACCCCAGAGTGCAGGGATCTAGCTGGGAGGTGAAATTAACAGCATGCATTTCAAGGCAGGGGATGAAAAGCTCCTGAGATCTTGGGACCTCCAGAACTACAGCCCCCCACCAGGTACCACATCCAGGGGGTACACAGCCCTCCCTGCAACACCTGGCAACCCCTCCCGCCCTTCCTGGGAAGCATGAAGGTCTGGGTCAGTGGCTCTCAGCCTTTCTAGACTCGAGGCACCTTTCTTTGACTACAGAAAAATATCGAGTGCAACAGAAGAATTGTTCTTTACTTTTCTGTAGCCAAAAAGAAAAAACAAGTAAAACCTCGGAGTTTGTGTTTTTCAGTGTGTACTTTGAACCTGAAAAGTTTGGGAACCGCTGTGGCAGAACATTTTTTCTGTGGCAAAGAACTTGGGAAGACCACAGCTGAACTGTTACAGTGTCAGTGATTGGGACCAGACCACAGTTGTGTGATATGCTGTGATTCTGATACTGGGGTGGGGTGGGAGTGAGTATCCAGCCCAGTACGTCTTGCAGCGTGGGGGTGGGGAGGAGTACTTGCATCCATGTTTTCAGAGTCCGATGAGGTGGGTGGCCTGTGGCTGGGAGCATTGTTATTTTTCTGCTTTCTCTTGTTTCCTCAGCATTAGAGGTGCACCGATACATCTGTCCATGTCATATGGGCACCAATGAAAGGAAAATTGACATTATCAGCAATGAGCTTTTTTTGGCTGATGTAGCCGATAATGTTGCCAATAAATGCTGTGTGCATGTGTGCAGCCTCAGTATGCACCAGCCAGCCCAGCAGCTTGGAGAGCAGTGTCTGGCTGGTAAGTCTGTTGGAGGGAAGGGGAATGGGGAGTGCAGATCAAGGTCCCCGTGGTGAGGGAGAGAGTGGGGCTGGGGCTGCCCAGCCAGGAGGGGTGTGGAATGGAGCAGCAAGCAACTTGTCTGGGGGAGCATGGGAAGGGGGCAACTGCTGCAGCTGCGCACACCTCCAGGGGAGATATGGGGGGCATGTGCCCCCTGGTTTTGCACACGGGACTGAGGCCAGGAGCAGTGGTGGGCTCTACCTGGTAGGTGGTTTGGGCCAGAGGTGCGCTCAGAGCAAGTGGCAACAGTACTGGAAGGGGGGGCTAAGGGGTGAGCTGTGGCCACATCAGAATGTGTTGTAGCCCACCCCCCCCCCCCGAACTTCCCAAGTGCTGCTGCCAACCAGCCTGAGTGTAGCCCTGGCCTACCCTCCCCCCCCGAGCCTGGCACTACCCCCAGCTCCAGCCTGCCTTCACCCCACATGCAGATATGGGGGGGGGCTGGAGGGGGATGACGACATGGGACAGGACACGTGCACTCCCCATGCCTCCCTGAGGGGTGTGCACAGAGGCAGGAACTGCTCCCCTGTGCCTCCCTGGATGAGCTGCTTGTGGCTCCATCCTGCCCCCTGCCCTACCCTGGCTATGCAGTGCCTGCCCCAGCCCCGCTCCCTCACCTCAGGGGGCCTCAATCTGCCCCCCTCCTCCCCAACAGACTTACCAATTGGATGCTGCTCTTCAAGCTGCTGGACTGCATATCGGCAATCAGATCAGTATCGGCGGATACGGCTTGTTAATATTTGGCCATTGGTATCGGCCCCAAAAATATTTCTTGGTGTACTCCTACTCAGCATGAGTTCAACCAACTTCATTAGTTTGCAAATAACCTAAGTCTGCAGTGTGCTTTCCTGCCTTGGGGTATGGGAAATTGTGGGACCTACACTTTTTGGTTCCCAGGATCTGGCAGGGCTTGATGATGGGCTGTGATCAGTTGAGTAGGGAGTAGAAACACAAGGCATTTTTACACCTGCTCCAGGAGTAGGGGGGAGAGAGGGAGCACTTTAATTAGAGTGGTTCCAAGACCTGCTCTTATTAAAGTGCTTGCAGAGTCTTATGTATCAGTGTCCCCACGCTTCAAAATGACAACAGGGGCACTTTATCTAAAGCTTGTCAAGTGAGCTTTAGTTAAAGAGCCCCTGCTGTCATTTTGAAGCATGGGGATGCTGATACACAAGATATGGAGGCTGGTAGGAGTGTGGTAATTCCCACGCTCCAGCAGATGCAATGTGCTGTAATTGCAACACATCAGAGCAGCCTCCCAGCCCTTGTATAGGCACCCACAGCTTTTATTGAACTGGCTAGACCCACGCCACAGAACATCTGCTGTCCACACATAGCACTGAAATGGTCCACAGTGAACCAATTCAAAATAGTACTTGATTTGTCCGAGTATACTTTTGAACTGTTCTAGGTGGATTTAAACTGGTTTGACAGGCTCGTATGTCTGTCTGCCTCGTGTTCAAACCATTCTAAGCGTGGTGTGTTCATGCCCTTAGGTTGAAAGTCCAGTGTAGGCACTTAGCTCCAGCTTTTTGCATTCATCAGTCCTGAGCAAATTTTGTAACGTTTCCAGAGTCACAAGCTTGGTTTATGAGATTATTCAAGAAGAAAAAGAGATCCAGGGAAGGGAATGAATTAAAAAACAAAGAAAAGTGAAGGGAAAAAAAGAAGATTGCTCAATAAAAATGTGTGCAGTATACATTATAGCAGTCTTATGCCTCTGCATTTTTTATGGCATGCTAAAAAATTTAATATTATTAGGGTGATAAAGCACATGAAAGGTGGTTGTTTGAATGTTTTGTTGGGTTTTTTTAATTTAGATCATTAACATTTTCTAGAACATAAGAACTGCCATTTACTGGGCCAGACCATAGGTCCATCTTGCCCAGTATATCCTTGTGTCATACAGTGGTAGAGTGTGAATGATGGAAGGAAGGGTGAACTGGGCATGACCAGGTTTTTTCCATTGTTCCTCTCTCACTTGCAGCCTCCAACTTTTAAGACAGGAAGTTATGATTCAGAGGTTGTATCTCTAACTCCAGTGCTCAATAGCTACTGATGCCCCTTTTCTCCCATAATTTGTCCAATCCCTTTTTGAATCTGGCTAAACTGTCAGCTTCCACAACATCTGGTGACAATGAGTTCCACACTTTAATTAAAAACTCTGTGAAAAAGAACTTTCTTTTGTTAGCTTTGAACATACTACCTACTAGTTTCTTTTTGTGACCCCTAATTCTTGTAAGAGAGAGGAAATAATAAATCCCTATTTACTTTCTCTTCGCCATTTAGTATTTTGTGAACCCTCATCGTGGTCTGCCTCAAATGTCTCTTTTCTAAACCAAATAGGCCTCTTTAATCTCTCTTCATATGGAAGCCCCTCCAATCCATTAAACATCTTCATTGCCCTTCTGTGTACCTTCTCTAGTTCTTCTGTATCCTTTTTGAGGTGTGGGGACCAGAACCAAGTACAGTATTCAAGGTGTGGATGCACCATGTATTCATAAAGGGGCATGATGATATTTTCAGGTTTGTTAACAATTCCCTTCTTAATAACCCCTAATATTTTGTTTGGCTGCTGAGCTCTGAGCTGTCTACAATGACTCCCAGATCTTTCTTGTGTGGTATCAGCTAATGTAGAGCCCATCATAATGTAGGTATAGTTGGGTTATTTGTGCCTAGGTGTATCACTTCAGGGTACACTTGTACACCTTGAACTAGTGTAACTGTACAAGAAAAAGAATGATCTCTCGTTTTGATATCTGTTAGTGTGAGTCTCAAGAAACAGAGATCAGTACCAATAGCTATTAAATACTTAAATATTTATTTCTCTCCAGTTTCTACAAAGAAAGAGGGCAGTGAGGTTCTTTAAGGTAGGTAATTATGACTGGGATGGATTTGATAATAGTATAATATACTGTTTTTTTGCAGGTTGAAGAGCTCAGTAAGGAAATCCATGATAAGAAGAAAAGAGAGAAGGGTACATCTAGTGTAGAAGTACAGACAGAAGATCATGCTGCTTGGTCAGAATCAGGTAGACAGTGGAGATTGCCCTTAAGAAACAGATCCTTTAATTCCTAAATCAGTTACTTTAGACATGGTAATATATCATTATTTCCCATTTCTTATTAACTTGAAGTATATTTTATGTGTATGTGGCTTATCTTCTGTGCTGAATAAAACAAACCAACTTGTCATCACTTCTAAGGCCTTTTCAGGTATAATACATCTTTCAAATCATTTAATACATCAGGCAATTGATTCCTGACTTTATGCTACTATTAATGTTGATTTGATGGCCTGCTTACAGAAGCCCAATGAAGAGGGGGCAAGAAGCACCAGCTGTGAACCTGAAGGGGCATGCAAAAAATACTAGCAGCCATGCTGCTGGCCCAGCCATCATTGTTGACATGGCTGTCACCCATCTGCTCAAGTAGCCAGTTATGCCTCTGTCTGCTTCTTCTGGTATCTAGGGTTTTTTTCATGCTACCCTCTATTCATGTGTAAAACTACACCTAAAATTGAAAAATTGCTATCTTCTTCTAAATTCTTTTTTAAATCAGCCTTTGCTACTATCTGGTGTTGATTAGGTAAGTATTGAGCTATGATGTGTACTTTTTGAAGGAAAGCATAATTAAAGAGATAGAAGTAGAAGGAAAAATGGGATAAAATGCAACAGGGACTACCGAGGTAAATCTTACCATGCTGACCTGATATCTTTCTTTGATAAGAGAATAGATTTTTCCAAACAAGCAAAATTTCAATAGGTCTAGTTTATTTGGACTTCAGTAAAACATTTGATAAAATGTCACACACAACTAGTAGTGAAGCCAGGAAATGGTTAAGGAGGGGATGCTTGTGAATCTTGCTAGTAGCACAAAGTTGGAAGGCAGTGATAATGCAGAGCAGCACTGAAGTATCGTACAGGAAGAACTGGATAAATTGCAGAAATGTGTTGAAACTCAGAGGGCAACATCACATGCGTAAGGACTGTTTCTGCTATAAGCTAGGAGCTTACCAACTGGAAATGACAGAAGAGGAAAAAAAAAACTGCTTATATTAGTTACAGGTTGACTGGGGTAACAGTGAGACTGAAGGCCATGGAAAAAAAAATGTTAGCCTAGGATATATCAAGAGTTGTCTTTCCTAATGGGCTAGGGAATTAATTACTGTCGGTGTGAAAGGCAATGGTGAGAGTTTATCTGGATTATTGTATACAATTCTGATTACTCTTATTCAAGAGAGTAATTCCATAAATATCTGAAGTAGGTATAGAGAGGCTCCTAGAGTGATTGGAGAAATGGGAAGTGTACCCTACAGAGGAGATTCACAGAAGTGGACTGGTTTGGTCTGACAAAACAAAATCAGAGAATGGGATAGAATTGTTTATATATATGTTGGGGTAGAAATTCAACCCCAAGGAGGAAGAAGAGTAAGCTGTTTAAACAGTTTCGATGTTGACTGAAGAACAGATGGATATAAACTGGCCATGAATAAGCCAAGACTACTCCACCGATGGCTAAGAACCTTCTAATTTCTAAAGTTCTGGAAGAGCCTTTCAGTAGGAACGGGGGTGGGGTGAGAATGTTTCTTTTTGTTTTTAAGATGGAGTTTGATAAAGTTCTGACAAACACTAGCAGGGGAGTAGAATTGATGACTCGGAGCTGTTTCTTTCATTCTGGGGTTGGCAAGCTGGTCCATTGACTGGTCAAATATTGTCAGTTGACCATTTTTTGCAATTTTGGCAATTTTTTACAATTTTTGACTGATATTTGGCTAGTCAGTTGACCAGACTTTATATGACTGGTCAAATACCCAGCCAGTTTTGTTTCTTTTCTGCTTGCTTCATCCTCCAAATACATGTTGTTTGTCTGGTTCTTTTGTCCTGTCTGTCTTCTAGATTTCCAGGTTTCCTATAGATTTTCAGGATAGCCACCCTGTGTCTGTATGTCTCAGCATGCTGCATAATGTAATGAGACCCTGATCTTGCCACAATAGGAAAAAATAAATAGTATGATTATACATAAAATTCAGCGCTTGCATATGCATATTGGAGCAATATGCATATTGGAGTTACTTGTTTAACAAAAGCAAGTTAAATGCGAAGTGGTGTGTATTACCAAATAATTGATTTCAATTGGATTACTTGTGCATATAAAGTTTTAAATTATGCCTTAGGGTTGTTAGGTTGATTTTTGTGTCAAATATTGCTTTGATAATTGTCATTTAAACTTTTTTCTGCAGATTATTATTATTATCAGAATTATTATAACAACGTTGAGCCTCAAGATAATGCATCTGATCTACCTGTGGAGAATGACCATGGGAGTGAAGGTCCAACACACAATTCTGCAGATGAGCCACAGGCATGTGGTGACATTCAATCAGATGTGGATAACACAGAACATACTGAATGTGTATGTGGAGAAAACGTAATCCAGAATTCACAGGTAGTAGAACTGTTGCTGATTTAGAAGGTGCAGTTTAGCCATATGAGATGACTTTTACAGTGCTCTAGTACTGAAGGCTTTGTACAGATTTCTCACTCGTGTGTTATAGCAATAGCTGCCGATACCAGTCTGCCCTTCATTAAAGTGTAATGGTGATAGTTTTTTGACTGAGCACCAAACAGGTACTGGCTTTAGGAATGTGACTAAAGGGGTTGCAGATGGCAACTTTTGTTTGCTTATTGATTTGGACTATTTTGAATTGATGGCAAAAAAACTGAAAATCTTTGAATGAAATTCTGGCCCCACTGAAGTCTCTGAGTTTTGCCACTGACTTAGCTGCAGTCAGGTTTCAGTTCTGTTTTTCTTGGAGAATACTTGCATCCTCCATGTCTCTTTTATGGTACTAGGTTGGTTTTTCTGGGGGGAGGGAGAATGGAGGGGGTTAAGTTCCTTATACTGAGCATTATTTCTTTAAATGTGGAAACTTTGTTTATGAAGAAATTTTTTTTTTTTCCTATTCCCTGATTTCAGGAATCTGAAGGTACTTTGGTGTCCGAAGGTTCATTAGCAGAAAGCTTGAGAGCTGCTGCTGAGGCAGCTGTATCACAAACTGGATTTATTTATGATGAAAACACGGGATTGTATTATGACCATACCACTGGATTCTACTATAATTCAGTAAATATATGGCTTATTTTTTTTTTACATTTGTGTGTGTGGATTATTACATTTGCATGATATAACAAATTGATTTTAAAATTTTAAAATTATTTTATGAGTACTGATAACCTCATTGCAGTTTTTTCTGTGATCAATTTAGAAATGAACTCTGAAACCAGTGTTTATTTCCTACAGAGATTCTGTTTCATGTCAATACCTTGAGAAATAATGGTAGAGAGAACTGAGAAATCAATAACTGTGAATTTATTTCTGAAAAGATGGACAAATCTGGAGTAACATTGTTCTTGTTTTAATTTCTAATCTAGAAACTAACACACTTTTCAATATTTTTTTTAATAGAATTCTTATATGAAAATTGAAAATTACTGATTTGTCTTGATTTAAAAAAAATACTTTTAGCATTCTTACATCCCTATTTTGATCTCTCAATGTAGTATAGCACTGTTTTTATGCAATCAGCTACCTTATATAATTTTACGATCACAGTTGCTAAATTTATTGTGTAAGCAGTGGAAATGACAGCCTAAGACACAGATGTGGGCCTTCATTTAGTTCTTTATATGATGTCTCATAAATTTTTAACCCAGAAGGCATTTTTCCATGCTAGCATGGTTTCTGTCGGATTTTTTTATTTCAAAATTAGAAAATTGGGGTTTTAAAAAGAAGTAACATTTTGATGGAAAGATAGCAGTAGCCTTTCAAGTCCCGGAGGCTTCTTTGCTGTGAGAGAAATACAGGAAATGGTTAAATTGGCTGGATGTTGTCTGATTTAATATAGTTGAGGGGGAAAATATAAGATTACTGAGACTGTCAAAATATCTGGCAAAGTGGATCAAAATTCTGCAAGGGGCATTTAGCAATAGAGTTGATGAAAAATCTTCCTTTAAGTGTTGGATGCCTTTCTTTTGTAAGGGGCCTACTTTCCCATGAATGCAAGCACGTGCTCATTAGTTTTAAAGGAGGGTCTGTAATAAAGGAAGAAAAGACTTTAAATTTGCAAGAGAACGTTTTCTCTTTTAAATGTAATGCTATTGAAAGATGCTGAACTGATATCACTAGAAAAGAAGGAACAGATACAATCTAAACCTTGGCTTTACACGCTTTTCCACTCTGTCCCACCCCTGTGGCTTTCTCCATATCAGGTTGGAGATGAAAAGGAAAGCTCGGTCTGTGTCATTCAACCTTCAGCTTTCCTAAAAGTAGCATCGGTGTCAATTTTGCTTCTTTGTCATGTGACTATGCATTTTTAGGAACTAAATCAAGAGCTTTAAATCATTGCGTATAAGCCATTAGCATTCCCCTTTTTTACAGTTGTAGAAGTTATACCAACTAGTGCATTCCAACTAGTGACCTGTGGTCCTTATCTGGCCCCCTGAGACGTTCTGGTCCAAGTATTGCTCCCTCCATGCTGATCTCCTGCAACTGCCACTGGAGTCTCTAAGCTTCCTCTTCCTCCTGCTTCTGCTGCTTGCTTACACCACTGGGAGCAGGGCAGCACAGCATGGCTCATGGGGTTGAGGGAGCCCATGACTGGGAAGAAGGCTCAAGAAGATCTGGGATCGCCACGCAATGCAGTGTTGCCAGTGCAAGAGGCATGTGATATAATGCAGTACATTGGAGGTCCACATGGTGTGTGTGGTGCAGGGGGGAGCAGGGCTGTGGTATAGTGTGTGGTCCCAGGGGCATGCGAGCCCTGCCCACTTAGAAGTTGAACAATCCTGGGTTAAACTATGTTGTAATACAGTTCTATTTGACTGAGAACAGTATAATGACCTAGTGACCTCTCAAATAGAAATTAAGTGTCATTATGTATTGTACATTTTCAAGACCAGCTAAATAGTGTCAGCCAGTTCATTTTTCACAGCATGAAATAGTTGGTGACAAAATCCAAATAGAAGTTTTCCCTGTTCTTTTTATGAAGTTGCAATTTCATTATACATTTACAAATATTATTTAATATGGGGGGAAGGAAATAGGGAGTCGGCCAGGAGTTTTTACTTGAGCAGAAGGTCTTCAAACAAGATTACTTATGATTAAAGGGGACAAAGTTGTCTACTGCTATGATTCTACTTTAACAGAGACGATATCTATGATAAATTTGCTGATTCTTCTGTCTAGTCATTTTTGTGTGGTTTTGTGTTTTGAGGTAAGGGAAACATGGAGGTTTAAAAACTCTTAGCTTTTAGGATCGCTTGGTTCTAATGTTTTGTTTTAGTATTGTAATTAATATGTTCTGTATCACAGTGATTTGAATTGTTGTCATTTTCCTTGTTCAATTACTATTTTGATCTAGCAGTGTGATGTATGTAACTGAATGTGCTAAATTTTTCATATCAGCTTCACATGCAGTTCTTCTGAATTGCATACTGTGTTTATTTGATTAATATAAGGTTTAATAAAGTTCCCGTTACTTTTTTTTTCTTTCTAAAGGAAAATCAACTTTATTATGATCCAACCACTGGCATTTATTACTACTGTGATGTAGAAAGTGGTCGCTACCAGTTTCATTCACGAGTGGATCTTCAGTCTTACCAGGCTTCAACCACTCAACAGACTAAGGATAGAAAAGGGAAAAAGAAAAGAAAAGATCCAGATTCTATTGTATCAAACGAATATAAGGTAACTTTTCTATATTTGAAAAAAATTACCAAATGCAAAAATTATTTTTTCGTAATGAAGTTTGCGGGTTTCTTTCTGAAGGATTGATACGTGTCTAAGTTAAACATTGGATCACTAACTGGGAATTACATATTGAAAATAAAATGTTAATTTCTATTAAAGGATTGAATGAGGAACTTTCGGTTAGGACTCCTTTTTTTTCCCCTTCAATATAAAGAATTGTATGTAACTTGTGCTACAACTGAATTCAAAGTCGCATAACTATTTAAAAAAAAAAATCTAGCATCAATTCTTGCTGCTATTTTGCAGAGTAGCATGTTTAGTTTTGGGTTTGATGGGTTTTGTGTCAGAACTTTAATGTTCTCTTTGATTTAATTTTTTTTTTTTTGTCTATAAAAATCGTTGTAGCCCTCCATACTTATTTCATCCACACCTTATTGGACTCTGCAGTCATTTAGACCAAGTATAATGGCCATAATTTTTTGATACGCTATGCATTTTGTCATACCCTTCTGTTGATAACTTATTTGGTCAGGCCATCTTTTTGTCATATACAGTATACTACTTGAACTACATACATTAATATATAAATGTACTACAGCGTGTGTGTTCAGTTAAGAAGAGTCTAAGCACTCTCTTAGTATATTTTATCTTTAAATTGCCAAGAAAGCTCAGCATATTTTATAATCAAATAGTTTGCAAAGTATTAGTCACTTTCAAGTGATAAATGTTTTGTGACACTTCTAGAAATGTTCAAGAATAGTCCTTCTTAATGGATACCAGCATTTGTTATGTTAAATTATTCAGAGGAGCACTATGTGAATTGTAAATTAAGATTTTTATTTTTTTTTACTGTGCACATTTGATTTCCTCTGTTAACAGTGGTTCCTAGTTTGCTTTTTAAAAAGTGCTGTTTTATCTCTCTTGTCCATGGAATTACACTATCATCTCAGGTTGTCTGAGATGAATGCTTATATTAAGAAGTGTATGGCCCATTCTAAGAGAGTAGCAATGCACCAGTACTTCAGGTTCAGTAGCTACATAGGACATCTCACTTGTCGGAGAAGTGTTAAAATGAAATTTCCATATTAGAAAGCATTGTAAATCAGTTGGTTAGGTGGATTTTATATCTTTTTTTTTTCCTAGTGTATATGCTGATTCCTCCTCTGGGGGATCAGAGACAGCAGACTAATTATCCCTGTCTGCAAGTAGGCAGTTGGCATTCCTGAAGAACACAGTGTGTTCAGTCTTATGGGAGGGAAGCTAATAATGAAGCATTGGCTGGTTAGGATATTTAAACAGCATCTTTATTTTTTTTATGTACATTTGTCCTGATTTGGACAAGCATCAATCTGCTGGTGCCACTTCTTCAGAGCATTTCAGATATGGGGATTAATTCAAGACATGATGGTTTGCATAGACTACATGGAAATATTGTAATAGTTAATTTTTCCTGTTTGCAAATAAATAAATAAAAGTAGACTTCTTACATTTGAGCTCTGTAATAAACTGTTTCATGATTCTACCTAAATCTACAAAGATGTGTGTAGAAGTCATTTGGAAGTACATGGCTCATCCTAACAAGTGCAAACCAACACATTCTGGTGGTTTTCCAGAATACACTTATCTTCCTCTACATCTAACAGTTTAATTGTATTTCCTATGGCTTCTTGGATTTGGCTGATTTTATTCTTGTAAAATATTTTCTTTAGAACATGTTAGCACATTAAATCTCTGAGTGACATTTATGTACTACAGTCCAAAGGCACAAGGTAGACCTCCACAATTTATAATGTGTGTTTTTTGTTAGATGCTTTTTAACCTTATTCAGGCAGGCAAATTAGGTTACAGATGGATATAGTAACAAGATTTGCTGAGTTAACTTTTTAAAAAACTTCCAAAATAAATTTCATAGGCAGTGCACAGCCTCTTTAACTGTAGCTGTTGTGGATCTTTGAACACTGTAACTGAGCAGAGGTGGTGCTTTCAAGCTTAGCAATAAGGTCCTTGCTACAATTTTGTCACTAAGTCGAAATGGCAAGTGTGAATTAAAAAATAGTCTATAATCAAATATTTGAAATTTGTGTTGAACATTAACTTTGAAAGGTTATTGCCTTCATGCATATTTTTATATATTATTATGGGGTCCATAATTATCTTATCTAGCTGTGTTAAAATACATTTTCAGAGTTGGTGGTTGTAGCAGTGTTGGTCTAAGGACGTAGGCAGGCAAGGTTCTTTGGGTAGATGTGGTATCTCTTATTAGACCAACTAAAATAGTTGGAAAAAAGTTCTTTGCAAGCTTTCGGGCACAAACACCTTTCTTCAGGCATTGGGAGACTCTGCTGCTATGAGTTCTCCAAACTAGAAAAAAAGCTAAAACTATGATTCTATGATAAGAAGTTGGTGAAAATGTAAATGAGTGGAAGCTTGGAATAAATGGGTAGAAATAGGAGGGGAAGGGAAGGAGATTGTATGAAGGAATGTAAGAGGTCAGCTTCAAGCAGGTTACCTGGTGAATTAATGTCTGGCAGGTTATAATGTCGTAAATCCAATGTCAATATGAAGTCCATGATTTTTTGTATCCAGTAGATTTATGATGTAAACTTCATAGGCTCATCTACAAAAGCTGTTTTGTTAAGTTATGAGTTCTCCAAGGTAGAAAAGAAGCTAAAGTGTAAGAAGAAGTCAGTGAAAATGTAAATGAGTGGAAGTTTGGAAGACAAAAGGAACTGCAGCAGTCTCTCCCAATGCCTGAAGAAGGGTGTTTGTGCCCAAAAGCTTGCAAGTAACTTTTTTCCAACTATTTTAGTTGATCTAATAAGTGATACTACATCTAGCACCTTGCCTACCTATATTTTCAGTGGTCACTTCATTTTTACTTATTCTTTTTTTTTTTACGAAATGCATTCATTAACAAGAAAATTACATACTTGCAGGGAAGAAATTGTGATACTATTTTTTTAAATAGGAAAGACTTTCCTGCTTGTATGCTTGTTGGATTTGGAAAAATAGCTTGCTAACTGCTGCTGTCCAAGATCATTAGTTTCTTTTCATGAGATGTTATTACTTGGTGAATATATACTCTTGCACTTCTCTAATCTTTCATTGAAAGCAGAAGATAGTAAAGGCGGTAATAAATTATCATTGATAGAAGTCCTGTCATCTGAAAGCAGTCAAGGTTTGTAGTAATTTAGTAGTAGGATTTATTGTTGTAAGCAGATAGTTACTGTCTTATTTGTGAAACTGTCCCTTGATACCAATAACACAAACAATAGGTTTTATTGGGTTGAAATAATATTAGGCACAATAATGACAATGTAACAATGTGTATATTTTTTAAGGGAACATAATAAAAACTTAGAATACTGATTACCCACAAACCGTCATTGGGCACATAAGGTTGTTTAAAATTATTTTGAAAATAAATTCACTTCTGGTTTATGTTTTCAGACTGAGTTACCAGTTACTAAAATGGAGTACTAGTCTGAAAAATGACTGAAAGTGGCACCTTCTTATTAAATAAGCTTGTTTGTATTCATAGTCCTGCTTGCTTTTTTTGGCTAAAATAAGTTGTTAGTATTTCTTACTTTACAATACCCTCTTCTCAAGCAGGCTCAGTTGCAGGGGAAAGGATCTGGATTTTATTTTGGTTTGTATATCACAAACAGAACTGGTAACTAAATTCAGAATAAAGAGTCCTTTTTCTGGTGATAAATCCAAATGTACCTCAACAGTCAGATTCCTGGCTGAGTTGAAAGGACTAGCATTTCTTTAAAAAAAAAAAAAAAAAAATCTGTGACAATATACAAATTACATTCTCAGTATTGAGCAGGTGCCAGCATAGCAGTTGGGACAGTAGGTCATGATTATAGTAGCTAACACTGTGGTAGAGTTTTCAGATTTGTCTCAATAATTTTTATTCCATTTACATCTTTTTTTTTTTACCTAATTATTTAATTTAATATCACTAGTATATTGCTTCATTTTCCTTGATCTCTTTATTTTGTTTGACCATATTTTTGTATTTAGTGTTTGACTTGGCAGCCCTAGTGATGAAATTACTGTCAGTAAAATATATCTGTTTATCTTCAGTGAGTGTGGATATTTTCCTAACACTACTGGAATGCGGAACTATTCCCAAAATGTGAAATCTTCATTAAGGGAAATAAGTGTGCAAAAAAAGTTTTTACATACTATTTTTTTTACAGTAGAATTATAAAATAGAGAACTGTTAGAAGGCTTCAACTAAAAATTATATGATTTTAATTGCAGAAAATAGAGTAGTTTGCATTCTTAATGTCTCCTACAAAAATAAAATGGTTAAATTATTCTGTAAAATATGGAAATGAATGTTAATTCCTTTTTAGATTCCAGAACTTGTTTATTGCAAATGGTTTTTTTTCCAGGCATGAATCTGAGCATTCTGGCCACAAATTATTTTTGATAGAGAAGCCTGAAATGCCTTATGGAATAAGATAAATTTATACCCAACTTACACCTCCAGTGAAGTCTTATAATCCACATCGGATAAGGGTACAATTTCTTCTGGCAGTCCTAGGTTGAAGGAGAATAGTTTTCAGGGAGAATGTCCTTTATATAGGCAAAAACAAGTGAATTTGGAACATTCACAGTCTTAAAAGGATGTATTTTATTAAATCATACTAAAGACTTCTGGTTTAATTAGATCCATGGGTTCCATGTGGGTACAAAAATGATCTGTGTAGATCTGTTTGTAGGATTAGGTCCTTAGAGACTATGCAGAATTGATACATTGAGGCCTGTTGACTTGATTCAGTGCCTTGCCTTTTTCATGAACAAATTTTTAGATTCCTATATGTGTAGCATTTATTTTATCATAATAAAACCTAGCTTCAATCATCTGTCAAAGTGTCCTCTATTTTTACATGCTGCTGGTTGTACAGTTTACAACTGTAGAATACACTCTTGAATTCTGAAAGACACAGATCCTAGCTACAGCTCTAGAGACAAGGTTTTGTTGCAAATATTTCCCATAATACTCTTGAAACGGATGATACTTATTACGGTATGTAGTTTACTATTTGCTGCTGTTCATCCCATCTTTAGGTACGTCAGTTGACAGAAACCATGGCTAATCTGAAGATTTCTTCTTTTGGATTGGCAGCTTCTGGTGAAGGTAGAGTTGAGACACCAAACACATTAGTCTGTGGATGTTTACCTTTTAAATTTGATATATTTAAAAAATACTTAGTATTTGGGTAGTTGATATTTAGATATGTTTTTACTTGGAAAAAAATATTACATTATTGCATCTATTTGCAGATTGAGTTGAAATATTGTACAAGTAAAAACATCTGAAGAGAGCTTTGACAAGACCTTATCCCAAATATTTGCCAAAATGAACGTTAATTATCTAATTATATGGTGTCTTGACAAGCCAAGAATCCCCTTTCATGTCTTTAGGGCAGCAGTCAGATTTGTGCACATTGCACTTCAAAGCTGCCTGTCAAGGCAGAACAAGTTGTGTAACCAGGGCACTTCTAAGTTTTGTTATGATGTTTGAAGATGGCCTGAAATTATTATTTTTTAAATATTTTTCATTCTTAAGTTTTATGTTAGAACTTAAGGCAACTTCTAGGTAGGGAGATGAGAGCTGAAGAGCTTTGGAAACACTGGCATAAGACATATGATAGTTTAGGTTTTATTGAAACAAAGAATCTTGCAGTTCTACTTTCCAAGGTTAATAATACAGTGTTTCAGGTTGAAGGAGCCCATGTTAAAGACTCGATACCGTTGGCAGCCCATCTAATTAACTTGCCAAGTACCAACAATAAACACTATTAAAGCACTTCCTGAGGCTTCCAGCAAAACAGAAATGAAGCATTACATTTTGTGTTCCTCGTATTTCTAAGAATATATCCACGTGGGTTTTGTAGAGATTAACTATATCCAATTAGAAACCAATTATAGTTGAATCGGCATATTCCCTAACACAGGTACAGTTACACTGGTATAGAAATGTTTGTATTGGGATAATTTGCTTCCATGCTGTAGCACATCTACAGAGGAGTTCCATCAAAACTGTTCATAAACTCTGTGTAATCAGGTCTTAAAGACAGATCTAAAAATATTTTTTAAAAGAAGCAACATAAATATATTTCAGGCTTTTTTTTCTTTGTGGCAAAAAGAGCATAACATTGATTTTTAAAAACCCTTTATTGGTCACTGATATGAATGTGAAAGTTTATGCACAGTGAAGATTTGTCAGAACAGGTTCCACTCTTTAATAACTAAAGCATATCAATTTAAGAAAAGGTTGTGTCTAGACTTGCCTCTTTAAAAATTTGGAATAGGTGATTCATTCTAGACTTGTGGCTCTTGCATAGCAACACCAAGTGATACATAGTCACTTGTGAATGATTTGAAATATTTAGGAAACTTCTCCAGCTGGAGAGAACAGCTGTGCTATACATTCAAATAAAAGCTGGATAGAAACCAGCTGTAAGGTTATTACAGATTCTCAAGCATTAGCATTATAGCTAGGTGGCCCTTTTTTATAGCTTTTTTTTTTTTTTATCATGATGATTTCTTTGCATGGGTGGCCAGTCTAACTTTATTGCTCGATCAATCAGCTAATTATTGTAATATATGTAATGTCTAGCAGGGGTCTTAGTGACTTTTTTTTTTTTACTCCAAGATGTATTTGCTGTCACCTTGATCTTGACAGAATAGACAAAGATAGTGCAGAGAATTTGGCTACAGACACCATCAACACTAGGTAGTCAGTTCCAAAAAGATACACGAGTATTTGCCTTGAGTCCTTCTAATTTTTGTAGATTCAAAATTCAGATAGTAGGTATAAATACTTCTATTCCTTTCTTTCACTTCTGTCATAAACAATAAGTTGAGGTCTAGAGTGGATTGGGTCTTTTATTGTTCATACTGTACTTGGTGCTGTGGTAATGATATCACTTGCCATAAACCAAATCCATCCCATCTCTCTTCTGACTCTTATTGTGATGCACGTCTAAAAGATCATGGTGAGTGTTTCTCCATCATGGGTATCGCAGAGAAGTGCATAGTGTAGCAGTTCAACCATATGCGGATTTTGGGAGTGGATCAGGAGAGTTGCAGGGAATTATACAGTGGTTCCTTGCATTTACTGGGCAAAACAGATGCATGAGGAAAGGCACCTTCTGTGGGTTATAGTTGTAGTCACAAAACACATAATAGTCACCACTGTATGGAGAAACATATAATTGTAGCTCCTAATTGGGGAGGAGAATCTTACAATTTTTCATTTGGAAGATCAGAAGCCTGCAGCGTGCATTTCTCTGAATCTTAAAGAAATGATGCATTTCTCAGATATTTATGTTGTATTGATTTTTGGTTTTTTTTCTAAGCAGTGGTTATGTAGATTTAAGTCCAGCTATTAAACTGTTACCTGGACTCGTGGTATTTATTTGAATGCTACATATGTTCTGCACGGTTTTGTTTTTTTATATAGCATGCGTGTGTGCACACACCTGTGTGTGTGTGGAGATAAGGTTTCTTTAGCACAACTTAAAATGATCTTGCACATGAATGAATTGAAATAGTACCCATACTTAATATTTGTAGAGCACCTGGACATGAAGTTGAATGTAGGCGTGTGAAAGCATAAAGGAAGGACAATGATATTTAAGTGTGTTAAGAACCCAGAGTTTGAAGACACTATCTGTATGCTGCCATTTAAAAAGTAATAAATAAAGCAAGAAACCCCACCCCAGATCTTTGCAGGAATGTTAAGAAAGCAGTAAACAGCAAAAGTCACAAGAGTCATAGATTGTGAAGCTGGAAGGGACCTCAGGAGAACATCAGGTCCAGCCCCCTGCACCAGGCAGAAAAGACGACTGGAAGTCGGGTGACCCCAGCAAGGTGACCATCCAGTCTCCTCTTGAAGATTTCCAGGGTAGGCGATTGCACCACCTCTGGAGGGAGCTTATTCCAGAGTCTGGACAGTATGAAGAAGTTTTTCCTAATGTTGAGCCTGAAACGGTCTTCTAGGAGTTTGTGGCCATTACTCCTGGTTTTCCCCAAGGGTGCCCTGGTGAACAGTTGTTCACTGAGCCCTTGATGTATGCCCCTGATGTAGCGGTAAGCTGCTATCAACTCCCCTCTCAGTGTTCTCTTTTTCAGGCTGGAGAGGCCCAGGACTGCCTTGCCATACAGATCTCAGATCATACAGGTGGCCCTTCTCTGGACTCTCGAGCTTTACCACAATCTTGTTGAAGTGCGGTGCCCAGTACTGGACGCAGTACTCCAACTACAGTCTCGCCAATGTCAAATAGACTGGAAGAATTACTGCCCTAGTTTTGCTCAAGATGCATTGATTGATGCATGCCAGAGTATTATCTCCCCTGTTGGCTACAGCATCGCACTGCCAGCTCATATTCATACTGTGGTCTATTATTACTGCCAGGTTCCTTTCATTCACAGTGCTGGTCAGTTTGGTGTTGCCAAGCCTGTAGGTGTGTAGGGGGTCTTTTGTCCACAGGTGGAGCACTTTACATTTCTCAACACTGAACTTCATCTGATTCCAATCTCCTGAACTTGCTAGCCTGCCTAGGTCACCTGTATCTGCAGTCTACCTTCAAGCATGAGTACATTTCCCCATAGCTTGGTGTCATCCACAAACCTGGCCAGTGAGCTCTTCACCCACACATCCAAATCATTGATAAAAATGTTGAAAAACACTGGACCAAGCACAGACCCATGAAGGACACCACTGGCCACTTCTCGCCAGGACGACAGATCTGTTCATTAGAACTTTCTCTGGGTTCTACCTTACAACCAGCTCCCTACCCACCTAACTGTCTCACAGTTAAGCCCACAATCCTCCAATTTTCTCATGAGAACTTCGTGGGATACTAGATCAAAGGCCTTTTGAAAGTCAAGGTGTACAATGTCAACCTCCTCTCCCTTATCTAGGTGGCAAGTTACCTGATCGTAAAAGGAGGTGAGGTTAGTAAGACAAGACCTGCCCATGACAAAAGCCATGCTGATGTCATTCAGAATCCTACCTTTTGCAAGCCTGTTGCATATAGACTCCATGATGAATTTTTCCAGGATTTTTCTTGGGATAGAAGTTAGGCTGGATTGGCCTATAGTTACCCAGGTCCTTCCTCCTCCTTTTCTTGAAGATGGGCACAACCTTGGCCGTCTTCCAGTCCTCAGGGACCTCTCCAGAGCACCATGAGTTTTGGGAGAGTTTCGCCGGAGGTCCCACAATGACTTCAGCCAGCTCCTTCAGTAACCTCAGATGAAGTTCATCTGGTCCTGCTGACATGCATATGATGTCTGATTTTTTTTCAAATGTTCACATACCAGTTCTACAGTAATAGTAGGAAGGCAGTCATTCCTACCTTGCTCCATCTGTACCCAATCTGGAATGATTTTGCCCTTGGCCTGGTGAAAGACTGAAGCAAAATAGTCATTCAGGAGTTCAGTTTTCTCCTGAGTTCTTGAGCAGTAACCCCACACTCCAATTTGTTTTCCTCCTATTCTCTACATACCTAAAGAGAAGGACTCCTTATTGTCTTTGACTCCCGTTGCTAACTTTAGTTCAAACCGCCTTAGCCCTTTGAATCTGTTCCCTACAGGTGCAGGCCATTGTTGAATAGTCCTCTCTGGGGCATGCCCCAAGCTTCCATTGTTTGTATGCCTCTTTCTTAAGAGGGCTATGATATTCTTGTTTAGCCAAGAGAGCTTCCCAGTCCTTTTTGTTACTTTTCCTCTGTGTGGGAATGGATTTCCTTTGTGCTTTGAGGATTGTGTCTTTAAGGAATGACCACTCTTCATGCACTCCTTTCACCTTCAGCCCCCAGTCCCATAGCCCTTTCCCTACTGGTGACCTGAGTTTGTTGAAATTTGCATTTTTTAAGTCCAAAACTTCAGTCCTATTATCTAATTTCACTGCCTTGTGACGGACAGTGAACATGATGATTTCATGGTTGCTGTCACCCAGGCTACCTTCTGGTTTTAAGTTGGTCACCAAGTTGTCCCCCTTGGCTAGGACCATGTCTAGAATAGCGTTACTTCTGGTTAGCTCGTGCACCTCCTGAGCCAGGAAAAGCTCTTTGATGCAGGACAGGAAGGAATGCAACCGATCTGACTTGGCTGAGTGTTCCTGCCAAGAGATATCTGAATAATTGAAGTAATCCACGACTGCCATTTCCTGTGCTCGTTCAGCCTCTGCCAATTCTCGGACATACTCTAGATCAAGTTTCTCCCCCTGGTTTGGTGGTCTGTAGTATATACCTACAGTTAGGTGTCTCTCGCCACACCTTCCCCTCACCCCCCCGCAGTTTGACCCAGAAGGCTTCAAGCTGTCCTTTTTTGGAGTTGATGTCAGCCTCCAAGGAGGTGTACTGCTCCTTCACATAGAGAGCTACGCCTCCACCATTCTGTCCTACTTGGTCCCTTCTATGAAGGGCATAGCCCTTTATGGCTACACTCCAGTCGTGTGAGGAGTCCCACCAGCTCTCCGTAATCTGTACTAGATGATAATGGCCACTGGAGAGCAGGAGGGCTAGCTCCTCTTGCTTGTTCTCCATGCTCCTGGCATTAGTGTATAGGCACCTGAGGCCTGCTACTGAGGCCCTCAGCTTCCTGTCACTGATGGAAAACTACTCCCTCAGCTCCCGGGAGTGTGGCTCTTCTAATGGCCCTATCTACGGAGCTTTCCTATATGTTGGTCCGTGGGCATGCTACCATTAGTGTTTCCCCATCCCCCAGCAAACTCAATTTAAAGCCCTATCTAGAAGATTGGCCATCCTGGCTGAGAACAGGGACTTGCCTTTCCGTGTGAGGTGGAATCTAAGAATCTAATGTATTTTTATTAATGATGCACTGATACTGATCTGATACTGGACTGATGTACTGATATAAAGAAAATTGGCTGTATTGGAAATCGGCCCAATGCCAATAAATGCCTGTGCACGCAGCTGCAGTGCAGCACTTTGGCAGCGAGGAGCACAGCCCAGCAGCGTGGAGAGCTGCCTCCAGCTGGTGAATCCATTGTGGTAGAAGGGGGACCCAGATCAACCCCCCCTGCCCCCCCCGAAGATCAAGGGGCACAGCCCCCCCCCCCCCCCCCGTTCCCTCCCAGGATGCGCGCAGCTGCAAGAGCCACCTCCCCCCTCTCCCCCCCCCAACAAGCTAGGGGTCTGTCCCATGCTCTGCCCCAGCTGGGCAGTGCCTGCCCCTGTCCCCTCCCTCACTGTGGGGGGGCAGGGTATGGGGTTTATCTGCCCCCTCCCCTTCCACCACAACGGAGTTACCAGCTAGAGGTAGCCCTCCACACTGTATCAGAAATTGGATCGGTATTGGCCGATATGTCTCCTTAAAAATCGAATATCGGTATAGGCCCCAAAAATCTCTATCCGTGCCTCCCTAATTTTTATCTCCTAAACTCGTTTGTTATGGTGCCTATAACATGCCAGGAGCTTAAGGAGCAAGTATAAAGACAGGCATTATCCCACCAGAATTTTAATTCTGAAGCCTCAATTTTATGAAGGAGTGAATTGTTATAGATCCTTAAGCCCAGGGATAACAACATATGGGCTGCAGACAGGTTCTGCGCACTGCGTGCAGCATGTGGGGCTGGGGCCAGCCTGAGTAGCCTGTGCCAGTCTACAACCCAAAGGCATAGCTATGGACTGGATGTTAAGACTCCGTGGACCATATATTTGACCCCTAATGTAGACCTATTTATTTGCTTCCCATTTTGAAATTGGGATTAACAAGGAAACTGCTGAGATCAAAATGCTTTACAATATACTGACAAGTGCATTATTAATATTGATTAGGATGTTTTCAGAATTTGGTCTATGCTTTTTTTTCTTAACCTTTGATCTTCCTACAAGAAGTTCTAAAAATATTAGAAAGTTTTATCCAAGAGCAGTTGAATTCTTATTGGCCAAATTTTGAGATGGGGGGGGGGGGGGAATAGTTGCCTAATGCACAGCTTTTGAAATGATGCTAGAAACAATATTCCCACATATTTACATCAAGTTTAATGTTCACAATTTATATACATGTAGATCTGTGTCTTGGAAGATTGGGCCAGAAGTTCAAGCACTAGCTTGTGCTGTGGTGAAAGCTAGGTTCAATTCCAGCGCCACAAGCGCCCTGTATGACCTGACAAGCTTCTGTGCTTTAACGACTCTTCATTAAAAACGTCTGTTTCTGCCTTATGAGTGCTGTGTGGATAAATGTGGCTATAAATGATAAATAAAAGATATCAGATTCACCCAAAGAACTTTGTCTACTTATGTCCTTAGACCAACACAGCTACAACCTACATCCGTATTGTCTGAATTAGTCTCTTTTTCCATACTAAATGTGGGGCTGAATAGAAGTTATTTGCTTCCTTTCTGTGTGTGTCTCTCTCTCCAGTGGCCTGCAGTCTGAGAATCCTTCAGGGATTGCTGCTTTGTCAGAATTCGATGTCTTAATAAAAAAGCTCTTGGGATGTTTGTTACCAAATACATATCTACCTCTAGATTTAATTTTCCTTTGCTATCTAGTGTCTTGAACACTGAGAGGAAGGAGTTATTATATTCTATTTATTGTGTGCCATCAGCCAACTTTGAGGCCTTGGACAAGTTAGTTTAGCTGTCATATTGATACAATGAAATTACTTTAAACTGCATATTTAGGGTTTCATTTCAATTAATTTGTAGGACTTTGTAATATCAAGTATTATGTATAAAGGCTAAATTTTTTTTTTTAAATGTACAAAAGTAATTTTCTACTTGGTATGCCTGCTCTACTTCTGGAGTTGTGTGTGTCCCAAGAAACTTGTGTTGAGCTCAAGATTGCACATAAAACAGCTTATTTGGGCTCTTAAACAGCTTTCACTTAGCTTTTTCTTTTTAAGACTGTCAGGGTTGCTAAAGAATTACATTAGCTTGAATACTCTGGGAAAGTTTAATGTAATTCTGGGTGTGTTGATTAGTATTTTTTTTATCTTAAGAAATGGTGGCCTCCTCTTCCCTTATTCTTATAAAGGACAACACAACCCAATGTCATCAGTCCTGCTACTGCTAGACAAACCTGCAATAAAGCTCTCTTTGTGTGTGTGTGTGTGTGTGTGTGTGTGTGTGTGTGTGTGAGAGAGAGAGAGAAGTACTTCAGTAAGATGAGTTTTCATTGTGAATTATCCATATGGTATTACAAAAGAGTCTGATAATGCTTTTCACTAACAGAGACATTGAAGAGTTAGTTTAATTCTTAAAGATGCAAGTTTGAAGGAAGGACAAAAGAGGAAGGAAGGTCATTCAGCTAACCTGGGTGGGAGTTCCAGGTATAGGGAATAGTGTGGGGAAAAAAAATGAAGACAGAAGTAGAAGGATTATGAAGAATAATTAAGGAGCCCTGGAAAGTGATGGGGATACAAAGTAGAAGGCATCTGAACAAAACACGCACACATTCAGGGTGTAGTTGTACAAGTTTTTTCAATGTGAGGACAAGGATCCTGGATGTTGATGTGAAAAAAAGGAATTTGTGAAGGATTTAGAAGAGGAAAGTGATATGGTCACAGCCTTGGAAATTGAAGATGAATTTTTTGCTATGGTGGATAGGATAACTTTGAATGTGTGGAAAGGTGTCATCTAAAACTTCTTTTCCACAGGCATGTGCTAATGTTTCCTGATTTTGAGAAGTAAAACAGCACCCCCATGAAGGATTCAAATCTGTAATGTTTGTAGAGATTAAAATAATCAGTCATTAAAGAGAATAACTTCCTTGATTTTGATTCCTATGAATCTTCTTCAGAATTTGGACACAGAAGAGCAGAAATCATCCAGCAGTCTGAATTACCTTTCCATCACTGAGCAGATAAGCTTTACTGAAGAGGAAGAGGCTCCAAATGGGAGAAAAAAGGCTAAAGTGGACACTAATACAAGAAGCAGTTTAACAGCGAAAGAATCCATTTCTGCGAATAGCATAAACTCACCCCTTAACAAAAATATACAAGATACAGCCGCATTGATGGATGACAGTAGACTAGACACAGAGAGTGAGCCAGAAGAAGGTGAAATTACTGACTCTGAATATGAAGAATATAGCAGTGAAGACAAATTAACAAGTGAACAAAGTGTAAATTCAGAAGACTCTGAAAATGAAGGTGAATCATTATGGTTTTTATATAGAGTTCCTGTATATTTAAAAAATCCAGTAAATAAACTATAACAAGTTACAAAAAAATTCCTAAGTGACTCATAAAAATAAAATTGAAAATAAATTGCTTGAGATTCTTTTGACTTAAAAGCTGGTGTCTTCACAGAAATATATAAAATTAGCCAATACTTGTATACTTCCTATTATTTTTTCTTTCACTATAGTACTAAAAAACGGATAATGATCTTGTTCTTATGGAAGCTCTTGCGTATATCTGTCATTCGGGGATATTAAAATGATGCTCCTTTTCTGCTTACATAGAAACTTTTTGAGACCCTGAATATTGCTTGTTTAGGGAGAATTGTACCACTCTATTGCTCTAAGACTGGGAAGTCTACAGATAGAGAGAGAATACAGAATAAAATGAAACTATGTATGCTGCCCTGGAGATCACAGACCTGTGCTTAAAGTGATTTCTGGGTTCCGTTTTTCAATTCACAAATAGAACCTCTCATCAATAATCATTCCCTTTTAATTTCATACACCTGTTAAAGGTGAAGTTCACCTCTGGTAAAAAAGTAAGGCAGGATAACCTCTTTCTGTTTTTAAAAAACAGTAAGTTTTTAAGCCCTTCCATAATACTTGAAAATTCTACCTTTTGTGTGTTTCAGTGGCCAGTTATGGTGTGTGGCTCTTATCGGAGACCTGTATACCCTTTTCTAGCAATAGGGACAACATTAAAGATGCTTTCTAAATAGCATTGAATAGAGGTTGGCAGTGGGGCAGTCCTGCCTTTATGCAGACTGCTGACCCATATGCATTGTGGAAAAGGGCCTGAGTATTTTGCAGATAATGTTCCAAGGTATAAATAGTAGTACAAGGGGACTGTACTGTAGGCCATGGCCTGGTTACAATTAGGAGAATTTCAGCTCTCTCTAAAATACCTTTTATGTCAGTTATGTAGGCTGCTTACAGACATTTTAAAAAACAAATAGCTGTAGATGGAGGTTCTGTGGTTAAAGAATGGTATCTGGGTACTTTAATAACCTTGTGACATCTTAATTAGTTTTTTTCTTCTTTTATTTAAAATGTCTGATAGCTATCAATTTCTGCGGTACCAGAGTAATAAAGGAAAACAGCAAGCCAGATCTGTCCTTATTTACACCCGTACAATACGGTTTTCCCATTGCACCTTCACTTATACCATCTCAGCATCAGTATAACTGTGTTTTTGTATATGTATATTAAGGACAGAGTATACCCCAGCAGTTAGGATTTTATTAAGAGATCTCTTGATGCATGAGAAGAAACAGAATGCAGTGCTTAATCTGTAGATGTAATGGCTTTGTAGTACTGTTAGGAGTAAAGTATTTAATATTAAATACTAAATTTTAGCCACTGCAGTAAATGTACATAATGCTGAATGCATCCAAGAATCATGTTGAACTAAGAAGGTACTATTTTTTAGATAAGTCTGTTCAGAATAAAACTTCATTTAACAAGACTTTTTTCTTGTTTTTATCCCCATCTTTATCTGTAATGTCCCATAAATTAGGAGTATGTAAAAGCATTTTATACACATGCTCCAGGGGCATGGGGCTTTTGGAGCCACTCCAATTAAAGCACAAGTGGCATGTGTATCAGCATCCCCATACTGAAAAAGAGCAGCTGGGGTGCCTTTAACTAAAGCTTGTTGAATGAACTTTAGTTAAAGCGTCTCCCGCTGCCACTTTCCAGCTCAGGAATGCTAATAAATGTGATGCTTGGAATCTGCTGGAGCACAGTAACTGCCATGCTCCAGCAAACTCAATCGCTGCACGAGTATAGGTGCCCTTAGTGGCTGCTGTAAAATTATGCTGACTATAGTAATTATATGTATTTTAGTATATGCAAATAATTAGAATAAACTAGTGAATGCAGAAGGGGAAAAATGATAATGCAGTTTGGTCTGGGAACAGGTAAATAAGCCTTTGAAAGAATAATTTAATCATGTTTTTTCTGTCAAATATACTTGTACATTTTTGTTTTAAGAAATGACCCAGAACTTTTCCATATTACTCCCATTGATTACAAGTTAGGTTTTTGTGGCCAAATCCTTTATAGTTATTTGAAAATTGAGTGGACTGTGATCACAGTTTTCATCTTTGGTTTTACTAATATTTTTTTTTATGGATATAGATGAAGAAAGAATCTGGCCTCCCTGTATCAGAGTAATTGTGATTAGATCACCTGTACTACAGACTGGATCGCTTTATATCATCACAGCTGTGAAGCCTGCTACAATCGGAAGGTAAAATTGACTGGAATTTATTACATACATCTTGTCTCATGCCTAACTTTGAAGAACTGTAAGATTAACTGTTAGTTTCTGTTTGTTGTCTTACAAATTCTGAGGTGTTGAACAGTATTAACCGGTGAGATTGTAAATGACATTAGCATTCTTTAAGTGCAAGGAAATTAGTGAAAACTATTCTCTTATAGGAAGGTAAAACACTTTTTCTGAGTTGCTGAATGCCTTTTTCCAGAGTAAGAAGAAAGACTTCCGAAAATCAGGACAGAATAAAGTATAACTAGTCTCTTTGATGGAATCCTGGATCTTTCAAACCTTCAAATTCCAGGAGGTTTGACTGAGTCTTTCATCTTTCTAAAATTCAGAAATCAAGTTCAGTGATGTATTCTTCCTAGTTGTCTTGGATAAGATCTTTAAAAGTGTGCCTGCTTCTTGTGGACATTGAAGGCCTACTTGAATATGTTTAATGCAGGAGTAGTGGATTGCCCAGAATTTGTCAACATTTTTCCTCTTTCAGCTGTTATGCATCATGATATTTGTAGGTTGCAGTTATGCAGAGTACTGCGTAAGTGCTGATCTACAGACTGAATGCTGAGTTAATGGAATCTGCAAAATTCACCTTTGTATATTAGGATGGATGGAAATTCCTTGCTTTCTCTCTGGGTTTGGGTCTCATTTGCTGCAAGAGTACTCATCAGCTTCTGTAGCAGCCTCCAAGGTTGTAATGGGAAACTATTTCACAACTCATGCACCACAGTTCTGGCCAGTAGGTCCATAAAATTCATGGTTCCAGTGATCTCATCCGTTGCCCGATACTAAAAAGCATACTCTTCCCTTAAATGCTGCTGTATAGACATGCTGAAGAGCAGAAGTGGGATACAGGGTGCCCCTGTGTGGTGTTTCCACAACCTAACACTTTTTTTTTGGGTGGTCGTGTGTCGTCATCCCCCCAGCCTCAACTTGTATGAAATTAAGATTTCTTCCTAAATGTTTAAGAGTAGAGATGAGTATTTCAAATTTATATAATTATTGCCTGCTACTTTTAGGTCCCTTGCAGATATTCATTTAATGATATAATGGGGTCTGATTACTAATCCTGACAGTTGCACATCCTGCCATGCCGCATTTTGGAAATCGGCTCTCGTCAGCCTACAGTTGTGTGGCTCTGGAGTTAGTGTGGGGAGTTGGTTGTTTCTTGTATACTCGTGTGCGCGCACACACTTCATATTGTATTAGATCGCAACCTGTATATTGGGGTACAATCTATAAAGTTTGTTTATTGTTTAGAAAGAAAACTTGTCATTAGGATTCATTTGAACTGAACTTTGATATTACTGGTTATTTTAAATTATTTTACTTCAAAAGCTTATAACTAATAGTGATGTAAAGTATCTCAGACTTCTCTGCTACTGTGTTGTAAAATCACATAATTGTACATGACAAGAATCAAATTAACTATAAAC
Source organism: Alligator mississippiensis (assembly GCF_030867095.1). Taxonomy (NCBI): domain Eukaryota; kingdom Metazoa; phylum Chordata; order Crocodylia; family Alligatoridae; genus Alligator; species Alligator mississippiensis. The sequence goes on from NC_081826.1 coordinate 255,711,350, forward strand.
CTATCTTTGTAGAGAGAGAGAAATGGGACATACGCTCCAAATTCCTGAGGTTGCAGTCAGTAAGGTAATTCACAGATTCTTTTGGGTTGTTCCCCATGGCAGGTCTGTACTGCCTAATCTGCAGAATACACTTGTTCTAATGTTAACTTTTTCCTTAGGATTAGCCCACTGCCCCTTGCTGAGAGAGAGCAAGGGGAATTTTGTTGTTGTAAGTATGTCTTCATCGCAAAAGAGTTATGAATGGGGAAGTATGGGTTTTTTGGTTTTGGGGTTTTTATTCTTTTGCAGCAAAAGGTTGCTTATTTTTAAACTTTAAAATCTTAGTTACTTAGAAGTGAAAGCATGGTTTTTACTTGGATCATTGCTGTTATGAAGGCCCATGTAACATGAGAGCTATATAACTAATTACCCTTTTGAAATAATGGCATTGATTTCATTCCACAAGGATTGAGGCAGAAATTAGGAGCCTTATAAATATTTTACAAGAGAGATCCTTTGGGTAAAGATTTGCAGTAGTGGACTGATATAATGGGCTTTTTGTTTTTATTGTTGTCTGTTTTAATTTTAATTATTTTTTACAATTTTTTTAGCCAATACTTGTGTTATATTTTCAGTAAAATGCACACAATAGTGTTTTTATGGCTTTTTTGCACCTTACAGTACTTAGTTGTATATTTAATAGTATACAAAAATTTGTCCTGTAATCTTGCATTAAATAGTATGTAAATTAAGCACTGGGCAATGGGGGGAAAAATTTCATTTCTTCTTTTAGTTTCATGCAGAAGTATACTTCGACCATGAATTGCAAAATTATGTTCTTGTGGATCAGGGCAGTCAGAATGGCACAGTTGTTAATGGAAATCAGATTCTACAGGTAAGCACTGTCATTCTTTATCATTAGGAAATATATCTATTGCATTTTAAAGCAAACTGTAGTCATAGGGTTAGTCTTTAAAAGGGGCTCTAGAAGAAGGGAATTAAAAGCTAGTAAGTTTAACTTCTGCTTACAGTAAATTTTAGAAACAAATCTAAAAAAAGAAAAAAAAGGATTGTTCAGTACATGGGTGAACTGGGGTTTCTAAGGAAATATCAGCATATTTTTATCTTTACCTAAGGGATGTCTTGCCTCACCAACCTGCCAGTTCTTTGAGGGTATCAACAAGCATATGTGGATCAGGCTCCATTTTAGTCTATATTTTGACTTTTAAAGTCTTTGACAATGTTCCACATCAGAGGTTCTTAGTGAAATTAAGTTGTCATGGTATTAGAGGGAAGGTTCACTGGTGGATCAGCAACTGGTTTAAGGAAGGAAAACGAAGAGTGTAAGAGTTAGGTTCTCAGAACGAAGTAAACAGTGGGGTTCCCCCAGGATCTGTGTTGGGACCACTGCTGTTTAATATATTCATAAGTAATTTGGAAAGGGGAGTGAAGAGTGAGGTGTCTAAGTTTGCAGATAACATAGAGAGAGAGGTAAAAAGTAAAATGGACTGCAAAGAGCTACTGAGGAATTTTGAGCAATTGAGCAAACAGGCAATATGAAATTCAGTGTTAATAAATGCAAAGTGATCCCCTCCCCCACCCAGCATGTGGAAAAACCCAAAACGTACATACATGATGACACTAACTGTTACCACACGGGAAGGAGATTTTTGGATTCATTGTGGACAGTTTGTTAAAAGTATCAGCTCAGTGTTCAGCGGCAGTCAAAAGCAAATAAAATGTACGTGAGAGAGAAGACAAAAAGAGGGGATTGTAAACAAAACTGAAAGCCCCTCCCCTCCTCCCAGCAGCATACACAGTGCCATAGGATACTGGATTGACCCTGTGGCTTGGCCCAGTACATGGCGGTTCTTGGGTTTATTTTACATTAAAATCTCACTTAAGTCATCATTGGCCACAGCTCCACATGCACTTTACTAAAGAGTAGACTGAGTGGCTGCAGAGTAGAGCATCACTGTCTACAAGTGCGACAGTATTAGGCTACAGTAAATTAATTTATGCCTCAGTAAGATAGTACTGTCCCTGTCAGGGATAGTACTGTTTTATGCTGGGGTAATTTACTGTATTTAAACATGTATAGATGCTGAGCGCAAGTGTAAGATATGCTCCTCAACGGGACAGTCAGCTGGAGGCCAGACTTCTGCCTGCTGCCTAGCCACATAGCTCTGTACTTCCAGCACCCTCATACCCCAGCCAGCCCCTCTGCTGCCCAACACTGCCACCCGAAGCAGAGCGGCCTTGGCGTAAATTGCTCCACTGTGGCTCAGATCGGTGCTCTCCAGGGTGCATGTATAGATGCTGCACCTGGGAGTTAGTTTACTCTGGCTCAAACCATTTCAGAGTTTATTGCTTTGCATTAATTGCAGGTGTAGACACACCCACGGTCTCTTAATTAATGGTCTTTTTGCCATACATTATTAATTTCTCTGTTTGTGCTCCATTTTAGGCATGCTTCATATTTAGCTTTGTAATAGGAATTGAGAAATCTGTTCCAGTTAAAATAGTTCGACTTCAGGGGCACCAGTTATGTTAAATATTATCTCAGTATCCACTAGACCAGTGCTTCTCAAACTATCTGATGTGGCGGACTAGCAATTTTTTTTACAGTGGGCCAGGGACTGGTGCCCAGTTCAGCTGGTGGCAGCAACTGCGTGTAACAGCACTACACAAATTCGCAACTGGCTGTTTCTCTTTCCTCACCTCGCGCGACGTGATGTCACCTGGAATGTTGGAACGAACGAGCTATGGCGCTATGACATATCAATGTTATGCTTCCAAAAACGTTTCTTTCTTTCCTGGCAACTCGCTGCGGACTGGCGACCGGTGGCTCGCAGACCGACACCGGTCCGCAGACCACCACTTTGAGAAGCAGTGCACTAGACAGAACTGAATGATATGTTAATGAGTAGTATGCATGGAATACACAGTGGTGATACTGCTGACAAAATTATTTAATCTTTTTTTTTCTGTAGCCTAAAACAAAATGTGATCCCTATGTTCTGGAGCATGGGGATGAAGTTAAGATTGGAGAAACCGTATTATCCTTTCACATACACCCTGGCAGCGATACATGTGATGGATGTGAACCAGGACAAGTGAGAGCACACCTTCGCCTTGATAAGAAAAAGGAAACTTCTAGTAAGTGGGTGTTATTGCTAGATTGTGGGTTTTGACAGTAACTCTTTATAAAGTCAAGTGAGAATAAAATAGGATATAAAATAGTAACCCTTTTTCTGAATGAAATAGTCTTGTTTCAAATAGGTTCACCATTATAATTTATTTTCAGTGTACTAAGTGCTGTGCTTTTGGGGGGAAGAAGTTAATACATACATAACCCTAGAAGAAATACTCATATAAATGAATACATTAAAAATTAAATTTATTTAATTAGCATTGTGTGCTTTGAAATCAACTTTTAATATAGAAACTATGTTTCATTTATTCATATTATAGCTTTCAGTTTTTCTTGAAGGAATCTTAAGTGCATTACATCTAGTGCCTATACTCAGTATTGCAGGGGTTTGGGATGTAGCCGTGTTGGTCTAAGGACATAGGCAGACAAGGTTCCTTGGGTGAATTTTGATATCTTTTATTAGACCAACTCAAATGGTTGGAGAATAGTTATTAAGCAAGCTTTTGGGTTCAAAAACCCTTCGTCAGGCTAAGGAAATTGCAGCAGTTGGTGTGTGCTCTTCCTGGATGGAATGAAAAGTAAACAAGCCAGGGGCTGGGCTGGGGAGTCAGTTGCCAGGCAGATTATAATGTATCAAAAATCCAGTGTCTATATTTAGTCCATGTATACTCAGTATTAGTACTAAGTCATATTGGCAGCCTTGGACCAGTACTAGTTGAAACAAATCTGTAATATTTGTTCTTTCTCTACTTCAGATGTAATTGGATAATATATGTTATGGTTTTTGTTTTTGGCTTTTTAGCTTCTCCGGTGCTTAGCAAAGAAGAGAGAGAGTTAGTCAGAAGAAAAGCATTAAAAAAAATACGGGTAAAATATGGTTTACAGGTAGGTTTTCAATAAGCTTGGAGTGCTCTGAAGTTTAAATGGGTTCTTTCAACTCACTTAGGCCTAGACTATGCAACAGAGTTCTTTTGGCACATTTTTTGAGTGTTTGTGCTCTCTCAAAGGCTAATCAGGACCTTCCACCCCCTCCCAGCAGAGTCGGGATTCTGTCACTGGCAGCTAATCATGTAGATGCTACCACAGTTCATTTGGCTGCTGACTGCTGCCAGAAGCTCTAGGAGCAGAGGCAGCTCAATATGGACTTACCTTTAAAAAGAGGTTATGATATTTTTACCGTTGTTTTAATTTTTCCAAACTATCACACACAACTATTGTGATCAACTGAAATAGTCATACAGTAAACTCTCTGGTAACTGGCACCTTACAAGCTGACATGCTCTGTTAACCAGCATGCCGGCTTGTAAGGAAAAGTGAAACCGGAAGTGCCCACTGTGGCACTTCTGGTTTCTCTGAGCCCCCAAGGCCTGGGGGCATAACAGGCTGTGCGGGGCCTGCCTCCATTTTCCACAGGCCCACAGGAGGGGCAGTGATGCCACAGGAGGGACACCCCAGACACAGCGGAAGAAGCAGCAGCTGGGGCCACTCAATTAACGGACATATTTTGTTATCCGGCATCCCCTGGGAATGGGGGATGCCGGATAACAGCTGTTACTGTATATAGAATCATAGAAAATTAGGGACCTCAGGAGATCATCTAGTCCAACCCCCTGCTCAAAGCAGGACTGTGCCTGACTAGATCATCCCAGCCAAGGTTTTGTCTAGCTAGGTCTTAAAAACCTCTGAGGATGGAGATGCTACAACCTCTCTGGGTAACCTGTTCTAGTGTTTTACTACCCTCCTAGTGAGAGTTTTTTTCTAATATCTAACCTAAACTTCCCTTGCTGCAACTTGAGACCATTGCTCCTTGTTCTGTCATCTGCCACCACTGAAAACAGTCCAGCTCCATCCTCTTGAACTCCTCCTCCTGCACCCCCCCCCCCTGCCCCCCTGCTTTCAGGTAGTTGAAGGCTGCTGTTAAATCACCCTCAGTCTTCTCTTCTGCAGACTAAATAAGCCCAGTTCCCTCAGCCTCTCCTCATAAGTCATGTGCCCCAGCCATGTTCATTGCTCTCTGCTGGACTCTCCAATTTGTCCACATCCTTTCTGTAGTGGGGGGCCCAAAAGTGGACACAGTACTCCAGATGCAGCCTCATCAGTGCTGAATAGAAGGGAAGAATCACTTCCCTTGACTTCCTGCCAATGTTCCTACTAATGTAGCCCAGTGTGCTATTACTCTTCTTTGCAACAAGGACATGTTGTCGACTCATACTCATCTTATTGTCCACTGTAACCCCCAGGTTCTTCTCTGAAGAGCTGCTGCCTAGTCAGTCAGTCCCCAGCCTGTAGCAGTGCATGGGATTGTTCCATCCTAAGTGCAGGACCTTGCACGTGTCTTTATTGAACCTCATAAGATTTCTTTTTGTCCAGTCTGTCAATATGTCAAGGTCTCTCTGAATCCTAACCCTACACTCTAGCTCATCTATGTCTCCCCGCAGATAGTGTCACCTACAAACTTGCTGAGGATGCATTCTCTGCATGAACAATGCGTGCCTGCTGAGGCTGGAGGTTTACGGTGACCACCTGCAGGCTGCAGCAGTGGTGGTGGCAAGCAGGGATCGCTCATAGGTGGCTGCGACTGTGTCAGTGGTGAGGGGGGACTGCCCGCAGTTGCCAGCAGCTGCATCGGCAGCATGCCCCCCCGTTGTACCCTCTACACGTTGCTTATGACTCTATGCCATCTTCCAGGTCATTGATGAAGACAATGAACAAAACTAGCCCTAGGATCAACCCATGGGGCACTCCACTTGATACCAGCTGCCAACTAGACATTGAACCATTGACTACTACCCTCTGAGCCAGTCAGTTTTCCTTCCACCGTAGTCCATTCATCCAACTCATACTTCCTTATCTTGCTTGCGAGAGTGTTGTCGGAGACCGTATCAAAAGCCTTGCTAGAGTCAAGGTATACCACATTCATTGGTCTCCCCGCATCTACAGAGCCATTCATCTTATCATAGAAGACAATCAGGTTGGTCTTGGTGAATCCATGCTGACTGCTCCTAATCACCTTCTCCTTGAAGGCTTAGAAATGGATTCCTTGAGGCTCTGCTCTATGATTTTTCCAGGGGCTGAGGTGAGGCTGACTGGTCTGTAGTTCCCCAGATCCCCCTTCCCTTTCTTAAAGGTGGGCACTATATTTGCCCTTTTCTAATCGTCCAGGACCTCTTCCAATTGCCATGTGTTTTCAAAGATGATTGCCAATGGCTCTGCAATCACATCCTTAGCACCCTTGGGTGTATCCCATCCAGCCCCATGGACGTGTATAAGTTCAGCTTTTCTAAATAGTCCCTAACCTGTTCTTTTGCCACTGATGGCTGCTCACCGCCTCTCCAAACTGTGCTGTCAGGTGCAGTAGACTGGGAGCTGACCTTGCCTGTGAAGACTGAGGTGAAAAAGGCCTTTTCTGCATCCTCTGTCACTAGATTGCTTCCCCTGTTCAGAGTAAGGGACCCACACTTTCCCCGATCCTCCTCTTGTTACTGACATACTTGTAGAAACCCTTCTTGTTATCCTTCATGTTCCTTGCTAGCTGCAACTCCAATTGCACTTTGGCCTTCCTGACTTCATCCCTGTATGCCCGAGCAATACTTTCATAATCCTCCCTAGTTGTTTGTCCAAGTTGCCACTTCTTATAAGCTTCCTCTTTGTGATTTAGCTTACAGAAGAGTAAAGCTAAGCCAAGCTGGGCTTCTGCCATACTTGCTAGTCTTCCTGCACATTGGGATGTAGGGTGGTTTGTTCCTGCACTCTCCGTAAGGCTTCTTTAAAAGCTTTCCTGGACTCTTCTCCCCCTCAGAGTGACTTCCCAAGGGATCCTGCCTCCTTAGACTGACTTCTCATGGGATCCTGCCCATGAGTTCCCTAATAGTCTGTCTGCTTTTCTGAAGTCCAGGGTGCTTTGTCTGCTGCTCTCCTTCCTTCCTTTCCTCATGTTCTTGAACTCAATCATCTCATGGTTGCTGCTGCCCAAGTTGCCATGCACTACTACATTCCACACCAATTCTTCCCTGTTTGTGGGCAGCAGGTCAGGAAGAGCACAGCCCCTAGTTCGGGGGTGTCCAACCTTTTTGAATGTGGGGCCGGATCATAAAATTTTTATCACCCAGTGGGCCGATGAGCCATATTCAAACACCCTCTGTCCTGGGCCAGAGAGACCCTGCCTGTGTAGCCCTACTGCATCTACCTGTTACTGCAAGATTCATGGTAGCTGCTGGTGGGCAGGGGCAGGAGGGACCCATTCTGCATCCAGCCAGCTACTGCCCCAGAGACTGAAGGGGAGAAATAAATAGCTCCACATCTCCAACCCCTGAGCAGCGCAGCCCCACAAGCCAGCGCTGTCTGCGGGGGGCTGGAGTGAGGCAGCTGCTGCGCTGCAGTCCCTCACCTGCCCGCCTGCACGGCCCCGCTCACCGTGGTGCCCGGCTGCCCATGCACATAGCCGCAGCGGCCTCAGCACTGCAAGCCCAGAGTCTGGCAGACACTGGCTCCTGCCGCCTCGCCCTGCAGAGGTCATGCCAGGACCCCACCTGCCGAGGCCCCCCGTGCTGGCTTCCCGCGTGCTGTTGGGGATGAGAGGAGGTTGGCCAGGTCGGCACCAGCCAGCAGAAGCGGTGGAGGACTCATGTGCCACGCGGGACTGACTGGTGCAGGCAGGGGAAAATTAAGCTGAGCCCCTGCCGCTCTGTCCGGGCTCGTCCCGTCCCAAGTGGCACATGGCTCCGCTGCCGCTTCTAGTGGCTGGTGAAGACCTGGCCAGGCTCCTCCCATCCTCAGCAGCATGTGAGAAGCCAGCTTCAGCTGCATGCCACTTTTCCTGGCTGGTGCTAACCCGGCTGGGTCCATCTCATCCGGAGCAGCATGCAGCTGAAGCCAGCTTCCCACATGCTGCTGGGGATGGGAGGAGCCTGGCTGGGTCTGCACCGGCCAGCAGAAGCGGCAGCAGACCCGTGTGCTGCTCAGGATGAGATGAGCCCGGCCAAAGCAGCAGGGGCTCAGCTGCATTTTCTCCCTACCTGCACCGGTCAGTCCCAAGCGGCACACGGCTCCGCCACCACTTCTGCTGGCTGGTGCTGACCTGGCCGGCCTCCTCCCATCCCCAGCAGCATGTGGGAAGCCAACTGGATGCTGCTCCGGATGGGACAGACCAGTCTGGGTTGGCACCAGCCAGCAGAGGCAGTGGCAGAGCCATGTGCCGCTTGGGACTAACCGGCTCAGGTAAGGGGAAAGTGCAGCTGAGCCCCCTACTGCTCTGGCTAGGCTCATCCTGTCCCAAGAGGCACATGGCTACTCCTCTTCCCGCACACACTGCATCAGCAACATCAAGCTGATGCAGTGCGTGTGGGAACCTTGTCCCTTCCCCAGCCCTTCAGCAGCCATTAGGAAACTGCTGAGGGGCTGGGGGAGGGACAAGGCGTGGGAACGAAAGTAAACAGTGTTTACTTTCATTTCCCGTCGCAGCACCGTGGGCCTCAGAAAATGCCTTGGCAGGCCACATGGCCTGCGGGCCGTATGTTGGACAAGCCTGCCCTAGTTGGTTGCATATAAAGACAAACAGAAATGAGTATATTTTATACACATATAGGGATATATACCCCTTAAAATGGAGTGTGGGAGTATAGCATGTACAGATGCCCCATTTTAAAGATGTTTTGGAATGCAACTTTAACCATAGTCACAAACAGGACCTGTTCAGTTGCATTCCCACAGGAAATGGGAGGCCTTCAGGTTGTGTTGAATAGTGCAATGGCATCAGCATAGAACCTAAAGAAGTACAGAATTCCATCCTGATAAAGCAGCGCAAAAGGGCTAAAGGATTCCTGGAGCGCTACATATTAGGGCTGTGCAAAATGGCACTGTTCCGTTTCAGCTTGCGTTTCGACAGAACTTCATTTCAAATTTCATTTAGAGTCGAAATCGCTGTTCCGTTTCATTTTGTCAAAACAGTTTTGCTGTTTCAACGTTTGCCCATAGGCTATAATGGGGGAGATCAAAACAGCCTATAACGTCATTTTTGGCCTGATTTGGATGAAACTTGCAGGAATTGTAGCCCCTTCTTAGGGCATGAAGCTTGCCAAGTTTCAAGGAGATAGGTGCAGGGGTTTATGGGAAACTGCACCTCAAACTGCAGACAAGCAAAACTCATGACATGGATGACACTGTGTGTTAAGCCACAGCGGAGTGAAAGCTGCAGGCCTGCTAGCCTTTGCTGCGGCCACGAAGCCTACCAGCTTTCAAGGAGACAGCTGCAGGGGCTTCTGGGTTCTGGGGCCCTGCACCTCTGGCTGCTGACATGCAAAATTTGGGGTGGGGGGGGTGTTAAGGTGCGCCCTCACTCAGCTGACACCAAGGCAGAAAGCAGGGCAGTTCAGACAAAGCTGCCTTTTTATGCAGGTTTTCTATCCCTCCCCCAAAGCACTGGGATTGGAAGGGACCCTCCAGGAAGGATGACAGTCACTGGCCAGCTACACAGTCAATAGTGAGAGGACTCTTCCCCCCCCCCCCCGGCTCTCCTTACTTTAGTTTGTTTCCCTGCAGGCAAGCCCAGCTTGAGCTTCGAAACTCGTTTTGTTTCGAGGTTGTTTCGAAGCTCTGTTTCATTTCGATTTAGCTGTTTCAAACTCAAAACGAGTCGAAACAGCGTCGAAATGAAACTGCAGGTGAAATTTTGCACAGCCCTACTACATATACAGATAAAGTTGTAGTATTCAGAATCTTTAGTGTTTTTCTACTACCTGAGGAAATTGGGATTTTTGTGCCAAGGTATTTCATGTGTTTAATGATTGCAATAGCATTGGACTAATAGAGGAGATTAAAGAGTGGGTGGTTTTGATTTTATAATATACCATAGAATTAATTAATTAAAGTTGTATTATTATATGGTGATGGCAAAGGCATGAACTATTGAATGAGGAATTTTAATTTTTGCTCGTAAGGTTTAAAACTAATAAAACATGGTGAGACTGTTCTAAGTGCTGTTTTTTGGAGAAGAATAACAAAAAAGAAGCATTTAAAGCCAATCACTTTTTTCACTAGTTCTTTTGTTGTTTTATATTTGTAAAGAATACAGACTACGAAGATGACAAAGCAGTAAAGAATCCAAAGTACAAAGACAGAGCTGGAAAACGCAGAGAGACTGTTGGAAGTGAAGGAACTTTTCAGAGAGATGATACTCCAGCTTCTGTCCATGTGTAAGTGTATAAAACCATTCTTCACTCTTAAAACATCATAAACCTTTAATACTCAGTATAGTTTAGTGAATTGTTAATAGTTAATCTGATTTGATATCAACTGGGCTGAATCATAGAGGAAAAAAAGTAGGGGGATTGATTCCAGGAGGCATCTAATCCAACCTCCTCAAGGCAAATTAGTTTTTAAAGTAATTTTAAGTGCATATTAAGGAAGACATTTTCCCCATTTATATACTTCACAGACTTCATATTGAGACGGTAAGAAATTTGCCCTGGAATTGGAAATGCTTTCAAACCACCTGCACAGTAATTCAATTATAATTCTCCCCAGTAGCATTCAACTTGCTGCTTTGAAATCCCAGGACTCATTCTACCAAAATTTAAAATGTACATTCAAAGTTGTTGTTTTTTTCCTGTTATGCTGCTGAAACATTAAGTGAAAACAATGCCGTTTTAGTAGTTTTCTGTCTCCAGTTCAATGTCGATCATCTCCCTACTTCTCTTCATTTAGTGGCTTTGTGGCAGGGTGATGGTCCTCAACTAGAATGCCACAAGCCCCCCTAAAGGGTGCCCCAGTGCAGGCACTGCCACAGCAGCTAAGTAAAACTACCCCATGTGCACTCCTGCTTCATTAGGGATCTGATCAACTTAAACCAGGAAAGAGCTGGTACTGCTATAGCCTAGCCTACCACACTCCTAGAAATAGAGGCACTTAGAAGAGTGCCTGAGCCTATCCATCTCCTCCAGACAATCTACTGGTAGGCACCTCTCACTGCAGGCCCTCCCCCACCTGGCTGTCTTTGGCAGGGATGTACAGGCTAAAGTCCCTGCAGAGCCAGACCACAAACTGGGTGGAAGCCTTGGTGGTGGGTGGACCACGCCTGTAGAGATCCTCCATGGGCATGGGCAGAAAAAGCTGGCAGTGGCAGGGGCTTTGGCATTCCAACATCTTTGAGCCATCCAGCTGATTCTCCTGTTAGCTCTAGATCTCAAATTCATGAGCTTAATTTGTGAATGGGTATATTTAGGTAGGAAAGAGGCAAGGGTTGTTGTGGGGGATTTCCTTTTACTGGCTCAACTGCATGGTTGGATTAGACTTCAAACATCTCAAATGCAGTGCATTCTTCATCAGAATATTTCATAAATACATTTTTTTGTTAAATTTATGCATGTAGAAAAGTGTAAGTAAGTCTTTGTGAGCACTGAAAAGTGTTTTATTGCAAATATTACAAAGCATGGATTACAAGGTATGTGAATTGTTTTTCTGGGTGTTTATGAAGCTGTACCTGGTGATAGTATCATTAATAGCAGAAGATATTGAGTGATAAAGGATACAGTTTTTATGGGGGAAGTTCCTTTGAAGAAATATAGAGGACATTTTTAAATGTAAGTTCTAATATCTGTACATTAAAATATAGCCAGCCAAGACTAAAACAATAATATTAATGTAAAATGGCAACTCTCCACACAAGGCACCATTAAATCAGTTTGAGAAGGCAAATATATACAACCAAGTCCGTGCCAACAAAAACTGAGCGAAGTTTTAATAACCTTTTTGCTACATTTAATAGAATCTAGAGGGCAAACACACAAACCCAGATGTGCTTGTATACCATGTAACACTTGCTTGCTATTGCCTACTTTTGTAAGAGCAACATTTGGACCACAGGTTTATATGTTGGGGTAATAGTCTAAGCTTAATAGGAAAGAGTCAAATGTTGCTTATTGTCTGTGTTGCTTATTGTTAATCTTCCTTATTTGTTAACTTTTAATTTTTTTTTTTCAAGTGAAATTGGTGATAGCAACAAAGGCCGTAAAATGCTGGAGAAGATGGGATGGAAAAAAGGAGAAGGGCTAGGCAAGGATGGTGGTGGTATGAAGGATCCGGTAGGCCTTTTTGACTGACTTGATTATTTTGGTGTAATCTATTTTTTGTAATTGCATTTGCATTGCAAAATAGTTTCACTGTTGGTCATTTTAGATATATCAGAGCACTGGGTGTGGAAACTCAACTAGTGATTAGCCATCTAAAAATTTCACGTAATTGTTTTCAATCCTCCTTTTGGCTTTGTTCTATCTTTTGCATGGGGTTTGCAAATATTTCAAAAGCTGGTCTCTGGGCGAGATCCAGGGTTGGGTCTCACTTAAACATAGCAGAGCTAACAACAATCAAGAGATAATCGCAGAAAGGCCAATATTCTAATTCCAGTCTGTTGTGCAAGTCAGTAGTCTGCTTCATCTGGCTATCTACTAGGTAATTCAGACTTCCATGGGAGTTATGCTTTTCAGTAGCAGGCAACTGAAATTTAGTGCTGCCCAGCACCTATACAGCATTTTATCCTCTTCATCGTGGCTTGCTTGCAAAGATGAGAGATCTTCAGAACAGCATAATATCTGAACAAGGAGGGATGGATGAGAAGGCTAAAGAATTGGGTGTAATAACCTCTTATGTGATTTTTTGGGTATTGAATGCCATTAAATAACATGTGTGAAGTTCTACAAAACTAAAATGGACTGGGATTGGATTATGCTAGCATCAATAACTATACTCAAGAGCTATACCAATGCCAGAAAAAAACATGGAATGGGCAATTGATGTGATATTTAAATGTATGACAGTGCTATATTATGGGCAGAGAATCTGGCATTTGCAGGAAAAAGTTGGATGAATTGTAGTGCGAGGGAGATGCATGCAGATAATATTGTAGATTGTAATCTGCCTGCGTTTTAGGGGCTGTCCAATCTTTATTACTGACCCTCTAAAATACCATCTCCTAGCCCTCTATAGTGGAGGTGGAGCATCAAGACTCTGTAATCTGAGAATATGGAATGATCCAAAAAATGTTGAACTAGCTGTCCAGCATCTAACAGATTCAGATTGTTAGTTTTCTTAAATCACCTCCAAAATGAATAGGGCTACTAGCAAGTTTTATCAGCATTAAACCATGTTCAGGTATATGTGCATGACATGACTTTTGTGTTTTGACTATAAGACTAAACAAAGTTCGTATTACACAGTCTGATGTACAGTCATTTGAAGTATTTTAAATATAGAATTATATAATACTTTTTTTTCAACGTTTGATATAGATCCAGCTTCAGCTACACAAGACTCATGCAGGTTTGGGTACAAGTAGACCAACTTCAGTTGAAGATGTTTCCATCATCCAAAGCAAGAACAAAAAGAACTGGGACAAAGCAAGAGAAAGATTTGCTGAAAACTTCCAGGAACCTAAACCACAGAAAGATGCACCCAAGATTATGCCTTGGGTTAGAGGGACTGCAGAATGAAATCACTTAATCCCAGCACAAGTTAATTCCTGTATGTAAATAGTTTGGGAGAGTTTATTTTTACTTTACCTGGGGGTGTGGGGAAGGGTACATGTAATATACAGGTGTGAGGAATGTCTGCAAAATTGATTGTAGTTTTGTTTGGTTTATCCTAGTCTACATTTATGAATGTGCAGTGAATAAATCAGATTGCCCCAGTTCTAGTTTTGAGGAATGTGGAGATGAAAATACTTACTTGTCATTTTTCAAGATTAGGATTTTTCTTCTTTAAATTTGTCTATTTTTTTAATACAGTACTTCAACTGAAACGTTTGATTTTAAAATGCTGTCCCATACTTCAGACTTTTCTTTTTTTTACATTCTAACTAAAAGAAAAAAAAGCACGAAACAATGCAAGAGCTTCACGTTGCCTTCCTTCTCTTGTATGTTTGTTCAAGAATTGCTGAGGCACATCACTGCAAAGCTTATAGAATTCAGTGCTGATGTGTCTCACTCCATATAAAATTAAATTCTTGGTATTTTTAACGATTTATGTCTACTCTTTGCATTTATAAATACAGTACTTCATGAAATAAATTTACCAGCATAGGTGAAGAAATTATGGTCAGAAGACAGTTTGTAGTAAAGTCCTATTTTCTTCTATGAAGAATATATTTGAGGTTTGCATAGTAAATCTAGCATACCATTTACAGGGGCTGTACTTTGGAAACTGCAATCTGGAAGTATTAATTTATTAACCTTTGTTTTAGTGCATCCATTGCTGGCAATGGAGCTCACGCCAGGGGAAAAACAGACTTTTCAGTGCAAAAACGACTGAAACTGAAAGCTTGATATTTATTGAATGTTCTTAAAAAAACAAACAAAAAAAACCACAATAAAAATATTGTTGATATATAAATTAGCGTGCTTCTTGGTATTAACTTGTTGACATGCTGGAAGTAAAAGTTTCCTTTAAATTAAGTTTCCATTCAAGTTAAAATGTCAAAGTAAGAGAGATTGGGCAAACTTAACATCCAAATCATTTACTCGCACCATCTATATTATCCAAAAGCTAAAAACCAAAATTAGGACAGCCATTCATCTTAGAATTACTTCTCTTCACACACAGGTGTGTAGATAAGGTTTTCATTATCACTTAATATTGTACTTTAAAGCCTTTATTTTGTGTTATTGAAGAATGCCTTGTTCATTTAAACATTACACCCAGAAATGTTCTGCTTTATTTTATATTAAACTCCAGTATTCTTTGAAGTTAGCTTTAACATAAGTCTTAAGATCTATATTGGCAATCAGCATCTTATTCACTAAGCAGCAGCAAAGTCCATTAGGACTTTATAATGACAAAGCAACAAGTTAGATCTGAAGCTCCAGAGGTTAACTTTTCTGAATGCATCTCTTCCCCACCCCCACTTAAGAAAAGGTATCTATGAAGCTATCATTACCAGGAATGAGATTCATCACATGCCTAGAGGAGGGACTTTCACACTAGGGAAATGCAGTGAAATAATTCAGAGTAACTGGATTTTTTTTTTTAAACACACCAAAAGAGAGATTTGGATCTTTTATGAAGATCTCAAATAAGGGGAAGTCTTCCTCCTCATGGAATGCATATGAACATTACATTATTTTAAGCTCTTACAGCACAAACACCCCACCACCCACCAAAACAAACAAAACCCAACACCATACAACTCTTCAGGTGAACAGCTGCTAAATGCACTTGCGGTTCAGGTAGAAAGGCATGCTTTCTCAGCTGAGAAGCCTCTTAAGCATTTTAGTCAGGATCTGCTTAAAAGGTGTTTGATAGGAAGTTTCTCTATATATGGATGCAAACACTTCACAAACTTTGCATTATACTAGAAGCCTTAACTGTCTCTCTTGGATTACCTTTCCAAGTGTTAGCATTACCTCAGATTAAAGTACCAGCCATAAGAAAGCTTGCCCACCACCAATAAGTTATAGATAATTGTCCCACATAATTGCCTTTAACATGGGTATCAAAAATCCTGGGAAAAGGATTTGAGTAACTGTACTCTTGCCAAGTAATACAGAGTGAGAGGAGTGCAGAATGAAAATAGTTGTGTGGAACATTAAATGTCTTTTCTATTGCACAACCTGGTTCTTGAATACAGACAGCCAGTAAATACACTATTTTTACTACTTCTGCTTGGAAAAAGTTGGTGTTACCTAAACTTAAATTTAAACTTCAGTTTAAAAGATCAAAAACTGAAGTGTAGATATCTAACATAACAAAAGCTTGACAAATTCCATGGTCTTCTGTTACAGAGTTATCCATCATACAACCTGTAGGGAGAAAAAAAGTTTTAATAATTCATGTAGCTTTGTCATATTTGTTCAGGGGATGTATCAACTCCCTTAAATATTTTTAAACGACATTATTAAACTACAAGCTAGCATAACAAGTTCCCAATCACTTCTTACCAGAGGCACAGAACTCCCATTAAGCTGACTAAGATGGGGCTTGGCAACCTAAAGTCTGAGTCAGATCCAGCCCAGGAAGGTCTGACTTGGCCCTGGGCAGCATACAGCTCTGCAGCACTTTCCTGTCCATTTGTTCTTACTGCAGAGAGGCCAGGTAAGCACAGGCAGCTTGAGGTCTTTGTGGACAAAGATTTTTCAACCCCTGAGGTAAGAGACTCTTACCATTGCTAGATGGGAGCTTTGGCTAGAAAGACTATTCTGTAATTCTGAATGTAACACTTGATCACTTGTGTATGGAAAGCCATCAGGGTATGCAAACTATATGTGCAAATGCAGTATTGTTTCCCCTCAAATCAGGAGAGAGAACATGGGCTGATTTGCACCATTTTAATCTTGGAGGCCATAACCAGTAAGAACCAGTACGAAATAACTGTCTTACCTTCTCAATCCTCCTCAATTTATTATCTTAATCTGAGGTGGAGTGGGCACAATGTGAGGTGACACCATTTTTTTCCAAGCAATCAGAAGTAAAAACAGTATACTAAATACTGACCACCAGCAAATTCACAGTATAACTTTAACTTGAATATGCTGGACCCTAACAATAGGTTAAAAAGATTATAATGTTTTGGAAGTGTTAGAGTTTAGCTACAAAAGTTGCAAAGTATCAAATGCAGCAAATCCTTTTTTCCAAATCCTACTAAAATAATATGGATAGTTATCAGATGAAGAGAAACTGGAGGAACAGAAGCAATTAACAGCATGTTTATCACTCACCAAAGTTTGTAAGAACATCTTGTTTTGGGATGTTAATGTTAATCAAAAACCCAGAAAAGACTTATTTTTCTTTCGGCCTTTCGTAGCATCTGATGAAGCAGGCTGTTGCCTATGAAAGCTCACATCTCTTTGACTCTTAATTTTTAAGGTGCCCTCCTGCCCCACCTTCTGCCAGAAGAGGTTGTGTACTACAATGTAAATGTGAAACATTAAGACAGATACCACGCTGGACACTTTAGGGATTTGTCTTCTGGCAAAAGCAAAACAATGATTGGCCTCTGCTGCCCTAACTGATTGCATCTAACAGCTTGCTTGCTGCTTGAAATTAAGACAGAAAGCACAACTGAAGGGGGAGGGGATGCATAAAGTTGAAAAACAAATCATTTTCTATTTTGTGGACACACTATTTCCTCTTCCAAACACTAGTTGGATGAGACAGGATTATACAATTGAATTTCTATGCTGTTGCTCCCTTTGATGGTTAACATTTTGGTGGAAAAGCTACTGAGGCATCGGTTGACCAAATGAAACTGGGTTTGTCAAGTAAAATGTGCCCTAGCAAAGCAAACAGAAGACCTAAGGTACATAGACAGCTGTGCAATTATAGGCTGTGTTGCTGTGCTACCTTTACCCTCTGTCCTCTCTCTTCCATTTAATACTTGCTTCCTGTGTCTTGCTTTAAATTACATGATCTGTACTACCAAGGTAGGCCCCACATCACATGCTGGTACAGTACCTGGTATGATGGCATGTTGGTTTTGATAAAACCTTTCAATGCTAATAGAGGAAGAAAACAAATATTAGTACATCATTTGGCCAAGGAAGCCTCTTGTTTCCCTTCTAACACCACTAGGGGCCGTTTCTTGACTCTCTTCCTGCTTCTCAGGCACTACACACACAAAAACCCCCAAAAGCAACACCTTGGTAACCGGCAGCCTGATCACCCCTGCTGTTTCAGTGAGGATGTGAGCAAAAAGGAAACAAAGGGATGTGTGTACTGGTATATACATGCACGTTATGTATATTACAGTATGTATCACCCCTTGTTTGTGCACACAAGCATACATACATGGTAGAATGTGCATGCATGTGTTGGTAGATATGCACATGCATAATGCATGTATATACACAGATGCATCAGTATATATGTACTGGTACATATGCACACAGTATGTATATACCGAGACATACACGTACAGATGTGTGTGTGTAGACCACCCCCGCTTACAGGGTTCCTTCGCCAGTGCACACGCGGCCGCACCTCACACATGGCTGCGCGCCGCAGGGGAGAAGCCGAAGCGGCGGCGCGGGGCCGGGGAGCCGCTGGGACCCTCCTAGGCACGAGCGGCCGCGGCGGGGACGCTGCCTCCCATCGGGACTGCCAGGCAGGACTAGCAGCGCCGGGGGCTGCTCCTCGGCTTGGGGCGGGGCTGACCGGTCCCGGCGGAGCCACCGCTCGCCCGGCCCGCGATGCACTTACCTCCGGCCAGGCCGCGGGGGGAGGAGGCGGCGCTGACGCTTCCCGCTCGCAGACCGCGTGACCCGGCCGCGGTTCCCGCCTCCGGCCTGCGCAGTGGGCATGCGCAGTGGGCGCTGGGTGCCCGGCCGCGGGAGCAGGCGCCCGGCGGGGTGGGGACCGCGGGCCGGATCTCCCCCTCCCCTCTTCGCCCCCCCCCAGCACCTGTCATGTGATTTCCCCCCTACATCATCTTAGCAGGGGCAGCATGATCCCCGTGTCTGCCACGCCCCCTGCCCCCTGCACGGGGCCTTGGGGGCCGGCTGAAGAAAGCGTGGCCAACCCTCAGTGTCTGTCTTTTGTGAGCCTGAGCAGTTTCCTGGACAGCCGCCCTGCTCCTGGGGGCTGCGATCAGGGAGGTTCGCTCCTTTCCTGCACAAGAAAAAGTAACTTTCTCCCCTCCCCTCCCAGGGTGCAAGAGACAAGGTTAAAAATGTGCCCTCCCCCATCTCTGGGTCTCTGAAAGGCCCAGAAAACAGCCCGGTGTGTGTTCTTTTTTTAAAACCGTGCTGTCTTTTTAAGGCCTCACTCATGACTTCTGAAGAGCTGAGGTTGGCAGTGTGGGTGGAGCTAGCCTAGGAGGACTGGAGGAGGAGGAGGAGGAGGAGGCAGGTGTGGGTCCAGCAGCAGGGGCTGGCAGACCGTCTTCAGGCTGGTTCCCACCACGATCATGCTGGACACCCTCTTCCCTTGGCTGTCTGCTCCCTCCTGCTGACCATGCCTTCATTGGAGCCACCTTCCACTTCCCTCCACAGTCCCCTTCTCTAAAAGGGATGCAATGAGTGGCCCATCTCCTGGTGCTTGTAAGTCAAGACTAGTTGCTTTTCTGGAAGATATTTTAAAGTCAAAAGCAAATAATTGCACTCAGTGAAAGGGTAAACTTCTATCAAGGAAGTCAGTGAAGTGCTCTCGTGGTCTGTTCTGCCCTCAGAATCTATACATCCTATGCCCTGTCCCCTAGACCCCTCACTTCGGTGGCTTCTCTCCCATCCTTTGTCTTTCCATTTAGCTAACTCCCCCTAGAAAAAAAACTATAAATACAAGGGTGTTACTGCTACCACCACGTTGATCACAATGTGTGTGTTACGGTAATGTTAAGGTGATGTTGCTGTGATAGTCCAGGAGATACATAGGAGGCAAGAATTCTTGTGGGTGGTATCTTTTAATGGACTAGCCACTTGGTTATATAAAAACTTTCCCTGGACCTTTTTCTGTCTTGTCTGTTTAGATGATCAGCTCAGTGAGGCAGTAACTGTCCAATGTTTGTAGCATAGAGCCATGGGGCCTTGTTAGTCCGTCTTTACCATGATGCAAATAATATTTCCCTGCTTTTTGACTCTGAGCAGGTCATTTAATCTCTCTGCCTTGGTTCATCATCTGTACAATTGAGAAAATAATGCTTTTCTACCTCACAAACCATTGTGAGAGAAATCTATAAATATTTGCTTAGTCCTTGTTTACTATAGTGATGGTTGCTAAAGAAGATCCTAGACCAGGGGTCAGCAACCCCCGGCAGAAGTGCCAAGCGTGGCACGCATGGCCGTTTTGCTCCACACACCACTGCCAGCCTGGGCTCTAAGCAGCTGCTGCCAGCCACGAAGCACAGGCTGCTCCCAGCAAGCAGCTGGGAGGCTGCAAGCCCTGTTGCAAGCAGGCTGGGCTTTGTGGGCTGGCTGCAGCCAGGAGACTGCTAACACCTGCTCCGGGCTTCAGCAGGTCGGCACTCCGGCACCTTCCTAGGTAGACGTGTTTTTTTCAGCACTCCAGCCAAGAAACGTTGCCTACCCCTGTCCTAGACAGACGATGGGGGAAAGAAAGTGGAAGAAAAACAGCAAAAAATCAAACCACGTAAAACATCATAATGCGATATAATAAAATTCTCAACAATAATGAACAGTGCATGTAAGGTAGAGTAGAAGTATCCACGCATTCTACTTTATAGTACATGAAAGAAAATTATTCGGTGAAATTGAAAGGTGTGGCAAAGCCAAAACCGGCATTTCCCACAACACACAATATGTCAGTGCGACTTATTGCCACCAGATACAAAGGGCAAGAGCTTAGCAAGACTCCAAAAACCACTGGACGTTTAGACGAATAATAGAGTATATTGTATTTAACAGAAGGAAATAGTAACAAATCAAGCAGTTTGAAAGGGCTCTGGAGCAAATGTCAGCTTCTAAGTATAGGGAGTTAAAAAGAAACTTACTGTGGGTGCAAGGTTTCAGGGTTTTTGCACCTGTCCCTGAAACAGTTGGTGCCAGCCACTGATAGAGGCTTATTTGTTGTGCCCACCTGGGCCTAAGCCCACCAAGAAAACATGAAGCCTCCCTTGATTAGGGAGGCAAGTAGGGACACAACAACTGAATATGTGAGACAAGTAATGTGAAAACAGGAATTGGAGTGGAGCAGATAGAGACATGTTTTCCTTGGGATTTTAGTACTGTGTCATGTAATTTTGCTTTTCTTGGTTTTTAATTGCATTTGTGGGGTGTCAACTTACGTTATGCAGAAATGACAAAACTATGCAGACAGCCTGCAAATTGAAACTCCAGGAGTTAAAAGATGTGTAAACTGCGTACTCCAAAAATATAGAAACAAGATTCACAGCTGGTAATACCAACTCCATTTACCTAAATGGATATAAACAGTTAAACCAGCTGAGGATCCAACTCCAGACATTTGTAAGCCAAGCCCCTACACACAACCAATCCCTAACTTCATACTGCTGGAAAAATTAAAGTATTTGTTCCCCACATAAGAAGAACAACCTGACCTCAAGATAAGAAAATTACCCTTCCTCCCTATTTCAGTTCTCCTCCTAGTTACTATAATACTATAGTAATAAGGAAGAACATTCAGTTGTCATGTGTTTAAAATCCGTGAAATGTTTGTGTACTTCAATGATGCATTTGCCCCCTGCTTGGATTTGGCAGCTGTAAGAATAGTTGGAATAATCATAATTATTTATGAGAGCACAGTACAATCACAAAGTGTTTACAGGTGTCACTATGGTATCTTATTTTCAAAACACTGCTACTTTAAGTTTGTGCACTTTTAATTTGAATGATTCCATGTTTTATATTCTTTTTAACACTGTTAAAAATAGTCCAAAGCTTTAAAATGGCTAATGCTAACATCTGCAGTGGCTTGCTCTTAGTTGGCTTCAGTTATAGTGCCTTAATCATCTGACAATTAGCAAGGAGTTTACACAGCACATTTTGGTATCTGTGGCTAGTTTAGATCAAAATTAATTTTAAACAAAATGAAAATACTTTTTGCTTTACATTCTTGCACTGACGGCTGTTTTAGGTTTGTATTAGTTACATAAAAATAACATCAGATTTTTGCTTCCTTTCAGTTGTACTAGTTTCCATTTGCATAGCTCCATTGACTTCAGCTGAATTACTCCTGACTTTGAAGAAAATTGCCAGGTAATTATAGGCCTGTGTGCCTGGTATTAGTGTCAGGTTCAAATGCAGAAAAGCTGAAACAGGACTGGATCAATAAAGAATTAAAGGAGGGAAATTAATTTTTTGTCAATCAATGTGGGTTTATGGAAAATAGGTCTTGTCAAACTTGGTATGAGATTACAAGTTTAATTGATAGAGGTATTAGTTTTGGTGCAAAATCCTAAGACTGTCCCATCCTATAAAGCACTTGGTACCTCTCACTATTTTGCTTATGGAACTAAAAGGATACAAAGTGAATATGGCACATATTAGGTAACTTCAAAATCAGTTAATTTGTAGGTCTCAAAAGGTAAATTTAAACAAGGGAATTACCACTGAGATGATACATTTCTAGTGTGGGGAAAGAGAGATTGGTTATTGGTGATGTGCTATTTGACATTTTTATGAATGACATGAATGAATCATTATTGAGAGAGCTTGCATATAACACAAAGATTGGAGGAGTGGTATATAACAAGGATGGGTCACTGGTATGGAGCAATCTGATTTGCTTGGTAAACTGGGAACAAACAATATGTTTCAACTTGTCCAGGTCACATATCTAGAAACAAAGTATGTAGGTCCCACATACGAGAGGGAGGATTTTGTTCTGAGAAAGAGTGATTCTGAAAAAGCCTCAGTGGTCATGGTGAATAATGTGCTTGGATATAAGCCACGAGTGAGTAGCTGTGGCCAACATTTCTAATGCAAGCCTTGGATCTTTGTATAAAACAGGAACATTGGGTTGGGAGATCAAATTGACTCTGTACCCAGCACTGTTGCTACTACTAGAAAACTGTGTCCAGTTCTGGTGTTTGTAATTTAAGAAGGCTGTTGAGGATTTAGAGAAAAGACAAGAATGACTAAAGGATTGGAAACCCATGTTTTCTTGTGAAAGGCTCCAGGTACTCAGTTTGCTTAAACAAAGTGAAGGTCAAGGAGTGACTTGATTGCCATGTAAAAGTACTTAGAATCTTAGCAGAGTAGAACTGGAATGGACCTCATCAGGTTATCTAGTCCAGCTCCTTGCTCAAAGCAGGATCATTCCTGACTAAATCATCCCAGCCAAATGTCTGTCCAGTTTGGCTCTTGAAAATTTCCAAGGATGGAGATTCCACAATTTCTCTATATAGCCTAGTCTAATGCTTGACCAGCCTTATAGTAAAAAAGTTCCTCCTAATCTCCAGCCTAAATTTCCTCTGCTGCAGTGTGAGGCTATTGTTCCTAGCCCTGTCCCTTATGACCACAGAGAAAAGCCCATGTCCATCTTCTCTATAGTCATCCTTCAGGTATTTGAAGACTGTTATCAAATCCCCCCCTTTCTCCCCAAACAAGTCTTCTCGTCTCCAGACTAAACAACCCTAGTTCTTTCAGCCTTTCCTCTTAAGTCTCACTTCCCAGGATTTCTTACCCCTCTGCAGTTTCATTTAGCCAGCCCCATAATTCATGTGGACTGCAGAAATTTTCTACATTCCACATCTCCACAAGTCTCCTTGGACCAAAGCCAGGTCCTACATAGAATCCAGTGGAGAGCATCAAGAATGATACAAGATGAAAGGTTGTAGGAACTGGATTCAGTGTGGAAAATAGAAGTTGGAAGTGGAGACAGTAACAGTTTTCCAATGCAAAAAAGATTGTTATGCCGGGGAAGTTAATCTATTGTTTGCTATGTCCACACACAAAAATCAGCAAAGAAGGTTCAGGGTTGGATATTAGGGCAACTTTTTTACATTTAAGGGTAGTAAACTCTAGGAACAAGTTATCTAGGGAGGTTGTTGAATCCCCTTCTTTGGATGATTTAAAAAACAGGTTAAACATCTTTTGGGTATGGCCTGGCTTGGGTATACTTGCTTCAGTGCAGGGGTTTGAATTAGTCAAAGGGTGGCCAACCTGCAGCATACATGCCTGAAGTGGGGCGCACAGCCTCTGTATGTGGCATCTGACAGATCAGGGAGGGGGGAACACACTGGTAGATAGGGCATGGAGGAGAAAGGGGAGCAGCAAGTCAGGCAGGGGAAGGGATCAGAGTTACATTAGGGGAGGCCATGGGGCTGAACTTGTGTGGATGCCTCCCAAAAAAGGTCCCTGACTGAGCTAAATGATCTCGGGGTCCCACCATCCCTACATTCTATCATTCTGCATCCGAGAGTTCTTTTTAACTTCCTCTCTTCTTTCCATTATAAGAATAGCTGTCTGGTACTACTGGCTAGCTCTGGTATTACTGCAGTTTACCAAAGCCATGCAAACTCTAGTATTATTTTTATTAGTGTTTCAAAGCTAAATAAATTAGCACAACTCCACTACCATACATTTCAACACTTCCATTTTGATTGAGTTGAGCTACTGCATTGCTACTGCATTCCAACTAAATGAAACTTGCTATGAAATTGATTCTTTTAAAATAAATTTTCTAATTCATCCTCTCTGATCATGTTTTCCAATTCTTCTCCTATTTCACATCTCTCCATGCTCCTGGTTTCAGTTTTACCCACTGACTGCTGCCAACTGCTGTGCAGCCTATATTTTTCCTGTAGAAACAGAGCCAGCATGGTAAACATGTCTCTTCAGTTCTCTCACTATATTTTTAAAAGAAAAGCTATATTCGTAGTAATAAGGGAAGAACATAGTGCTTTATTTTCTCTTCAATTTCATTATGACATGGAGATTAATAGAACAGTGTTAACCCACAACACAGAGTTATTGTTGGATCTGCTATAAAGGAAAAGTAATAAAAAACAAAAATCCCAGGAGAACTGTAAACCCTTTCCAAAGGCCTGTTTAAAATGTCATATCCCAAGAAAAGAGTATCAGGTCCTTAGCTGATCTAAATCAGCATAGCTGCACCAATTTAACTGAAGTAAGTGATTTTTACCATCTGAGAATCTGATACATGCTGTCTCTTCCTACATGCATTTACAGCGCTTGCTAGAATGAACTTCCAGTCATGGCTGGAGCCTCTAAGCCAGTGATTCTCAAGTAGCATACCCTGGGGTACTGCAAGATCCTTTGAAGGGTGCATCAAAAAGTGTGAGGAGATGAGCAACCCCATTGCCTGGCCACTCTACAAGGATCTAAGCCAGGGATTGGCAATGGTTTTGGCCAGAGTGCTAAAACACACCAACCTCGACCCACAACTCAACTTGGCATATCAGGAACAGAAAGCAGGGGAGCCACAAAGGGCTCGATCCTCATTGCTAGTGGTGGGTGCACGCATATCTCTAGGCAGTTGCGGGGGGAGATGCTGGGGTTGTATTGCCCCGGCCCCTTCCCTGCCATGTGCCCCAAAGCATGCGTGCAGCCAGCCTGAGCTCTGGGCAAACCCCTGCTGCCTGCCACTTAGCTCGGGCTGCTGCTCATGGAATGTGGGAGGGAGGCTGCAAGCTACTGCACTGAGGTTTGCAGAGCCCCAACACAGCTCATTGCTGGTGGCGGTTGTACATGCACCCGAGGAGGATGGCAGGGGAAGGGCCAGGTTTGTATTGCCCCAGCCCCGACCCCTTCCCTTCCATGCGCCCCAAGGTACGCAAGCAGCTGCCACTGGCCACAGAGCCAGGCCAGGGCTCTGGAAGTGTGCTGGTTGCAGATTCCTGGCTGCCTGCTACAGCCGGCTTGGGCTCTGGGCAGGCCCCTGCTGCCTTCCACAGAGCCCAAGCCTGTATCGTTTTCAGCTTGCAGCCTCTTTGCTGCCTGCTGCAAGCAGCCCCAGCTCCATGGCTGGCGGCAGCTGCCTAGAGTGTGGGCTGGCTGTGGTGTACTGAACAAAATGACCTCACGTGCCATGCCCTGGCATGTGAGCCAGGGATTGCCAACCCCTGATCTAAGCACTGTAATAAATTAGTTTTTGAAATAGGGTGATACTGTGATGCTCAATTTACAGAAGTTATGCAGGGCTGCCTTGAGTCTAAGAAAGCTAAGCACTACCAGAAGAACAATCATAAATCAAAATTTCTGAAACACAATTTTATTTTCAATGAATCTATAGTACTACCCATCTTTCAACTTTATTAAGTGTGAACAATTATGGTAGCCCAGCAGACTTGCACAGGATGAATTAATTGCTGGGATTATTGTTGATGAAGACTAGGCAAAAAGCCAGCTACCTATTGCCCCTCTAAAGATTGCTTACAAAAATTTGGAAAGTCTTAGCGAGGGGGCGGGAATGACTAATAATTTGACATGACAGGTACCTGATGGTTACCTAAACACAACCAAGTACATTTAATTACTTCTGCTAAAAATGATACAGCATTTAAAAGCCAACACTCTATAAGAACTTTTCTCTTAACTCAGGTTTTTATCTGTTCACAAATCCATGCAGATTTAACTGAACTGGTAAAAACTCTTGCTTGGACCCTCTTTTTTTTTATTTGAGTGGCTTATTCTAATTTATCTGAAGCCTGTTCTTAGACCAGAACAAGTCTTGAATACACTGAAATAATCAGAATAACCAATTTAACTAAATCAATTTAAAATCATTTGTTAAGTGAAACTAATGCAATACCACATGTAAACAAACCCTTGAACTCCCACTTGTTACAATGTCTGGATAAAAGAGTGCAAAGAGGGTTGTTGTATTCTATTCAACTCCAATATTAGACCATTTTTTTCTTGCTTTGTTGTCATCTCAGTTCTATTGACCATACGTAATAATAACAGTAGTAATAATAATAAGAGGTACCATGTGACAAAAATCACAATGCTGATATTTTTAATAGTGCACTGAGAGAAGGACTCCTCTTGACTTTGAAAGACTTTGGTTCAGCACACCCAGTGTATTCTTTTGTTTATCTGAGGGTCTGCTTCAGATTTATTCTTTAACACCCAATTATATATTCAACATATATATCATCAGATCTCCAAAACAGAGAAAAGAATTGTGTTCCCAGCTGCATATTGATCGGTGCCCTCTTTGTCTGTTAATATGCATGTCTTCTCTTATTAGTGTTCTTGTTTTTCTTATGTGAACAGCTGCTAACAGCTCTGTTTTCTTTTTATTCAAGAAGTGGGCTTTACAGCCATGCAGAACATTAGTATTAGGTGAAAGTTCATATTTTATATAGATACCAAGGTCACTTTTTTTTTCATTATCCTCATAATGAGCCTGATTCTTACCTCAGTCTGACTACTGTAAACCAGGAGTAACTTCCAAAGCAGGTGGAGTTACACACATGGAAACCCATTGTCAGTGAGAGTAGGATTCTGGCCCTTGAAAACTTTTTTTTACATGCCTACTTTAAAATATGAGCATTTGCCCATCGTGTCGTGTCCTCCCTCCATCCTCCCAATCCATTTTAAGCATAATTATTGTTTGTTCTTCTTAAGTCTATACTCTACCAAGGATTTCAAAAGATCCCTTTAGCTGTAAACACTGTAAGCAAGGTAGAAATCTTTCTCTTTCATATTTTTTCCCCTATAGAAGATGAGAACATGAGAAATAATTGGATATAAATGGTATTCCAGTAGGGTCATTGTGTTGTAGTTGTGATGGTCCGGGGAACGTGGGAGAAGCAAGGTTTGTTTGGTAGTATCTTTTATTGGGTCAACTGTATAATTGGAAGAGATGTTAGACAAGCATTTACACACAAAATACCCTCCCTTGGGTCTGAGAAAGAAGATGTAGCCTAAGGAAAATATTGGATAAAAGAATGACTTCTGATTAACTCTATTAGGCAAATGAAAACATCTACTTAAAGAAGAGGAGAGGGCAATAAACCCGGGAGCAAAGACATTATTAAAAGTAGCAGCAAACCAGTAAAAGGCAGTTGAAACAGAGAAACCAAGTGGTATAAAAGAATAAGACCATTCAAAAGGGAAAAGGGTTGTTATTATCTTTGAAGTACAGAGAAGCTAGCATAAAAGCAGGTAAATTGCAATGAGCCATGAAACTATTGCCTGTGTTTAGTATATGGTTTTTATTTTCTAGAGAAGTTAGGAATTTTTGTTCCCAGATCAATCTTCTAAAGGCATTGTGTAAGTTTTCCTTGAGTACAAGGCCTCTGAGGTTTGAGATGTAATGGTGCACCTGTGAAAAGTGTTATTTCTCTGATGACTGGGTGCTTCTGGCCTTTATCGTTTTCCTATAAGAGTTCATTATGAAATGTAGTGGTTGTTTAATTTCATCCATATGGTTTTGATGAGGTTATCTGGTGCACTGAGTAGGAGAGATCACATTCTGTGATAGAATTGTAGATGGTTCATGGATTCTGATGGTTTCATAGTGGGTTTTGTCAATTGTGGTAATGGTGGAGATGTGTTGTCAGGTTTGTATTTGTTGCTTGGGCAGGGTCTTGTGCTTTTTGTTTGTTGATCAGCTGGGAGTGTGCTTCTCTTGATGAGTCAGGTGGTGTTGAAAGGTTGTTTGAAAACCAGGAGGGGTGGGGTAGGTAGGAAATATTTCTACCAAGCAAGGTCCTCTTTAAGTATAAGCTGTAAATTGTTTGATGAACTTTCTTAAAGGTTCCAGTATAGAATAGTATGTAACAATGAGTGTGTGGTTAGTGGTTGTTTTTCCTTATGTCCTGTAGTAGGTTTGATGGTTTGTTCAAAGATACAACCTGTTTCTCTGCTGAAATGTCCTCACTGGGTAAAGGCAGTTTTAAGATTTGTGAGATGGGTGTCATGAGTAGTCTCAGAGAAGCTGCAGTAGTATCTGAGGACCTGCAGCTTTTTGCTGACAATTACTAGTTTTGTGGAGGTGAGTATAGAAGCACCCTAGAAACAACTATATAACAGAAACCCCATAGACCACCATACTTAACTCCCACAGAACTGAGAAATAGAATTTCATGGCTTAGCACTTGTGTATACAGAGCCCTGTACCTGTCCAGTCAGCATGCACCCTACTGCACATACTTAGTACCCATGTGCAGCTACCCTTAATGTTGGAGTCACTCTTTGGCTGGTAGACGTGCTCCTCCTTCACTCTCCGGTCATACCTTGATGGAATAAGTAAATAAAATTGAAGGAAAACTAGTTGGGAGGTGAACTTCCTGCTACATGTCTGGGTTGTGACTGGGGGTCTCTTCACAGGGCTCTGCCAGCCCCTACACCGTGTGCTCACCACACCTGCAATATTCTGGGCACACAAGCCCCCTGTAGGACTCTCCCTCTTCCACTCCCCAGGCTTGGTCCCAGCATTGTCCTTCCCCTGCAGTTCCCTTAAGTATCTGACCAGGCTGCCTGCAGTTGACTAGCACTCCTCCTGCAGCTCTCCCTTTCAGACTGTTATCTTCACAGCCCCTCCATTGTCCCTGATAAGCAGTCCTTCGGTGAGCAACAGTTTTTCTGGCTGGTCCTTATTTCTTCAGGGTTCCAGTGCCCACCTGTCCCTCTTGGTGGGGACACCCCCAGGGTTCATTTAATCCCCTTTCAGCCCTTAGCCTTTCTGGGCCACCTTTGCAGTGGAGGGGGAATCACCCTCAGTTCTGATGCCTTGTAAACCAGCTCCTCCTAGCTTCTCTCTCTGGGGATGGGTCTCATGCCAGGTCTTCCCTCACCCTGGCTGCCACATCCCTGTCTGGCATGGACATCTCCACTGTCTCCCGGCCCCCAGCAAGTACCTGTGATTGCTGTGCTGCAGTGGGGCTCCAGATGTTAGCCTTCATAGAGGTCTGCTCTGCTTATTTGCATTGTCTCTGTCATGCTATCAGTACACTCTCTGGGCTTCCTTTCAGCCCCCTTCCCTTTTTTGTCCCCCAGATACTTCCCTGGGAATCAATCTGCCCAGCTTGACCCCTACCATGTTTCCCTGCTGGGGCCCAAGCAGGGCTTCATTGGGAGCACCTGGGCTCCTGGCTCTCTATATTGTCCTGCTTTTTCTTCTCCCTTTTAGTAACAGGCACCACCTCAGGTGTCCTGTTATACCATGCTACAAAGGGAGTAGGATTGTAAACTGTACATAAGGGCCAAAAATAGCAGTTATGCAGCTGGAAAACTGACATTTAGTATGTACAGTGAAATAGTATTCTTTCCCAAGTATATACACCCCAGCTCCTAAAAGGAGGAAGAGAGGGTTACAATTTTATTCCAGATGAGGATTCTTGCTAATCACCTTTTTCTATCAAAGGTCCTCAAACTTCTGAGGAAGAAACACTGCTTCCAAAAGAGGAAACCTTCAGCTTCTGCCTCTTATGCTGCAGCCACCTTGAAGAAATAATTTTAACATGCTGATCAAGCTCTAATTTGTACATGGGGAGCCCCCTGTGGCTCAGTGGTAGAATGAGACCACACAGGAGACCCAGGTTCAATACCCAGATGCTTATACAAATACAGCCATGGAGGCACCAAATGTCTGGACTTGGTCTAGCCTTTGGATTCTGTCTCAGTGGTCCAAAGGGAGGTGGAAGATCTAGGCAGCCTCCACTCCTCCAAAACTCCTGCCTAGGCATATGCATTGAAGGTGTGGGTAAGCTCTCATGCATATACTATGATCCAGAAGGATCAATAGTTGCCAAACAATTTGTACATGGGCCACAGATTGTTTACTCCTCCTTTCCCCACTTTGGAGACTTTCTATATTTTTTTCAAGGAATACTGAATCTCATACCACCAGACTGTTGGGTTCTGGAAATAATTTCAATCAGATACTCTCTACTTTTCCATGTTATCTCTACTCCCACCTCTTTTCTCTCTTCATACTCTGTAACACTTCTCAACAAAAAACTATTACAGAAAGAAATGGAATGGTGTGTCTCTCTGTCTTGGAGCAATAGAGAAAATCCTAAAGGAAGGATTTTCATTCCAATCATTTCTTAATCCCCCAGAAAAGGAGGCTGGGACCCAATCATGGTTTTAAGGGGACTCAGCAGCTTCATTTACCAGAAGGGTAACCCTGGCTTCCACAGTTCCACCCCTAGATCCACAGGACTGGTTTGTGGCTATTGACTTACAAAATGATTGTTTCTCTATTTCCCTTTGGAGCAGGGCACTAAGATGTGCCCAATCTTTTAAGGCTGGAGCAGCCTAGTCAGGAAACTCTGCAGGCTAAGAAGAACTCCCCAGCCACAGGTTGATGGGGTAACAGCCTAAGGGGATAATTGGGTAGCTCCTGCAAGCATCACATGACAGGAAGAAGGCAGGTTCTCAGGACATATAAGCCCAGGGCTGTAGCTGGCAGGCATATGCTCTCTCTGGTAGTTACTAGGGAAGGAGCTACTGCAGGAGGAAGCTACCTGAGACCTGGTGCTGCCTGCTTTGCTATCCAAGTGCTGCAAGAATTTAGGAACCTCCCAGGTATTTAGGTTAGGGATCATGCTTTCCTAAGGGTGGAATTTTGCCCCTTAAAGGGGCATAGTGCTTTTGTCAGTGATGATGTTTAAGTTATAGCCTAGGGGATTATGCTTGTGTTTATTTATACTGAAGGACCAGGATGAGGCTTTAAGGGGAGGTCTGGAGGCTTCATTAGTGCCTGGAGAAAGGGGCACCCAATCTGGGTAGAGCTCAGAGTTAGGCTCGGAGAGAGAAATTGAGATGCCCGAGGGGTGCAGCTACATGGGTGCAGAGAACCCAAGCACCAAAGAGGGGCGTATCTACAGGGGTACAGAGAACCCTAGTACCAGAGGAACTCGGAAGGGATAGACAGTAATATAACACCTGCAAAATGGCTTGGGCCATGATATAGGGAGGTTGGAGTCCATGTAGTACACCCTGGGTATTGGGGCATAAATGGGCAGCCTTCTGCCTTAGGACCAACTCATTAATTCTATCAGAGATGTGGCAGGAGAAACAGGTGGGCAGACTGCCCTTGACAGGTGGGCAGGTTGGTAATGGGACAAGCCTTGGGACTGCCTCCTGTCAAACCCTTTGTCTGAACCCAGGGTGTTCCTAAAGTTCCAGGCAGTGCAGTCCCATTATTAGGATATGGTGTTGACCTTCAGACTATTCAGAAAAGCAAACGTTTTTCACCAAATTCCTTGGTAATTGCAGAGGCTTACCTTGGAAAACAGGTAAAAAATGTACCTCAGTATCTCAACTACTGGCTTGTGCAAGGGAAGTCATGGTGGCAAGCTGAGGATTCCATTCATCAAATTCTTTGTGTCTTCATCCTGTAGGCCTAAAAATCATAGAGAATTTGTTATTAACAAAGATTATATAAATCGTAGAAGCAGTGTTAAATTACAAAACTGTTAGGGCTTATTGGACTTGGGACAAATTCAACATTATGACCATCTTTATTAGCAGGGGCTACAAGAACTCTGTCCACCTGCTGAATAGGCAACACATAGCCATTTGAACCAAGATTCAGTCATCATTGAACTGGTGGAGGGGTCTGATCAAATGTACATTCTCCTATTTATCCACTCCAAGATCTTAGTAATAGAAACCTGTCTTTTAGGGTGGGAAGCATGTCTGAAACACCATTAGACACAAGGCCAATGGACTTGCCAGTGGAGTTGACTGTACGTGAACTAAAAGCATTTTTCTGTGCCTTTGCTATATTCATGTCTGTGATCTAGAGACTGACTCTGCAGATCATGAAAAAATTAAAGCTATGTTTATATTAGTGGTGTTCAACCTCCAGCATGCAGACCAGATTCAGCTCACGAAGCCATGTCATCCAGCCTGTGTGTCTCCCCACAGGTCTGAAAATTTGGTGGTGGCAGTGTTAATTGCCAAATTTTTGGACCCATAGGGAGCCCTGTGGGCCAGATGATGTGGCCTGTGCATTAAATCATGCTGACGTATGGTGAAGGAGATAACATGAAGGATCGTTCCATAGCTGAATCCAATGCACAGGGTCAGGCTGGCTCATGGGCTTGGGCTGGTGTGTAAGTTCAAGCCAATGAGCCAGATCACACTTGCAGACCAACTCTGCATGCTGACCCTATGCTGGATCCAGCTCGTGGACCAAACCCTCACCACTCATCCAACCTTCCAGGATGGAAGGTTGAACACCACTGTTTTATATAAACACAACAGAGCCTGATCATCCACCCTGTGCCAGGAGGGGTGTGATTCTGGAACTGGTGCATCTGACAGTGCTCCCTACCATAGCACTACAGATTCCAGACCTATAAAACATCCCAATTGATTGATTAAGCAGTTAATTATTGATGGACCACAAGTGGACAACTGACGTTTCCATTATCTGAAATGTTTTCCATGGATGGGATCAACCATCAATAGACCTTGTTTCAAGACATGAACAGGCAGTGTCCCAGGTTCTGGTCAAGGGGCAGCCAAAGTCTAGTCTTTCAACCCTGTCAGATATGTTCCTTATTCCACAATATCTGGGAAGAACAATTCCTTTACCAGCCTTCCAACTCCAAGGATGCTGAGAAAAATCAAACAAGATTCAGTCCTGACAATCATAATAACTCCTGCTTCTCTGAGATAGATCCATATACTAAAACTAACAGGCTTATAAATTCACTTCCTAAAATCCATTGTGTTCTATTTATATTAATTTACCTACACCACTAGTTCTCAACTCTTTTAAACTCAAAACAGTCCTTGATAGAGTTAAGGCACTCCTCATTAAACTCAAGGCACCCTTTGGAAAATGTCAGCTCTTTGTTTTCACTTGTTTTTTGACTACAGAAAAATAATAAAGCGATTTCTTCTGTTGCAAAGAATTCAGAAAGACCACAACAGGTGACAAAGCTTTTAACAGTATAGATTTCCATATGAAATCTCTACACTTATGTTGTGAATCATGCTTGCACAGCTAATAGTACTAACATTGTATGGTACCCCATAACACCCTTGAAAGCATCTCAAGCACCCCAGGGTGCCACAGCTGGTTGAGAATCATTAACCTAGACTATGGAAACATCCTGCTTCTGCATCCAGGATTCCTCCACCAGTTGGGTGCCAGCTGCATGATAGCTTTTAAGAGACTCTGCTTGTTAGAATATTTTGGTTATTTAAAATTAAAAAAGATTGCATCAGGCTTATATATATTAATTAGACTATTAAGTGAAAGAGAGTTTGGGACTGGGCAATCCCATAGACATCCTGTAGATGTTTAAATCCCAGGTAGCTGGGATTTTGTACTAATCAGAAGAGCTGGTGGGCTTAATGCAACCTCTATTTCAGCCCCTGGCAACTTGCTGCCTGATATGATTGCCCATGAAAATAACATTTTTAGTGGAAATTCTATTTTTCTGAAGAACTGGGAAAAATTCAGGACCTCCTTTTACAGTATTCCTTAAAGAATGCTTCCAGAATGGAAACACTGAGCTCTGCTTCTTTTGTCAGGGCTGTGCCTACGGTCTTTGTTGAAAGACTCTGGGCACTTCCTACCTTCTCAACGGGTTAATGCCCACAACTCGTTGAGAGTGGAATGTTTATGAATAAATACTCAAGGACATAAACATATATTATCTCACCGTTACTATGGTTCTCCAAGATGTGTTGTCCATATGTATTCCACAACCTACCTGGGCCCACTCTACTGTATATGCCCTCATTACAAGTTACAAAGATACTTGTCATGTATGCACGACTCCAAGAGACACAGGGGATATCTACCCTGAAGTCTCAGCCATGACTGCAGCACAGGGTACACATCCCTGATCCAGCTTTAAAGTAGCTTACTCAGATACTGGCAGCAGTTTAGCTACAACAGAACAGAGCAGAGCTCGCTATGGGCTAACTCACCCTGCTTCTCCAGAGCTGATCTCTATGCTGCCAAGGCTAGAAGATTCTAATCTCAAGCTCATGTAGCACACATGCCCCAAGAGTGGGCAGTTAACCAGATTTATGGTAAAGTAAGGAACCCTTCCTTCTTTGTCATCATAATGAGACATCGTACATTCACATTTCTGCATTAGAGCTGGAGTCATACTTTTCCCCTTCATGAGATGATAAAAAGGAATTCTTTTCACAGACAAGCAAAGAGAAAAGGTGCAAGGACAGGTACAATTAGGACCTTAAAGAAACCAACCAAAGCAAATATTTGTTAAATGGTGCCTTATTTTAAGAAAAGCCTGTTTCATGCCATCCTGTCCCATTAATTTATAGACTAAGATGCATAAAATATCACAAAGCTACTGTGTTTTAATTATTCCCATGTGCCACTCCTTTCACCTTTCAAGCTTTTTCCTTTCAGTTCTTCTTGCACAAGGAGACTTGTAGCTGATCCCATGGGTATCTCCAGTAGCAGCTGGCATAGGTGCTACTTTCCTTCCCTAAGGCATAACATAGCAATATAAAACCATGATCTTTCACTATGGTAGTTTTCTCATGTAACCTACAGTGGATCTAAATGCCACCAAACTCTTGGTATGACCAGAGTCCAAATAATACCTGGGATGAATTAATTAAAAAATATATCACGTGTAACAGCACAATAAGCTTCTAATATAGATGGGTATATCTTTGTTTTAAGACAAACCCCATCCTTTGTACAAAATTAGACCTTATAAGTCTAGCAAACTAAGGAAAAGAGCATAATTTAGTATTTTCAAAACATATATGAAATGTTTTTGAAAGTTCACCTGTAGAATATTAAACTAACGAGCTGAGTTCTGTTGTCATTGCAAAATGAAACCATTCTTCACTTTGCCAAATAAAATAGAAGCATGCTTGTGCATGCCCTAATACAATGTAATACAAAGCTAACATTAAATCTTAGCTCTTCAAAAAAGCCAACTTCTACAGGATGTAAGTGCATCCATATAACTAACGGTGTATAGTTTAGCAGGGAGAGATTTTGAATTAAAAGTGAGTTGAATTAATCCCTCCTTGATATGTTTATGCTGACCTGTGATTAATCTGATTCTAAAGAAACCCAAAGGATATTACTTTACAAAAACATGATACTGTACTTCAAAACCAGAAGTCTTAAAACACCATTAAAATTAAGGAAACGGGAAACAAAATGCCAACAGGAAATTTTATCATCATTGGCAATCCCTTGCAGTCAAAGTTGATTGTCTTCCAGGATTGTCTGATCTGTGGGTCCAAAGATGGCTGAGAAGACCCGGCTGGAATCAACAGATTCTGTTATAGCTCAGGCACATGTTTCTATGTTTTGTGGGTGGCTCTGGATTCTTGATTTGCTCTGTGACACACTATTTTTGCCACTCCCACGTTACCTTCTCCTCTTGTCATCGTAAGGTTTCAAAGTACTGCGATCCTTGCAACAGACTCTTCTTCCATTTGGGGTGGTGCTGGGCAATACTCTCCCACAAGTTGATGTCAATGTTGCATTTTTTTCAAGTTGGCCTTGGGGGTGTCCTTGAAGCACTTTCTCTGCCCTCCTCTTGAGCTGGGAGAATAAAACTTGCTTCAGGAGTCTAGAGTTGAACATCCTCATGATATAGCCTGCCCAGATAAACTGATGTCCAGTGATCATCACCTCAATGCTCCTGGTATTTGCTTGCAAAAGGACGCTAGCATTGGTGCATCTGTTTTCCCACTTGATTTGAAGGATCATCCACAGGCAATGCTGATGATACTTTTCCAGTGACTTTCCTGTATGTTGTCCATGCCTCAGCTCTATAAAATAAGGTAGGGATCATGACTGTTTGATAAGCCATGAGCTTGGTTTTGGATCTAATGTCATGATCTTCAAACATCCATTTCATCAGATGTCCTAAAGCTGCACTTGCACATTTGAGGTGATGTTCAATTTCTTCCTCAATGTCAGCCTTCTGTGAAAGATGGCTTCTGAGGTACAGGAAATAGTGTTCTCCAGAGTCTCACCATGAATATCAATTACTGGAGCTGCAGACTGCTCAGTAAGATCATGTTGATGGAGGACCTGATGTTAAGCATCAGTCCCATCTTCTTGAATGCCTCAGTAAAGACACTGATGATTACCTGAAGGTCTGCTTCCAAGGGAGCACACATTACAGCATCATCAGCATACTGGAGCTTGATGATTGAGGCTGGAGCTGTCTTGGTTTTAGCTTGGAGTTGGTTGAGGTTAAACTGCTTACCATCCATTTGGTAGTTTAGCTCCAGTCCAACCAGAAGCTTGTTGGTGGTCAGATGTAGCATCATGGTAAGGAATATTGAGAAGAGTGTTGGAGTGCTGACACAGCCTTGCTTAACTCCTGTCTTCACTTCAAAGGGACCTGTGATAGATCTGGTATTGAGAACTCTTGCTCACATACTGTTATGGAGCAGGCAAAGAGTGGTGATGAATTTCAGTGGGCATCCTGTACTTCAGAAGGATCCTTCACAGCACTTCTTGGCTAACAGAGTTGTGAGGTCAAACAAAGGCCATATAGAGAGGTTTATGTCGTTCCTGAAATTTTTCATGCAGCTGGTGAGCAGTGAAGATCATGTCAGTTGTGCCTCTTGATGCCCTAAACCAACACTGAGATTCTGGGAGGAGCTCTTCAGTAAGTGGAAGGAGTGTTCAGATGGATGCCCATAATGATCTTTCCTGTAGTGGGCCGCAAGACGATCCCTCTGTAATTTCTACAGTCAGACATCTCCTTTCTTGAAAATTGTTATGATTGTGGCATTCCTGAGGTCATCTCGGATTTCCTCATCATTCCAGATCCTTAAGATGAGGACATGGTGCCCTCATCATACAAAACATGATACTGTACTTCAAAACTAACAGCCTTAAAAAGAAAACACCATCAAAATTAAGGAAACCGTAAACAAAATGCCAAAAGAAAATGTGTGTGTGTGTGAAAAATATATAAATGCATGCAGTGGAATGTTAATTGCTTTACTGTTCCTTTAAAAAGGAAAAAATCTACACATAGTGAGTAAATGTCTAAACAAAAACATCCAGAAATACTTAGCCCACATGGCTACATCTATGGTATAACTTTTTAGAGAGATACCTAATTAGTCCATGGAGCTGTATATTTTTAACATTTTACCACTAGAGGGTGCTATTATAGCAGTATTACTAGAATTCCATAAATCACTGCCTTTCTAGTGTTAATAATATTGTAGCAGTGATGGTCCAGGAATTATGCTAGAAGGAAGGATTTTTGTGTGCATGTGATATTTTTATTGGACCAACTGCATGGTTGAGATAGACATAGACAAGTTTTCAGTATCATAGTACCCTTCCTCAGGTTTCAGGTTGCCCGGAGAAAGAGTGCTGTGATACCTGAAAGTTCTCATATAAATCACTACACCATTATATAGCTTTTGTAGCATGGTAGTTAGTTAGGAAACTGGAACAATGCAGGTTCAAGATAGATCTCCAGCTCTAGGCAAGCACCCTAGCCACTCAAATACTGGGACTAAAACAGGGTTGTCAAAAACACCGCCTGTCAGCTGGATCCAGCCTGCAGAGCCTCTCTGTCTGGCCAGCCATACTATGAGTAGACCACCAGAACTTGGAGGGCATGCTAGGAAGTAGTGGTTTGCTGCAGAATATGGGTTTTTTGAGCCCCAGTGGACATGTCCGTTGGCAGCAGGATGGTCACCCTTTGGCCTCTTTATCTGTCTGCACTGCTGTGACCCTACCTCCCCAACCACTGGACCCTGCTGCATGCCATGTGCTGTAGCCAGAGCTGGAACTGCTGCCACCAGCACAGCCACTGCATGCTCTAGGTCAGAGCTGGAGCTGCTGCCACTGCCACCACTACTTCCTCATGCCCTAGGCTGAATTCAGCCTGCAAGGAGCCCCGTAATCCAGATCCAGCTCAAGGTGATTTTGACATCGCTGGGCTAAATGACGTGAGGACCTTCCTCCAGTGTTTAATACCAGCTGATCATGGGATTTTGCCAGACAATTTTTTGTGATTTGTACATGCCTAGTGTATATGTGTACATAAGTTCACACTTACCTGGCCAGTGTGTAACCAACTGAACATGCAAAGTAGCCATGGTGATGCTTATGTGTCCAGAGTGCACAGGTAATATAATTGCAAACTGCATAATGCTCAGCAGGTCACTCAAGTGCTTGGAAAACTGCAATTAAAGTGCACAAAAGGTAACAGACTTCTTCCCACAGCATAGTCCATTTTAGCACACACAGCCTTGGGACTGGAAAAGTCTATGCACTTATCCAGAATATGCTCATTAATTACATGAGTTACACCTCACCTACACCTCATTAAGTCACCTGATTTCTCAGATGGTCTCATGTTCTTCCTAGCTATTTTGAAATTGTTCAAGGCTGCTTTAGAAGTCTTGGCATTAACAGCTCTTAGTCGGTTTAATTAATTTTGTACCTAGACCAGGTACAATTATGTTACAAAGTACATTATGGGACCCAGGGTTCCTATGCCTTTAAAAGGTTTATGAGCTCTATCGATATGCAAGTAATCGGAGTTTGTTCCAGTGTAAGCCATGGGTAACAAATTAGAATTGGCTTTGTGTTAGGTAGTTATGGAAATTACCATATGCACTTGTCTAATATGCATATAAGTGGAGTACACTGCATTGATTTGATTAGATCTGTAATGTGCATTCGCTACTATTGACTGGGAGTTTGTGTAAGCATTTCTCTGGTCACTGGCAGAAACAGAAGGAATTTCTTGAGCTGGCTTCTCTCCTTTTATTCTTGTTGTTTGCTCCTGAATGACCTTTTGCTTGATTGTATTAGAAATGTTATTTGATTGCACTCAGCTTCCTAAGCAACCCAGATTGCCCTGACCAAGTGTGCTGTCATCATCAGTGTTGTTAGTGGCCTTGCTTAGCATAATTTTGATGAAACAGAGAGGACAGAAGCCAGATGGGAGTGCTTTGAGGAGCAGTTGGAACAGAGAAAATCTAGACAACAAGAGTAAAATAAACATCATGCTCAAAGACCTTGGAGGCAAAGGGGAGGAGGGAAGTAAGGGAGTAGTTTGAGAATCAGCCAGAACCCAGGAAAGCTTTTGCAGATAGGAGATTCAAAGCATGCTTGTAAGCAGACAGGAAAAGAGACAGAAATTATAGGGGGGAAGCTGTTAAGGGAATATGTTTGAGGGAGGAAAGTAGGTTTAAGGGGATGGACCTGAAGGTTTGAGGCAAGCATAGTCTCAGGGTGGCAAATACACAAACATCTTACCAAATTCATAGATTCATAGATGTTAGGGTCGGAAGGGACCAATGATCAATAGATCATCAAGTCCGACCCCCTGCATGGGCAGGAAAGTGTGCTGGGTTGAGATTACCCCAGCCAGATGCCTATCTAGCCTCCTTTTGAAGACCCCCCCCAGGGTAGGGGAGAGCACCACCTCCCTTGGGAGCCCATTCCAGATTTTGGCCACTCTAACTGTGAAGAAGTT
This sequence comes from Alligator mississippiensis, assembly GCF_030867095.1. Taxonomy (NCBI): domain Eukaryota; kingdom Metazoa; phylum Chordata; order Crocodylia; family Alligatoridae; genus Alligator; species Alligator mississippiensis. Next base: position 255,751,288 of record NC_081826.1, read on the forward strand.
CTTCCTAATGTCCAGTCAAAATCTGCTCTCTGTTAGCTTATGGCCATTATTTCTTGTAACCCCCAGGGGCACCTTGGTGAGTAGAGCCTCACCAATTCCCTTCTGTGCCCCCATGATGAACTTATAGGCAGCCACAAGGTTGCCTCTCAACCTTCTCTTGCGGAGGCTGAAGAGGCCCAGGTGCCCCAGTCTCTATGTGTACCTCCTTCTGAGCTAAAATTAACTAGTATCATAAACCTCAAGGAACGTACTTCCTTTTTTACCTTTTACTTTTAACTCCTATTATCTGAAACCTCTTGCTGGGAAAGTCAGTCCTATTTCAAGCATAAAAAGCCTACAATGTCATTTTAAAGATATTTTTTAAAATGAGCTTTGAACTAGCTTCCACATCCAAGCCTAAAAAATTGTGTACCTAACTTGCTCCTGCAAAGGGCAGGATAGAAATGCACCTTATAGACTAACTGAATCAGAAATGCATATGCTTTTTTACGCTTTCTGCATGACTTCAGTCTAACACAGCTACCTACCTTACTTAGTGCCTGCAAATAAATCTATGTATATTGCCTCTTCATTTGTAGACACACACAAAAAAATGCTCTGTCTGCAAATAGTTCATTCTTGCCACAAATGATCTTGCATTCATTCATATTATAAGTGAAAATAAGCCATTTTTGAATACCTGAATCTAAATTAAATTATTTGGGGGGAACTTTTGGAGTCAGTGGGACTGCTCTTTGTCCCAACCCTCAGTGAAGGTCACTCCACTTCTACATGTGTTCAAAAGGGTTTGTGGCCTCATCTCTTCCTTCTCTTCTCCATGACTCCCCTTCTTATGTTCATATAAATCAGAAGCCTTTAAATGACTGGACTGTTTGTTTGCCTCTGTCTCCAGTGCAATGAAGTTTGGTGCTCAGGGCAAAGCCTGCAGCAGTAGCCTGCCCTTGCCCCGCACACAGATCTGGGGTGCATATGCCACCCCATACTTGCCAGGGAGTGCACATAGTGGTGGGAGCTGCCCTTCCCCTATCCCCATGAACCCCCAAACAAGCTGCTCGTGGCTCTGTCCCACGTCCTGCCCTGGCTGGGCAGCACCTGTTGGTGCCCCTTCGCTTCAGCACCCAGGGTAGTTGCCCAGCTCGCCTCCCCCCTCCACTGCTTGCTACAGCACTGTCTGTCTCTGCTCTTTCTTTTCAAGTTTTCATGGAAGTACAAAGTCTGCCTTAGTGTTGTACACATAGGCAGAGGAAGAAAATATGATGGGGGGGTGGGCTGAGTGCGTACACACAAGCACACACGTATCCCCCCTCCAGCAAGTAAGTCTGTTGTGGGGAAGTGGCATGGCAGGGGCAGATCAATCCTTCACAGTGAGGGAGAGAATGGGGCAGAGACAGGGTCAGGGGCTGAGGTGAATGGGGCCCCAGGGCCAGGGTGGGTCATGAGACACTCAGAGCCCAGGCAGCTTATCCAGGGGCATGGGGGGAGGGGGGGCTCCTGCTGCTGTGTGTACCCCTGGGGTAGGCACAGGGGGCACATGCACCCCCGATCTGTGTATGGGGCATAAGCAGGCTACTGATGCAAGCTGGGGTCTGCACCCTGCTGCCAGTACCCTGGGAGTGGTGCAACGCCACATGCCTTCTGAGCACTGGTTGCACCGCCTACCCGGTGGTGGGCGGCACATGGCATCGCATGGCTGCTGGGCCACCAGCAGTGGGGCGCAGAGCACAGCCTTCAGTGGCAGCCCACCTCCATCCCATGCACAGCACATATGAGGGGGCACGTATCCCCTGTGCCTGCCACGGGGGTGCGGGCAGTGGTGGGAGCCCCCCCTACCGCACCCCTGGATAAGCCGTCCAGGCAGTGAGTGTCCCACAACCTGCCCCAGGGCCCCATTCACCCCACTCCCTGATACACAGCTTCAATCTGTGGCCCCTCATCCCCCACACACCCCTTCTCTCCCCCACGCCCCTTCCTGTCCACACATTTAATTGCTGGGTGCTGCTCCACACACAGCTGGGCCGGGCTGAGTTCCTGGCTGCCTGTGTCTGTGCGCGCCTCTCCCCACCCCCCCTCACCTGCCCCCCTGCTGCAGCCACCCAGAACCTGCGCCTGGGCTGCCTGTGTTTGCGGGTGGGGGCTAAACCCCATTAGCACTGCACCACCTATGGTTGTACAGCTTGGGTTAGATGCACATAAAATGTTGCTAGTCATGCAATGTCTCACATTTCAGATTAGCTTTCAAAATGCAGTAAATCCAGTAACTGTGTAACATTGTAACAGCTTCATTTCCATAGATGTGGTATTGACTCTTGACCTGGCTTCGGCCTCTGATAGTCTACCACAGTTTGTTTGGTTTGGAGATCTGCTTTGTTTATGAGAATCATCACCATGACACCTGATTTCTGTTTTACTCCCTGTTTCCAACAGAAGAGGGGAGAGACAAATCTTATTACTGTTATTGTTGTAGTACAACTGTAGTGATGATGATGAGCCTTGAATGTCCCATAGGCAGTAAGATTAATCTTCGTTTCTTGTGGAAGAGAGAGGATTGAAGTAGCTGTACCTGTTTCCCTATTGTCTAGATGCAAGTATGCAGTACAGAAAAATTACACCCGTTGCCTCTTAAATTTTCCCTCAAAAATGGTTATGTTTTACTATAGTTACTGTCAAAAAGATTATGCCATTTTCTTTTTATTACTGCTACATACGTTGTTTCTGTTCAGAACATGGCTTATTATTGTTAACTTTGTACAGAGAGTAAGCTCTAGGTATTGTAATAAAATAAACACAATTCTACTTTAGAATATTATGAAGCTGCTGGGTGTGATTTTTGCATTATGCAGCCCAGATGATTTTCATCAAAAAATTTCTAAAATCAAATAGTTTGGCCACTCCAAGGGCCAGGGCATGTTATTCACTGTGTTATAATCCTCATCTAGTTTATAACTTCCTATCCATATCTAATGAAATACATGAATGCTGAGAAAATATATATGCTCTTTGAACTGGAGCTGTCTACAAATAACTGAGATTTTGATATCAGTCTTGTGACCCAGTACACATGAATTAGACACCACAGCATAAAGAGAAAAGGGATTTCCTTTAAAATCGTTATATCAACACTGATACTTTTCATAATATTACATTATTATGAAATATGAAGCTGAAAACTATTCAGAATGAGATTCTATATGTTGAGACATTACTCTGTACACTAGTTTTTCAGCACTACAGGGCTGAAAAAGAGATCCAAATTCTAGTTGAAACACACATGTGGCACTGGCAGGTAGTTCATACTTAGCCTTGGTTGTTATTGTAACAACACTTACATACAACCTTTTTTCTAGTAGTCTCAATGAAATTTACAGATATTAATGACTTGCTATGTTGCTTATATCAATTATATTGCAGAGGTACTGTACAGATATACACCATATGGTGTGCAGTCAGTAGATATCACCATAGAACATTTGTATGCAGGGGAACAGATCCAGGGAGGTGCAGTAGTGCAGCTGCAGCCACCTTTGATTCCTGCTCCACCCAAACTTTAAAACCAACTGCTGGGGAAAGGCAGCAGCATTTCTATTCATGCAGCAGTGATGGAGACAATTGACTTCATGGCTCATTATAATGTGCCTGATTCCCGCTACTCTCTCTTCACTCCACAGGTGTTAACAACCCTTGCTTCTTTTTAACGGTCTTGATATTCCATTAATCAAGCTATCATTTCTTCTGCAATTTTGCTGTCTGTTAGCTATTCCTGGTAATAGCTCTCTTCAGTTTCATAGCCCTGCAGACTGCTTTTAGTTTTGATTCAAAATCTTAACTCAGGTGTAGTAATATTAACTTACATGTGGAAATAATTGACAGTGGAGTGTTGGATGCACTGTCAAGATGTCCCCAAAAAGGTTAGATTTTGTTTTACAAATCTGAATAAGTGATGTACATTTAATTATCTACAGGACTACAGGACTAATAAAACAGTATCTATGGACTATTTTGCGTAGTTTGTTTTTAAAATGCATATATAGACTAGCAAATTAGTACCTCTTCCAGTAAAGTTACATTTGTTTTTGCTTTTATACTAAACAGAATAATGTATTGCTGGGCCCCTAGCATATAAGTAAAGCTTCTAGTTTCTCTTTAAGTGGGGAAAAATTTGTTGTGTTATATGTGATGAAACACCACACCATTTGTGCCCCCTCCCCTTTTCAAAATCTTTACGTGTCACTACTGCTTTTTTAGGGCTACCTTAAGACAAAAGAAGGCAAATAGATTCATTTAAATTCCCGCTCTGTACTACATCCAATGACTCTGTTCCTTCCAAATATTATAGCCACTCCTGTATTTACAATAGCATGCTTGTATCTTTCTATTGGGACTGCTATCTTTGGTCTGTATACAGCTTCCCAAAAGGAACACAAAAGGTCTTCCCACCTTTCAAATGCAAAATGAACGCTCATGGTGCTCTGCTACAGCAAAGCGTGAACTGATCATTCACCTCCTAAAGATGTAACTTTTTAATGGTTAGGACACTACATTGTTCTGGAAGGATTTGTCTTTCCGTGTTTCTTTAATATGAGTCTGCTGTAATATGGGGAAATACATTTTTTGAAGAATAGCTTCCCCTCTTTTGAAGATGCAGCAATATATATATATATATATATATATATATATATATATATATATATATATATGGAATTATTTGGGAACTTTGCCTCAAAAAATGGGATTTTGTGTTTTTAGTAGAAGCACAGGCATATTCCAGGGTCAGGAGAGGGACCGTATGATCCAACACTCCAACTGCAAGAGAGACAAGATAACTTATATTCATCGCGTTAACTTTGTGGGGGTATTGAAGGTGCTCAGGTAATGCTGTCTTAAATGTTCACTTGATAGGATATATTAAATTCTTTTCTTCTTCAAATATATGTGTACAGCTCTCTCTTATGTTAATTGTTTTATAGGCATCTGGCAATTGTTTCATGTTCTAACCAGGGAGTCAAACCATTAAATTTTTTGGTTCAGTTCCAGTTCAGGTTCAGCTGCAACTGAAGTTGTTCCAGTTTGGTTCCAGTTCAGGCCAATAAAGATTCAGTAACTAGTTTGGCACGCATAACCAACCAGTTCAGTTCCGGTTCACATGAGAAAATGTAAATAAGGCAACATTATTTATAATGATGATCATTTGCAAAGTGGGGTGGAACAAGTCAATAGGTCTAAAACTGTTGCAACTAAGTGTCAGCAATAAGTACTAAGAATTTATTTTTTGCTTCATGCGTGCTTCAAAGTACTTAACGAATAAATGCTTATTTTATTTGTACTGTTTGATTTTAATTGTACAATCAGAGATGTGTAATAGGTGAAGAAGAAACCACCAAATCAATTTTAAAGAGGAAGGAAAGGAAAGGGACTTAGTAAATAATCACAGAACTGTCACTGTGATTAGTTAACTTCTCAAGATTATATATTTTTCAACTGATTTAATAAAACTAGGGAAACAAAGAATTATCAACCTTAAACAGATGGATTTTAAGCCTATCATATTTCCAACATGCTTGACTTGCATTGTTTTGTACTCAGTATTGCAGGTTTCAGTCATTTCTATTCAGATTGCCTCCTTTATACTGGATTTTTGTGATGACAATATGAATTTTAAAATCTAAAATGCCCGTTCAGTGCTGGTTCCTGAAAACCGCGTCTTAAGTCAAAACGTTGCAACTTGGAACCAATTTTCTCATAAGAAACAACATTATAAACGGGGGATTGGTTCCTGAACCAAGGCCCCATACCCTATTTAAAAAAAAATACCCCAGAATTTTGTACGCAATCAATTATAAATGAGTAATATAGCTACATTAATATATTTATATTGTAAATAGCAATCATATTGATTTGGAAGGACTTCTTTGAGGTGACATTGATGGACTTTTTGAAGGGTTGTTGCCTGGAGTTTTCTCAGGAGTCTTGGCTGCAGGTTTTTCTGGAGTCTTGTCTGCTTTCTTAAAGAACATGTCCAAGGAAGTTTGGACAGGTGTTTTACAGGGAGATAAGCAACACAGAGAACTTGTTCGCTGGCATGGCATTGCATCGGATCAAGCATTGTAAGTCGAAACTGGCGTTGTAAAGGTGAAACAGGGTGTCAATTTATAAACGTTGTAAGTGCGAAATGTTGTAACTTGAAACGTGGTAAGTCGAGGACTGCCTGTATTTACATCTTTATTCAATTGTGGCTCATCCACAAATGAGTCCAGAAATGGACCAATTCTGTTTGACTGGGTGCCAGAAGACCATGACTCTTACTGCTTCAAGTTCTCTCTTGACTGAAGGAATGATTCCAAGTCATCATCATCCTTTATGCAGATTAGAGTAAACTGATGATTCTACATTCATGTAATTGCCATGAACAACTGTTCCCATCCTCTGCCATGTTGACATGAGATGACACTTGGCTTTAGTTCTGTCCATGTCAGACAACAGACAATTGATACCTGGGATCTAGATATATAGCTTCAAGTATCACCTCATTTTCAAAAAGATATTTTTCATGTTTTTTTTCATGCTGCCTACTAACTTGCTAGAAAACTGTGTTGCTACTTTTGAGATTTCCAGCTGACACCTCAGCCATGTCCCATAGAAATCCCCTATGGTAAGCTGTTCAGATTGCAGTGTTTTAGTTGCCACTTTGGCAGGTTGCAGAGCAGCTGTCAGTTCCTGAATTGATATCCAGTCATTGTCCCCCTGACCTGGAGTCTGGGGACTGTGGGTTTGGGCTCCTCGTTCCTCCCTGTATGAGCATGGGGTAGAAGGAAATATAAAGACCAGGATGAAGGTGGCTAGATAGGGGTTGGAAAGGGGGAAGATACAACTAAGTTACATTGTAAGGGTGTAGCCTACTTTAGCCTCAGGCATGGAATAGGGTGGTGGGGTGGGGGAGAAGATGCAGAATGCCCCAGGCAAGGAATCCACATCGCTACAAAGTGGTGGGTTCTAAAGTGTAGACACAGATACGAGTAACACCATGCGGGTACAATGGCAGAGGTGAGGGAGAGTCCAGGTATGAGAGTTCTCAATCACAGTCCAATGGAAGGGGGTGTTCAGGCAGTCCCCTCTGTGTCAGACCAGTCTCATTCTTTCCTGACCTGCATCGATAAGCTCTTCCTTGCTCAGGAGGTACACAGGCAACGCTCCCTTCGACTTGGTCTTGGCCAAAGGAGATGACCTAGTGACTGGCTTAAATGTAGAGGGTAGCTTGGGCAACAGTGACCATGAAACCATCACATTCACTGTCTGTCACAAGGCAGACAAATCAGATAGCAGGATTGAAGTCTTGGGCTTCAAAAATGCAAATTTCAGAAAGCTCAGGTCACTAGTAGGGGTAGCGCTGCGGGACCAGAGACCGAAGGTAAAAGGGGTGCATGAAGAGTGGTCGTTCCTTAAGGACACAATTCTTGAATCACAAAGAAAGTCCATTCCCATGTGGAGAAAAGGTACCAGAAGGGCTGGGAAGCCCCCTCGGCCAGAAAATCACGGTCCTCCTAAGAAAGAAGAAAGAGGCGTACAAAGAATGGAAGCTTGGGACAGGCCCCAAGGAGGACTATACAACAATGGCACACACTTGTAGGGAACAGATTAGAAAGGCTAAGGTGATGGCTGAACTTAAATTAGCAACGGGAATTAAGAACAACAAGAAGTCCTTCTTTGAGTACATAGGGAACAGGAGGAAAACAAATGGGAGTGTGGGGCCACAGCTCAGCAACTCAGGACAGTTGGTTACCGGCACTCAAGAGAGAACTGTACTCCTGAATGACTACTTTGCTTTGGTATTTCACTGGGCCAAGGGGAAAATCATGCCAGATAGGATACAGAATGAGCAGGGTAAGAATGACCACTTTCCTACTATTGCCATAGAACTGGTGTGTGATCAATTAAAAAAATTAGACATATATAAGTCATCAGGACAAGATGAACTCCATCCAAGAGTACTGAAGGAGCTAGCCGAAGTCATTGTGGAGTCCTTGACAAAACTCTTCCAAAACTCATGGTGCTCTGGAGAGGTCCTTGAGGACTGGAAGAGGGCCAATGTTGTGCCCATCTTAAAGAAGGGGAAGAGGCAGGATCCAGGTATCTATAAGCCAATTAGCCTAACTTCTATCCCAGGGAAAATCCTGGAAAAAAGTCATTAAGAAGTTGATCTGTGATACACTTGCAGAAGGTAGAATTCTGAATGACAGCCAGCATGGCTTTGTCATGGGCTGGTCTTGTCTTACCAGCCTCATCTCCGTTTATGATCAGGTAACTCGCCACCTGGATAAGAGAGAGGAGGTTGACACTGTGTACCTTGACTTCCAAAAAGCCTTTGACCTGGTATCCCACAATGTTCTCATGAGAAAATTGAAGGATTGTGGCCTTAACTGTGAGACAGTTAGGTGGGTATGAAGCTGGCTGTGGGGTAGGACCCAGAGAGTTCTAATGAACGGATCTGTGTTGTCCTAGTGAGAAGTGGCCAGTGGTGTCCCACAGGGGTCGCTGTTTGGTCCAGGACTTTTCAACATCTTTATCAGTGATTTGGATGTGGGGGTAAAGAGCACACTGGCCAAGTTTGCAGATGACACCAAGTTATGGGAAAGCGTGGTCATGCTTGAAGATAGGCTGCAGATACAGGCGAACCTAGACAGGTCAGAACCAGATGAAGTTCAACATTAAGAAATGTAAAGTGCTCCATCTGGAGATGAACAACCCCCTACACACTTACAGGCTTGGTGCCACCAAACTGACCAGCACCATGAAGGGAAGGGATATGATGGTAATAATAGACCACAGTATGAATATGAGCCGGCAGTGTGATGCTGTAGCTAGAGAAGGGCCACTTGTATGATCAGAGACTTGTACAGCAAGCCATACGAAGAAAGGCTGAGGGACCTGGGACTCTTCAGCCTGGAAAAGAGAGGACTGAGAGGGGACTTGGTAGCAGCTTACAGCTACATCAAGGGAATACATCAAGGGCTCAGTGAACAGCTGTTCACCAGGGCACCATTGTGGAAAACTAGGAGTAATGGCCACAAATTCCTGGAAGTCTGTTTCAGGCTCAACATTAGAAACAACTTCTTCACAGTTAGTGTCCAGACTGTGGAATAAGTTACCTCCAGAGGTGGTGCAATCACCTACCCTGGAAATCTTCAGGAGGATACTGGATGGTCACACTGCTGGGCTGTGCTCCTAGCTGCCTACATACTGTGCTGCAGCTACATCCATGCACACAGCATTTATCAGCAGCATTAACAGCCACATCAGCCAAAAACAGCTGATTGCTGATAATGTCCATTTTACTTTTATTGGTGCTGATATGAAATGGGACTGGTGTATCAGTGCACCTCTAATATAGGCTGTAGTTGTTCAACAGTTTTTCTAATCCAGTGGTGCTCAACCTTTTTAAGCTTGGGTGAGTGCTTGATTCCTCTGTGTGCTGGATCCTGCCAATGGATCCAATCTGGTGTGGAAGGGACTGTGGGGGCAGCCCAGCCCTGATCCAGCCACATGGGGGAAGGGGATTTGGTCCAGCTCCAACTGAGCCTGGTGGGGGGAGAGGGCATGGCCTGACCCCACAGGGGGAAGGGAGCATTGTCCAGCCTCAGCCTGGCCAGGTGGAGGGAAGGGGGCATGGCCTGACCTGGCCTCATGGGTTTAAAAGAGGGCATGTCCTGGCCTCAATCTAGCCACACAGGGAAAGGGGTCTTGGCTCAGCCCTGATCTGGCCACGTGGTATGGAGGGTTGTGGCCCAGCTCCAAGTTGCTGTGCTAGGCTAGGGGTTGAAGCAGCAGTGAGGGGTGGCAGTATCAACTGTCACTGCTCCCACACTACCAAATTTTCTGAATTGTGGGGGAGCCCTGCGGGCCAGATTCCAAGTCTCCATGGGTTGCATCTGGCCTGCGGGCTGGAGGTTAAGCCCTTAGTTCCAGTCCTGGGTGGTAGGTGACCATGAGGGGTGTGTGATCACAGGAAGGTTTCTTTTTTTGTCATTGTCACAGTGTGGAGTCCCTAGGGATGGCCATGATAGCCCTAGGGCTCCATGACCTTACCAGCTTTGCCCCGTGGGCACCTTGTAATCTCATCTGCCACATCTTGTTGGTAAAGATAATAAGTAAGGAGGCTGCCCATGAGTTTCTGCAGTTGTAGCAAAACCCCCAGTTTTTCTTTTTCTTTTTTTTTTTTTTAATGCATTCCCTCCCCTTCCCCAACCATTTCTGACTTTGTCTCTCTCTCTCTATTCCCTATAGATAAGTGAGCTAAGACATAGGATAAGCGTCAGCATTTTATTTTGGTAGCAAGTTGTATTTGTTTTGTTTTTTCTCCGTCTTTATGTTGTATAATTATTATGTTTTTATTGATTTTTACTGTTCTATATTACTGTTTTACTGGTACTGTATGATTTAGGCCTACATATGTAAGTTAGCATAAGTCATGTCAAGTTTCCATTTTGTTTGTCAAATCTCCATCCTATCCTCAGGGATGGTTGTGTAACCCATGACTCACACCTACCCCTCCTATGTAACTTGGCTCCTGAATGAATGGGGATGAATGAGGGTGCTTGAGAGACAATGGCAGTAGGTCTAAAAATAGCTCCCTCTGAATGATCAAACCATCAATACCAATACCTGGACAACAACCCAGCCCTTGGAACCACCCTCAGCATTCAAGAACAAAAGATGAGGCAACCCACCATTGTGCCAAGGCTGCACATGCTCAGTAAGAACACTTGGAGCCCTCTGGAACAGGACTGACCTTGCCTGGACAGACCCTCCCCATAGGAGATCAGAGGTAGTTTGCCCCATAAAAGGGGTAGTGAAGACTGACACCTTGGGACACCCTCTCCATCTGGACCAGCACCATGCCCCACCACCTATTCACCCAGAAGCCCTGCTGGCGACCCCCCCCCTTGACAACACCTACAGGACAAGGACCCCTTTCCAGCCTGGATAGGTAGCTATCACCCCTCCCCCTCTTCAACTAAGGACTTGGAATCTGTTTCTCTTCCCTACCAGGACTCCAGCCCTTCCACCGAGTCTCTTTCTCCTGCTGCCATTGTGAGTGCTTGTGTGAGTGTGTGAACCAAGAACTCCATGAGGCTGTGTAATTTTTTGTGTTTGTATATGTGCAATTGTGTCACACCCTCCTGTCTAACAGCACAATGTTGAGATCCTGAGAGTTGGCCTGACCCCACAGGGCAACACAATCATGGTCCTGTTGACTGCCACTAGACCCTGTGGGTTCTTGGACCCTGTGCTGGGTCCCACTCCAAGTCAGTGCCTCATGAGACACCTTAGGGTTTATGGGCTAAATGTGTGGCTCCAAAACCTCCCCTTTACCATGCCCCATGCCTCATGAATGGTATATGAATATTGTTCCCTTTGTTTGGGTCTCAACCTGTTTAGCCTCTGCCCCTGTTATGTAGCTAGGCCTTCTAGCCTAGACCCACTGTATTAGGCCCAACTTTGAGTCATTAGCTTTGATCAATTTCCTCTCATCACTGGGCCCCTAGCCCTCATCTGCTGTGCCCCTCCAGCACTGGGCTCTCCAGGCCCCTGTAGCTGTGCTCTGCTCAGGGCACTAATGAGACCTCCAAACCTCCCCTTCACCACTCATCCCAGTGCAAATGACAACATAAACCCATGGGCTATAACATAACAATAATGATGGAGGCCATACTCTGTCCTTTTAAGGAGACAAACTTGTCCCCTAGTATTGTGTGCCTCCTAGTCCTGGGTACCTTATGAGCTCCTGGAGCCCTATTAGTCTGACAGGCAGCAGATCAAGCAACTAAATGTCTCTGACTAGTTCTTTCATGCAGGAGCTCCTTCCCCTGGAGTCAAAGAAGTAACCCCTACCAGCCCCTGCCCTGGGGCTTATATGTACCCAGGGTCCTGCCTCCTTCTGGTCAGCTGACCATGTGCAGGTGCCAGCTAATTTCCTCATTAGCTGGTTGCCAAGGCAACCTGCAGCTGTGGAGCTCTGCCTAGCTCCCAGGGCTCTTTAGCCAGGCTGCTTCTGCCCTTAAAGGAGCAGGCACACCTTAGTGCTCTGTGATAGTCTTGTAGCAGGCTACTGCAGGGTATTTAGGTGGCTCTTTCAAAGATATGGTCTCTTTCTCTACTGCAGTTTCCTTGTTGCATAAAGGCAGGTTTTAGGCTGGGCAGGTGGGCATAATAAGTAGATACAGTGGTATCTGAGGGCACCTATACACATGCCAGATGTCTGTTCCAACATGTACTAATTAACACACATTGGAGCAGACTTGATTAATCGAGTCTTCTGGAGTGTGCTAATTAGCATGCTTTAGCAGCCTCCACATCACGTGTATTCAGTGTCTCCATGCTTCAGAATGGTGGTGGGGAAGCTTTAACTAAAGCTCATCAAACAAACTTTAGTTAACGAGCCTCCATTGTCATTTTGAAGTGTGGGATTCTGAATACACATGATGCTGCATGCGCTTTAATTAGAGTGGCTCAGAGCTGCTCTGATTAAAGTGTACTCCCCTCCCCTTCCACCCTGGAGCACATATAAAGATGCCTTGAGACTGGCTGTAGATAACAGGCCTTTTTTGTGTACCTGGGATGATTGCTGGTCTCATGGACAATAGGTATGATGGTCTGTGGGTTTTCTGTGTATAGTGTTATTTAGGGTGCCATCCCTGACATAGACTGGTATCCAGAAAGTTGATGTTAGTGTAAGAGTCATTCCAAATAATGAAAACATCATCTATGTGACACAGGTGTAGTGCAGGTTTAATGGTGCAGCTTGCTGGAAATATTTTTTTCAGGTGGCTCATGAAGAGGTTGGCACATTGAGGGGCCATCTTTGGGCCCATAGCTCTGCATGGTTCTTCATGGTTTGGAAGAACTGACAACTGTTGAAAGTGAAGTTGTTGTGGGCGAGGGTGAATTGGATAATTTGTGCAACGTGTTGCAAATCTGAGCCTGCTCATGTTTCTGAAGGTATTTCAGACAGGCAGCTGTGCCTTCATGGTGTAGGTTGCTAGTGTACAGGTTGGTGACATCCATGGTTGTACTTATGGGCTTCTCAGGGAGATGGTTGATATTCTGGATTTTGTTGAGGAAGTCTATGGTGTGTTGTAGAAAACTTGCTTTTTGAGTGTCAAGTGGTTTCAGGATAGTTTCTATGAATCCTGATAGCTTTTCAGTGAGGGTATCACAGTTGGATATCATAGGTGTGCCAGGATTATCTTGTTTTGGGAAACATATAGAAAGTTCCTGGGGTGGTAGAGTGGGGGATAAGGGGAAGTGGTTTTTCCTGAAACTGGTTTGGGAATTATGTTGTGGGGTCCTCTGCAAGTTCTTTATAGTATTTTATATTGGAGAGTTGTTCAGAAATTTCACTGATATAGTCTTGATAATTGAGCATGACTATAGCTCCACCTTTGTCCACTGGTTTGATTATTATTTTGTTGTTGGATCTGAGGGACTATATGGCTTTTCTCGTTGAGGGTGAGTTTGTTGTGGTCCTGGATATTGTTGAGAATGTTGGTATTAATTTCCTTTCTGAAACTGTTGATGTAGTTGACCAAAGTGTGGCTATGTCTACTGGGAGGTATCCAGTCTGATGTTTTATATTGCTTGTTTTCTCAGTTGTGGCAGGAGAGTTGTTAGAGGTGGTAGTATCCTGGTTGTAGAAGTATTCTTTCAGGTGAAGTCTGTGGAACAAATCTTCTAATTCTCTACATATTAGTATCTTTTCATGGTTTTTCTCTGGGCAGAATTTCAAGCCTTTGAAGAGTACAGATATTTCAGAACGGGATGATGTGTGCTGTGATAACCTGATGTTGGTGTTCTGAGTGTTGCTGTCTTGATTCCTGCCTGCATTGCTGGTGCGCTGCCTGTGAGGCATCTCGTGTTGTGATAGCTGATTCTACTTTTTCTTTTTATGTTGGATTGCTGTCATCAGGTATTTTGGGTAATATATTTGGGTCTTCTGCATAGTAGTCAGGTGTGTCTCCTAGTCAACATCTCTTTTTTGCACAAGTGAGTAGCATAAGTGAGTATCTTCTGTTTGATTTGATCTTTTTTGGAGTAGGTTAGGTGAAGAAGATGGTTTCTTGGTTTTTTTTCTGTATTGCCATTAAAGATACTGCAGTGTGTGCACCCCTCTATCTGCCAGGGAGCTCCTGGAGAGAGGAATTGTCATTTCCTAATATTTCTTCTCAAAGCCACCCCTGGAGTACTGCAGTTCCTCACAGCTCCCAGTATGGACCGATATAATCTAGTGATCCAGATTTTTGTCCCCCTTATCCCACCAGCAACAGATTTTCTTTCTTTTAACAATGATTTGTTCCATCTTGTGTTATAGACTGTGCCATTGTGCAAATTTTGGTTAAGCAGCTCCTGTGCTGTGACCATCTCTTTTCTAGCTATTCATAATTGTCCCATTGTTTCATTTGCCTTTGTTGTAGCCACCTGTTCTCTCTCTCCTTTGTATGTTGCTAGAGTGCCTTGCACAACAAGGTTGTGATCCCTGATTGGGGCCACGTGTTAATAAGAATAATTAATAAGCATGTTACACAATGTTATTGAAATGAATGTTGAATAACATGCTGTATTCTTAATGTATCTTGGTATATTCCGGAAAAATGGTCCTTAATGGCAGTAACTACAATTAAAATGTGTGAGAGGGGAATAGGGTGAAAGATGGACACAAAAAGAGAGAGAGATGTATCTATGGGAATCATCCCCAGTAAATTACTGAAAAATATCTGATACTTGTTTCAGAGGCAAAAGGTTACTCTCCAAGGCATTTCTTCTCCCCCAAGAACTCTGATCTTCTTTGGCAGCCGGGTTTCCAAATACTTGAGAACTCCAGCTCACTAAGACTCTAAGGAAATGTGAGATACATTTAGCATGAGTTGACAAGGTGCAACTCTACCCTGCCTTCTGCTTGACTACAGAGTAGCAAGACTAACTATGTCTCTCTAGCCAGGATTCCCCAATATTCAGAGAGCAGAACGAGACCAGCGCTGGGACAGCACCTCTCCCTCCTTCATCACCATGAAGGCATTCCAAGCTGGACTCCCTGGTAGCCTTATCAGTGCCCCATGGGCAGATCCAGAAGTTTGAAAAGGGGGAGGAGGGTGCATCATCTCATATATCAAAGAGACAATACGGTTTGCCTCCAGTTAAAAATAAACGAGAAACTTGACTGTCAGGGGCCTAGGGCTGTATTATTCAGTTTAAGATGGAAGCAAAACCCAATATAGTTTTGTTAGACTGAGTTAAAAACAAATCTGCGGGGCTATGAAACAGGAGCTTCTGCCCAGAAGCAGCCAACAGAGGGCAGAATTGCAGAAGAAAGGCTCGCTCGACGGGTGGAACAGCAGGACCACTGAAAAGAAGAGGGAGTGCTTAACACCTCTGCAATGAAGAGTTTAGCAGGGATCGCAGTGAGCCATGCAGGCAAGTGAGTCCCCCAGCACTGCCTGACCAGGCATACCGCCGCTGTGGGTGGAGCAGGAGCAGAGGGCGGCGGGGTGCACCCTCCCCTGCCCGGGTCTGTCCAGGAGGGAGGCTCCTTCCGGGGCCACGGGGCTGGGGCTGGGGCTGGGGCGAGGCGGGGCCCGACGCTGGGGGGTCTGGAAGGGGAGTGCGTGCCGGGCCGTCCCGCACGGCACAGAGGGGCAGAGGACGGGCGGCAGGAGCCCGCGTTTGAAGGCGGCGGGGCTGGCGGCCAGGAGCGCCCGGTCCCGGGATGAGCCGCGCCGCGGAGCCGCCGAGCGCCGCGCAGGAGGTAGAGGCGGGGGCGGGGGCTCGCGTTCGCCGCCGCGGGGCCCGAGCCGGATCCGGATGGCGGCCCCGGGGCCTGGAAGCCTCGAGAGCCAGCCCCGGGGGAGCGGGGCCGGGGCCGGGGCCGGGGCACGCGTCCTCCTGCGCCCCAGCCCAGAGCAGGGGATGCCAGGGCTCTGCGTCTTGCCGCCCTCTCCCCTTGTTCCCCGGGCTTCCCTCGTCTGGCTGCCGCCCTGGTCAGCATCAGCAGGTGCTGCTGGCTGAGGCAGACTAGCAGGGACCAAAACTTTTCTTTCTGGCTATCACCAGCCGGGCTGTAGTCACCCTGCAGAAGACCCTGGTTGATTTAATAACTCCTCAGTGGAGATCAGTTGCCTTGTGAGCTGTAATAAGTCGCTGGGAAGCTCCTTGTGGAGCTCTCCCTGCATTTAGGAGACTCTGGATTGTGAGGCTGCTTTTAGGGCTGGATGGCAGGGTGCCCTGTCTGATTCAACCCCAGCTCTGTTCAAAGCAAGGGACTGGCCAGGCGTGGGGAAGGACAGGCTTGGGTGTCTAAGTGTTACCCACAGCAATAGTCGCACTAAGTTGGTGTTGTAGTTTAGCGATGCCTTGCCTCCCAGTCAGGCTGTTCAGTTTGATGCTCTCTAACCACCCTGTTCTTCATTGCTTCATCCTTTAGCAGATGCTGATCTGTCATTGTTCCTCAAAGCATTTTATAATAAGGGCCACGTCCTTTCTCTGGAGCCTAGCCCAGAGTAAGGGGCAAAGCCAACCAGTCCCACTCTTAAGGGAACAACTGAAGGCATCTCTGCCAGGTGCTCTCCTGTGTGGCCCAGGCCCTCTCCTTAAGTGCCTGCCAAATATGGGAAAGCCCCAGTTCTTCTCTGGACCCAAGGAAGGAAGTGGTTGTATACTTGGGAGTGCAGGTGCTACTTCCTTGCTCTCATTTATGCAAGGGGCATTCTCCTCTCCAATGAGTGTGCACACAGGTGTATAGGTCCCATAACAAAAAGAAGCATGGGCTAGCAGATAGAGTAGTAGGCTGGGACTTGGGAGGCTGTGCTGCTGACCTGCTGAGGGATGTTGGCAAGTGACTTTACAGCATAGCTTCATCTGCATAATGGGGGTAAAGATTGTGGCCTCCTTCGGAAAGCATTTTGAAATCTACTGGTGAAAAGGGCTATGTGAAAACCAAATGGTGGTGGTATTGCAACCAGGTGAGATGCTTATTTATCAAGGGTTGATGATATTTGTGTTTTATAATGGGAACTTACCACTTTTGCAGCAGCGAAGTAAAAGTGGCTCTAAGCAGAAGAAGGACCTAGGTCTGGATTTTGATGCCAATTAAATTGGTGTCAGTAGAGGAAGTTCACTGACTTAAAGTTATTTGGGCTTTGCTTTACTGAGAGCAGAGTCTAGCTCTTGGGGTGTAAACTATTTCCTCCTTTTCCTGAGATAAAGAAGGTGTTTTTTCTGACTGTCTGCTTATAATTCCTAGGAAAGGAGAACAAATGCAGATGCAATTTCCATGCATTGCTTTTACATGTAAGAACATGTGATTAATGCCAGTGATTTTTTTTTTTTTTTTTTGTAGAGATTATCAAAGCAAATGCACGCACATAAGGCTTCTATTCTATCTGTTGTGGCTACTTCTTCAAAATTGATATAATGAAGATTTAAAAAAAAAAACCTCACAGGTATTAAAACAGTCTGGATGTCTTAAATTAAATTATGTACTTTATGTATGTAGCACATTAGTCTAAATCTTTTGGACTGCTGACCTGCTGAGCTATGCATGAGTTCCCATCCCACTTTTTGATTATTCAGGATTATTTATGTATTTTAAGCTGGTTTTATGGCAAATGAACCATGAAGAGAGGGTACTGTCTCTATAAGCCATTTATCAGAGATCAGATTTTTCAAGCCCTGTAAAATGTGACCTCTAAAGTGTATTCTCACTGCAGTAAACTGGGGTTTACAGGTATAACTTGCAATAATGGTAACAAACTTTTAAAATTTGCCAATCTACTTATATCACAAATGCTTCATACTGAGGGCAAGGTGAAGTCTGTGACTAGCTTTGGAAGGGATATACTGTTTGGAAGTGTCTTCTCTTCTCACTGTGCAGCAATTTACTGGCTTAAGTTCAATAAATACTCATTTAAGGGTCTATTTCCATTGTTTCTCACTGAGAAGAAAAGAGGATACCTCAGTATTGCAGAAATTCCTTGCAAGCCATTTAAGTACGTTTGTTCACTATAATTAAAAATGTGAAAGAAACTCATTTCTTGCAAGTGCAAACTTTGTTACGCTATGGAAAGTTTATAGTAAAAGCCTTTGCCAGAGAGAGAGCTCATTTTCGGTGAAAAAGTAAAGAGCATAAAAATGCTGTTTTGTTGTTTCTGCAGTGTGAATATTTGCTGGGTCAAAATCTGAGGCTGCACAAGATGTATGCAACTGAAGCAGAATTTGGCTCACTACATTAAGTGTGTTCTGTTGTTGATTCTCTGCTCTCTCAAACACATCTTTGGGTGACTTCATGCACCCTAGTAACAGTAGTTTGCAACTTCAGTGATTTCAATTCTCCCTTCTCTTTTCTTTTTCTTGAATAGTGGTGCCCCAGCTTTTTTCTGATCCATACTGGGCAAGTAACATGTGAGCAACATCAGACTTTGCTTTGCTTGCCCTGGAGAAATGAAGAAATATTTATCTGCGAAAAGAAAAATTTCCTGTATTTGAGAGCAATATTGAAGGATTGGTGATGACTATTTTATGGTGGGTTTACTACATGAGACGCTACTGCACAGTTATTTAGTATTTGTATTAGCAAGTACTAAATAAATGCACAGCAATTGGAGTTACTGTGCAGTAGCACGAGCAAACATCTTTTAGGTGATGCTACTGTGCCTAATAATACTGAGCAGTAGCACATTAGCATTGTCCATGCTGTGACGTGCTACTGTGCGCTATTTTCAGCTACTGCACAGTCAGCGTCTTGTGCTGACATGCCCAGTATCTTTAAAAGCCATCTTCACTTCTTTAGCCTTTCTGTGAGATGACCAAGGCATGGATGCTCATTGTCTCTTTTTTCACTAGTCCTCTCTGGTCTGCTAGATTGTAGAGTCGGAAAGGACCCCAGAGGATCATTGTGTCTGAGCCCCTGCCCCAGGCAGGAAAGAGGACCGAGGTCAGACGACCCAGCCAGGTGACTATCTAGCCTCCTCTTGAAGACCTCCAAGTTAAGTGATAGTACCGCCTCTCTTGGCAGCCCATTTCAGATTCTGGCCACCCTTACTGTGAAAAATTTCGTCCTAATGTCTAACCTGAATTTACTCTCCACTAGTATAGATCCAGTTTATGCTATTACTAAAATCATCCTTTTCTTACTGCTCTGACCATATAGTTATAGTTCACCTCCTTGAATTGCCTCAATACTTTCTTGTTTTCTACCTCAAGTTCAAGGCTCCCCTCCATAGACTTGTTGTTGCTCTCTTTTTCAGCTTACTCTGTACCAGCTGGCATCACCCCTAATTCCCTATTCTGGAGCTGTTCAGCCTATCCTCCCAAATGCTCCAGGACTTCAAGATTGGGTCAATGTAATATGAGGGGGTGTCCCAGCAGGAACTTCTGCTGTAATTGGAAATGGAGTGGGATGGGGTGGGAAGCTTCCCTTCTAGCCAGAAACTGAAAGGTGCACAGCAGTTTGTACTTGGAAAAGGGGTCAGGCATTTTAGTTGATGCTACCAGTTGAAGCAAGGAAAAGCAGTGTGGGAAAGGATTGCAAAGCTTTGCTATGACAAAGGGAAGTCTCTTGTTAAAGTTATTGTGCACCTCAAAGGGAGAAGGACTGGGTTCTAAGACTGCTTCAGAAAGTTGAGAAAATCTAGGTCATGATTGACTTGAAATAAAAATATCAGCATAAATACTTATTTTTAAAAAATGCTGTAGAGCTATTCAGAGTCTAATTTAGTGGTTTTATGTAATATTTTCACCAAACCACATTCAAAATAATGTTTATTTGTACACCATGCATTTAATATTCTGAATGTTATAATGTCTGAATATATGGGATAGTTGCATGATTATGAAATAAGGACTAATCCAGTACATAATAATCATTGAAAACCTTTATGGCTCATCTCCTTTGGTGTATAGCTTTCCCTTTGGCATGCTAGTTCTTGCAGCTAAAACATGGGACTCAGAGTCAAATGGTATGGATTGTTTTCCTGGCTTTTACCACAGACTTCAGATGTGATCTTGGATTGGTGATTTATGCTCTGTAACCTCAGTTTCCCCATCATAAAAACAGTTGTATCATTTTTAGCAGGGGTAAAACCACTGTTAAAATAAGCTAAAAGAGATGCTGTAGAGAATAAATTAAACTTTATCACTTTAAATTTCTTCTTGGCATTGAATAATTGACATGGTAATCAATTGTGTATTATTAGTACTTGTTACAGTATTAATTTAGGTATGAATTTCCAAAACAGTCACAGAAGTGAAGATGGAGAATCTGAAAAGCAGCATGGATAGGTTTAATTAATTCTACAATCTGGGCTATTTTTCTGGCCTTTCTCCCCCTTCCCTTCCTGTAAAAGCAAGGAATCAGGAAAATATTGGGGCACAGTGCATTAAAAACAACCCTACAGTATATAGTGTATAAGCTATGACCCAGTCTGCTTGACTTTTTAACTTTTTTTTCTCCTCTTTCTTTTTTTTTTTTTGCCTGTCGCCGATAGTCAAACATGCTTTTTCTCAAGTTTGTTTTTTGTTTTGTTTTAAATAAAGTTGATTTCCCAAAGCCAACCTAAGTCTATGTTAAACCATTTTTAGTAACTAGCTATTTGGTGGCTTCTGTAAAGTGATCTGGTGATCTCAGTAGAGTTGTCAGTGAATAAGTGTCTCTGTCACAGTTACCAAATAGGCAGTGTCAGCAGAAAGAGAAGGCAGAGGCTGGGTCTGCATAGATCAAGCATTTCTGCCGAGATGCTTTGGTTAGGAAGTTCCTACTGCCATTGCCTTGGTAGTCTGTGAATAAACAGGCTTTACTCTCTGAAACCATGCATTGTTACATGGTATGAACATTATAATAAGTAAAATAAAAGGGGTTTGTTCACAACAGGTTAATGGTATTCCATACCCTAAGTCCTGCACTAATAATGCTTGCTTAGTTCTAGTCATTAGAAAAGTCTAAATATTGTTCTAAGGAGACTAAAAAGTCTTAAAGTTGGCTGGTCTGTGATTAGCTGTGGACTAATGCTTTTGTTGACGGTAAGTAAACCACCTGAGTGATGCTCCTGTCTGTTGGAGGACTTTAAAATGAGTAATTGAAAACTAAGAGATTTAAACCCTGATGCTTCGAAGTTTTACACATGTTCAGCTTCTTGTCTTGCATGTAATCCCAATGAGGTCAATGAAACAAAGTGCATGCGTGTACCTGGGTGTGTGAATCTTTGTAGGAAATTAACTTGATTATTTCCCCAGTGACACGCAGAGGGGGTGGCAGAGGCATAGTTCATTGACCTGCTTTGAACTAGGTTCTTAATTGAAATCTTTTAAAAACAAGATCTTTTGATCTTTCTTTTTCACATCTGTGTGACTTCAGGAACATTTTTTCAATGAAGAAGTCAATACAGTGTTATGTATCCAAATTATTTTGAGCATTTAGTGCTTGGGTCTGTGATTTGGTTACTCTAATGGATGATCTCGACCATTTATAGAGGATGCACTGTTTCAGGGAACTTGGGTTTTCCTTTGGGACGTGTTTATATCAAAGCTTCAAGGTGCAGGTCCACAGGGGTGGAAGGGTGTCTGCCTGGCTTGGCTAGATGCAGTCACACAGCTCGTCGAGTGAAACCATAGAAACAGCACTAATAAGATGATGCTGAAGAGGGACTGAGAGGTTTGAAGTACATTCCTGCTCCCTTTTCCCCCTGGCTTATTCTTCCCCATTCAGTGCCGACAGGGCCGGTGCACGGGTCCTGCCAAGGACACTGGTAGCGGCAGCAGCGGGGCCAGGACGAATAAGGAGGGGGAGAGAATCAGAAAGTGGGGAGGGAGACGTGCCAAGGAGACAATGCCTTCTGGTTTTGCGTCGTCACCGGGATGCGGTGGCCGGGCAGCAGCGGGGAGCCGGAGTTGAGGACGAGCGGGGCCCGCTGAGCGCCTCCCGGCAGCGCGGCCGCTTCCCACGGGGGCTGCGCCTCGCCTCGCCGGGGCATGGGGCAGAGGGCAGGCTGCCGCCGGGGCAAGGGCAAGGGGCAGCCGGCCCTGTAGGCGGCGGGGGTGGGTGCGAGAGGAGCGAGGGCGTGGGAGCCGCTCCATGGGCGGGCGAGACGGCGGCGGGGAAGCGGCCGCCCCCTGAGCCCGCCCGCCCCGGCCCCGCGCTCCGCAGCCGGGCTGCGCCGCGAGCGCTGGGCGGGCCGGGCCGGGCCGGGCCGGGCGGCAGGAGGGATGGGTTGCGCCCCCAGCATCCACGTCTCGCAGAGCGGCGTGATCTACTGCCGGGACTCGGACGAGTCCAACTCGCCGCACCAGACCGCCGCGCTGTCGCAGGGCGCCGCCACCCTGCACGGCCTCTTCGTGCGCACCGACGCGGCCGACACCATCCCCGCCGTGCTCGCCTACCAGAGCCGCCCGCCGCCCGGCCCCGGCCCCGGGCCGCGCCGCCGCGACCCGCCCGCCGCCCCGCGCTGCTGCGGCATCGAGGCGGAGACCCAGACCGGCCGCGCCCGCAGCAAGGTGAGCGCCGGCGGGGCGCGGGGCTGGTCGCACCTGTGCCCGCGCCGGGAGGGAGCGGGGGGCCGGGGCTGGAGAGCCCGGCTCCGCCGCACGCGCCCGGGACCTCGGCTCCTCCCCGCGGGTCGCGCCCCGGGGCCGCCCCGTGCTCCCGCCGGGCGCTGCAGCCGGGGCCGCGGGGACGCCGCTCGCTGCCTCGCAGAGCCCTGCCCGCGGGCCGCCTCCGGGCCTGCCCTGGAGCGCCTCACGCTCCCCTCGCAGTAGCGCCTGGGTTGTTGTCACAGTCAGGTGGACGGGGCTGCCTCTGCTCGGCCCCCTCGCCCCGGGGTGGCTGCAGGCAGCCGGCTTGTGCCCCATGGGAAATCTGGAGAGGAGGCACAGCCACGCACCCCAGTTGAAGCTGACAGAAACCAGCCATGGGGGTGTTGCATCTCTTCAAGCTCGCGCTTTGGAGATGCCTGGCCTTGGCCATGGTCTTTGCATGTCTCTGCACCGCATTTGACAGTTTTGTTACCTGCGCTTGTGCCCGTTTATTGTAATGCACAGGCTCTTTCATCATAATGTGCCTTCAAGCAGCGGGCATTGCTGCAGGCGGGCATTGGCTGAAGTTGCGCGCTGCAGGCACAGGCAGTTGAACCCATGGTCTAGCCCTGCTTCCTCATCAGCTCCTTGGAGCTCCCGACTCGGGAGCGCAAGCGGGTGAGACATGGCCACCTTTGCTGTGGCTCGTCAGGCTGCAGGGGGAAGTGGGTAGGGCAGAGGGCATGGGGGCTACCTGACCCTTCCCCCCAGCCACTGCTTTCCCTGCTGTAGCCACTGGGGGTGGGAATTCAAGAGACCCCTCCAATACTTAGATTCTATACCTGGAAAGTTTATATATTTTCCATACACAGAATGAAATTATTGGGGGATGGGCGACTTGAGGCATGGGTGACTGGTGGGGGGACACTAGATCCCCAATTGGGGTGGGGGGGGCGGATCCCCAGTGGCCAATCGCCGAGTGGCACTTTCAGTTTCATAGTTGGAGCTTCCAGGGGCTGCACAGCCTATCTCAGAGGGTGCATGTGCACCCACGTACACCCTCTATGTGTCGCCAGTGATTGGGGGGGGGTCGTTTAATAGTCCGGATCATCTTGCATTTGAGTAAATACGGTAACTCTGGCAGTAGGGGCTGCTGCTGCTGGGGCTTTTGGCTCTAGGCTTTGACTTCCTGCTCTTCCTATAGGGTGGAGTGGCACAGCCCATGGTATAGTGAAGGATCTGAGGTGTAGGGGGGTTGCACTGCATGCACAGTGCAATGACCACTCCTATGCATGGTGCAGTATTGGTGGGGGAGGGGGGCTTACAGCCCCAGGGGCCTATGGCCTGTAGTAGTGCTACCCTTGGGGCATGCAGCCTTTTGTTGGTGCAGCCTGCACTGCATGCAACAACAACCCCCCCCCCCCCCCGGGTGGCTTAAATGTTGGGCAGCCCTGTACTAAATAATTTTGCCACAATGCCTTTGGTTGTATTTTAAAGAACCTAACTGAGGGCACAGGAATGAATCATCCTGATGCAAGCCTAGCAAGTATCCTGATGCAAGCCTGATGGAAGACTAGCAAGTATGGCAGAAGAACAGTTTAGCTTAGCAGGGAACTCTTCAGTGAGCTAAAACAAAAAATGGAAGCTTACAAGAAGTGGAAACTTGGACAAATGACTAAGGCAGAGTATAAGAGTATTGCTCAGGCATGCAGGGATTAAATCAGGAAGGCCAAAGTGCAATTGGAGCTGCAGCTAGCAAGGGATGTCAAAAGTAACAAGAAGGGTTTCTACGAGTATGTCAGCAACAAGAGGAAGACCAGGGAAAGTGTGGGTCCCTTACTGAATGGGGTAGGCAACCTAGTGACGGATGATGTGGAAAAGGTTGAAGTATGCAATGCCTTTATTATCTTAGTCTTCACAGGCAACGTCAGCTCCCAGATCTTGGGTACGCAGGAGGTGAGCAGCCAACAGTGGTGGAAGAACAGGTTAGGGACCATTTAGAAAGCTGGACATCTACAAGTCCATGGGGCTGGAAGTGATGATGCAGCCAAGGGTGCTAAGGGAATTGGCTGATGTGACTGCAGAGCTGCTGGCCATTATGTTTGAAAACTCCTTGTGATCAGGAGAGGTCCCAAATGATTGGAGAAATGCACTATATTTGCCTATCTTTAAGAAAGGGAAAAAGGAGGATCCAGAGAACTACAGACCAGTCAGCCTCACCTCAGTCCCTGGAAAAATTGTGGAGCAGGTCCTCAAAGAATCCATTTGTAAGCACTTGGAAGAGAAGAAGCTGATTAAGAACAGTCAGCATGGATTCACCAAGGGCAAGTCATGTCTGACCAACCTGATTGCCTTCTATGATGAGATGACTGGCTGTGGATGCAGGGAGACCAGTGGATGTGGTATACCTTGACTTCAGCAAGGCTTTTGATACTGTCTCCCACAACATTCTTGTAAGCAAGTTAAGGAAGTATGGGCTGGATGAATGGTCGGGCTGGATCATTGGGCTCAGAGGATAGTAATCAATGGCTCGGTGTCTAGTTAGCAGCTGGTATCAAGTGGAGTGCCCCAGGGGTTGGTCCTAGGGCTGGTTTTGTTCAATGCCTAGAATATGGCATAGAGTGCACCCTCTATAACAGAGCTTTCCAAACTGTGTGCCGCGACACATTAGTGTGTCGGCGGCAGTGTGTAGGTGTGTCGCGCGAAATGCAGAAAATTTTGCGGAAGGGCACCGCGGAGCTCCCTTACTCGTGTCTGCTTCCCTTGGCCCCTCCCCTGGAACTGAATTACTGTGTCGCGAAATGATGCATGTCTAAAAAGTGTGTCACCAACATGAAAAGTTTGGAAAGCTCTGCTCTATAAGCTTGCAGATGACACTAAGTTGGGGGGGGGAGGGGGAGTAGCAGATATACAGGAGGATAGGGTTGGGATTCAGAGAGACCTTGACAAATTGGAGGATTGGGCTAAAAGAAATCTCATGAGGTTTATTAAAGGACAATTGCAAAGTCCTGCACTTAGGATGGACTAATCCCATGCATGTGTACAGGGTGGGAAATGACTGGCTAAGCAGCAGCTCTGCAGAAAAGAAGTTAGGTTACAGGGGACAATACACACAAAATGAGCCAACAGTGTGCCCTTATGAAGAATGCTAATGGCATACTGGGCTGCATTGGTAAGAGCATTACCAGCAGAATGAGAGAAGTGATTCTTCCCTTCTATTCAGCTCTGGTAAGACCACATCTGTGTCCAATTTTTGGCCCCCCACTACAGAAAGGATGTGGACAAATTGGAGAGAGCCCAGTGGAAGACAATGAAAATGGTACAGGGGCTGGGGCACATGACTTCTGAGGAGACACTGAGGGCTTATTTATTCTTGAGAAGAGAAGACTGAGGGGGGATTTAATAGCAGCCTTCAACTACCTGAAGGGGGGTTCAAAAGAAGATGGAGCTAGACTGTTCTCAATGATGGCAGATGACAGGACAAGGAGCAATGGTCTCAAGTTGCAGACAGGGAGGTTTAGGTTAGAAATTAGGAAAAACTTGTTTTTATTAGGAGGGTAGTAAACACTGGCACAGATGTCCCAGAAAGGTTGTGGAATCTCCATCCTTGGAGGTGTTTAAGACTCGGCTAGATAAAACCTTGGCTGGAATGATCTAGCTGGGGATGGTCCTGCTTTGAGCAGGGGTTTGGACTAGATGACTGCCTGAGGTCTGTTCTAACCCTGATTTTTGGGGGGTTTTTGTTGTTTTTTTTTTTTTAATGATTCTATGCATTTAAGATCACACTTCTCTCTGAAAGTATTCATTTATTGTTCCATAAAACATAATATGTTATGCAACTGAAAGATCACAAGAAAAATAAGTTCCCGCAGTCTGATGTTGTATTTTTGAAGCATTTTGTGTATAGTTACTTTCCATCTTTTAAAGGCCAGTCTTGTGCCATTAAAGTGAATGCAATTTCATTCACTTAAATGGGAATAAGTGGGGCAATAGTCAGTTCATCAGTTTCCTATTTTGTTTGGTTTTTTTTCCATGGGACAAAAATATATATTAAGATAATGAAAATGTGATTATAAAAAGCAAAAAACCAAAAAAACCCCAATAAAACTTTGGGTTAAAAAAATACTGAAACTTTTTTTAACTATTTTATTTTTTAACTCGATTGAAAAAGCTTAACGTGTGTCCTTTTTTAAAGACACATAATCAATTTAGAATTTTTATTTTATTACAGACTTCAATGCCCATACTGTCTTTTGGTTATTTAAAGTGATCATATTTTTTAAATACAATTTAACTGCTATTATTTAAGCTCTGTATTTCAGATAGCACAACCAAATCAATAAGTCAGTTTCAGTCGTAAGATTTTTTTTGTTCTGCAGTGTTTGAGTTCTAAACAATACAGCTGAACATATTTTAAAGTGTATTTATAAAAATGTGCTCTTTGTTATTTTAGTGGGTTTTGTGTAAAATCTTTTGCATAATTTAATTTCAGCCAAATTCACATTTCCTTTTTAAATTTTTGGTATATATAAAATTATGCCAAGAAAATGCCTTTGCCAGTGCATGTTTTTAATATTATATTTACATTCTACTATATCTAGAGTGAATTGGATATAATAGAAGTATTGCAAATACAAAGCAGTGCTCAATAGCTAACCAGTTACAGAGAGAAAGCTAGGTTACTTTATAGCCGTACATATAAGTATGCAATTAAACATTCACAAGGTTAAATAAATAAATAAATAAATAAATAAAAAAGCCTAAGCTAAAATGTTCAGAATGTTGGCAGTGCTAAAAGGAGTCCTTTAGTGTTCAGCTGCCTATCTTTGTTCCTCTTTTCACTCTTAAGTTATGCAGATATACTGGCAAGACTGAAACACTCTGATGTGGTCTGAAATACCTGAGGGGTGGGACAGAACAAATTAATGTATTCATCTATTAGCACTAAAAGTCATATTAACCATCATATCTTAGTTATCCAACATGGAATATATATTTAGCCCACTAACACTTCTCCTGCTATTTCATTATTTTCAGTTTATGTCCTTGATTGTCTCCATGTTAGCCTCAAGTGGCTAGCTTCAGTGGTGGATTGTTTTTATAGCTCTAATTTAGTATGCCAACTTCTTCAAATGTAACAATGCAGGTACTTGTAATATACAACTGGGTTTTTAAACGTGCTCATCCACAATGTTTTCAGCCCAAAGTCATTTAAAAAAAGAACAAGGATCAATTATTGTTTTCAAATGTCGTGTATGAACTTGATTTAAAATCCAAATGACCTGTTTCACACTGAACAGGATAAATTTGAAAAAATGTATTCCCCCCCCCCTTTCTTTTTAACAAAATGTTCTGACCTGCTCTAACTATTTCGATTTCCAAGGCCAAATGCTGCTTGTTTGTGCATTAGTCACAAGAATAACACTACTATTTTGAACTTGCATTGTACACTTCCCCCGTGGCGCCCCCCCCCCCCCAAATCTCTGTAGGTCTCAAAAGCTTTACAAAGTGGGACAGTTCTACAAATGGGGTTGACTAAGAGGGAATTTAGTTGCCCTTACCAAACAGTGCACAGAGAGTCAATGGCATAGTTGGAAATAAAGCCCAGAGCGCTTGGTTCCTTGCCCCTTGCTCAGTCAACTAGGCCACAGCTGAAAGGTTTACTTAACTGTTAACTAAAGTCTAAAATTGTAAAGTGTAAGCTTTGGTAGGGAAATTATGTAAAATTTTTAAATACTGTGTCTTTAAAAAGTTTCAAGTGCTTAGATCTATTAGTAGTGTAGCTAATGGTAAATCTAATATTGGTGATACATAGATTTCAAAAAAATCTACAGCCTTTGTCCATCAATCTTTTACTGATACCTTGGCCTGTTTTATTTTTCCAGATGATGGGGCAGAAAAGGGCATAGTGCAGGATTATAGTTCATTTTCATTCATTTGTGATTTTTTTAATCAGGTCTTTCTTGCTTCCTCAAGAGCAATTGTAGCAGAAATGGCTTATGATAGTCTTCAAATTTTAGATTAAAAACTTGGAAAATAACTGTGGGGAGGAGGGGGAGCTGACTACGTAAGAAAAAGATTATCTGAAGCAAGGTCTAGAAATGGAAGGAAGTGCAGGGAGCAGTCTTTCTTCTTTGATTATTAGTGTTGCTCTGTGTTATGTGCTCTGTGGATGCTTGATCTTGTTATGAAGAAAAGGCTAAGCTTTTTGGTGTTTTTTGGAAGGAATGAGTTTGGTTGGCAGCTATGATTCTGAAGAGGACAGTTATCAAGAGTTATGATTGACCTTAGCAAAGACAGATCTGGTTTTACAGGTCCTCAGATACTCCAGTTCTTCACGTGCCTTCTAGCATTGCGACCCTGCCAATTTAACAGGGTCTTGAAGCACTGCCTTGGAGTAAAAAGAAATCGTCAATTCTGTAAAACATCTGAGACTATGTGAACATAGTTAATAATTGACTTTTCTGTTTTATTTTTTTAAAAAGATCCAACTCTTTTTAACTAAATCATTTTAACAAATGCTCTTAGTTGGTAAAACAGATGAACATATTCAGGACGGGTGCTCCCCAAGATAAAGGTTAATGTATATCCCTCTGCTACTTTGCCTGAGATAGAGCAGGCTAGCCTACTCGGAGCTTTTCTGGCTATTCTGCTTCTGAGGAATCTCTACTGTCCAAAGCAATGCGGGACAGGCGCACCTAGTGATGTTCTTGGTCTTGCCTTATTCTTTCTTCACAGTCTGCTCTTCATCTTGTATCTGTCCATCTGTCTCTGCTTTTGTTTCTGTCCCAGGTCAGCAAGAGAAGAGGAATTGTACATACTTGAGGTTCACCAAATGCTCAAATTCTGCTTGCAAGATTCACTTATCAGAGCTCCTCTTTATATTATGAACTACTTTAAAGGCAAGCCACTTGAGGTATGTCTACACTGCATCCCTGGCATTCTCGGAGAGGGATACATTCAAGCACATCCTCCTACCTGCTCTTGTTGGTATATGCCAAAACCAGAAACGCCCCAAGAAAGCTTCCCTGCTGCTATGGGGTGGACCCACCAGAACTGCTTCACTGACACATTTCAACTCGCCTGCCATGAATGAATGTTTCCGCCCTCCCTCTTGTCCAAGAGTGCTAGGGGTGTTGCATAGATATACATAGCCTCTTACTGTCCTCTACTGAAGAAGCATATGTAGTTGAAGGCTATACAGGGCTCTGGTATCTTCAATAACAAAATAAATTATGCAGTTGGTCTCTACCAGCTTTTTCTAAAACATATAGACTGGGAATCTCTGTCTGCAGGCAGAGTGGTTTCAGGCATATGTTATTTGCACAATTTGAACTCTTAAGCACGGAAGTCTTTTTGGGGTGGGGTCAGAATGTTGTCTCCTTCCAGTAAAGTTTTTTCTCACTTCTGCAAAGTGAGAATAAACAGAGTCTGTGTGGATGACTGGGGAAAAGATTCTGAACTTTTGCATAGCCACCCTAGCTGCCACCACAGCCTGGAACTGTAGTAGGGGCTGGAACTCACCGTGCTTCTCATACTGAGTCTTGTGGATATACTTTTATGTGCTAGAGCGCTGGCCAGGTCATCACACTTTCATTCTATCTATTGATTTAGCTTTTCTTCTGCTCTGGAGAGAACTGCTGCAATATTGGTGGTCTCTCCGTGTTGTTCAGGCAGTGTGCTCAGTGCACATCTTTGCTGCATCTTGAACGTTGTATACTTGCACAAGGAAGAACCAGGGTTCCTCTCTTTAGGCGGTTAGCTGAGTCTTGTCAGTTACAAACCAACCTAATGGGGTTGTAAAAAGAGATGTTACTGGTTAATTGGCTTCTAATAGGTCAGTATAGCAGTCTGAGACATCTCTCTGTAAGGACTATTCTCTCACTTTTCAAACTGAGTAATACAGGTAATACTTATTTTAAATCTGTATAGTACAGTCATACAGATGTGCAGCACATTTTATTTCTAATCCAGTCATGTTAGTGTTACCTAAACTGGTGTCCAAAAGATTTTGCCTGTAATAGAAGGAGTAACTGAGGAGTATAGGCTGCAGCAAGACGGAACATGGAAAAAGGGGTCTCGGAGATCTTTAAATCACAATTGTCTTTATTCACAGTAGGTTGGAAAAGAAAGGAACAATGTACTATTAGATTCAGAAGGCTTATTACTGTAGTCTTCTATTTTTAACAAGGCATGATTTCTAACCAGGAACTGGGGATTGATTCCAAAAGAATATAGCTCTAAAATAATCTATGTCTTTTTTAATATTTTGCTTTCCAAATATAAAATATTTGAAGGAAAAGCTTTTCAAATGCTGTTTCATTTTGTTTACAAGATACCAGTGAAATGGATCCACTGTCTGAAGTGACTAATATTTACAGTTATTCTCTGCCTATATTACTCCATTTCAGTCAGTCAAATAAATCTAGCTCACTTCTCTTTATGCAGTGGCTTTCTCAGTGAATCCCAAAGAGAAATACTTGTGGAACATGCTGAACCTGTAGAATTGCCTTTAAATATGTGCATATTTTTTTCCTAAGTCACTTTCAGTAAAGAATAAAGAAAAGTCTTTATCTCTGCGTACCCATGTTGTTGCTAGGAAATAATATGTGAAGTGTTTCATATCATGACACAGTTAACTCTTTGAAGTGTTGTCATGGTGATGAAAATCAATAGTTTCTGGACTTTAGAAAATAAAATAAACAGGGCAGAAAAATTACAATTAAAAAATCTGTAACAACATTCATGGACGGAAAAGTTGATGCATTGTCACTATTCATGCCTCAGTCAGGCTCGGTACTATGTGATATAGGTTTAAAAAATACTTTTGTAGACAGGGATATGATTATTAATGCTGAAATGAGTGTTTTTTTCTGCAGCACATTATTGTCTTCCATTCAGCCAGAGTTTAATACTCCACACTGCAACATCAGAGTCACTGGCATTGCTACACAGTAATAGTTTACATTGTAATCTAGTACAGACACTAGCTACATGCATGGAAGTAGCTAGTTAGGTGATTTGTAAAGGGGATTTTCAGATGTCTTTTTCAAGATGGCTAAGGTCTGACCCAGAAATATTCTGTAAAGTATTATCAACTGAGTTGGCCAGAGAAGAAACATGAAAATAAGACTTACCTGATTAACAGACCTGTTACAGTACTTGGCCTTGAGAATAACAGAGGATGTGTCAGGGTAAAGGCTTCCTTTTCTCTCCTCCTACAAATCTACTACAAAAGCTTCCCCCCTCCCCCCCCCAATCTGTGAGAAGCAAGGGTTTTTTTTTGCAGGGGGGGGTAAGGAGGGGTGAAATCCTTTTATGGGACCAACTATACCTGATAAAGGACACTTTGTGCCCTAAAGCTCGTCTAATATTACTCCTGAAAAACCCTTGCTTCTCCAGCCTTTCCTGGACCATCACAGCTACAACACTCCAGTCCAGAGGTTGGCAACCTTTTAGAAGCATTGGGCCACTTTAATGGAGCTGGGTCAAAAGGTGGGCCACAGCCATTGCAACTGCCCTCCTGTCCCATAGTGCTGACCTGCTACCAGATCACTGCGGATGGCCCCTGCTGACATCCTGGCACTAAAGGCCAGATTCAATCATTTCGAATCTTCTCTAAATCCTCTCTGCCAAATCTGCCCTTTCTTACCACCAAAGGGCAATGTGAAAGCAGGAAGTAATTGAGTGCCCTTTCAGTTGAGGCCACTTATCATGACAATGGTACCAGTTCTTCAACAACTCCAGAGCATGAGAACGTGATACTTCTTCTATCCCTTCAGAATTTGTTGGTTTATGAGCCGCAGACTGCTGAAAATTGAACCCTCTTTTCTTTTATGGCCAGTTGTGAAGGTAATCGCTTTTGTTCCAACTACAACACACCACGTTCTGTTGTTCTTTTTCTGTAAAGTAAGTGTAATTGTGCAGGGGAATAGGATTTCCTGTTTCACCACCTTCTGGAAATTAGGTAGCTTGTAGAATTGTAACTTCTTGCTTCTGGGAGGAGCCTTTATCCTATAAAGCCATGGACCTTATTTTTCCATGCAGTTCAACTTCAGGCTATCTGGCTTATTCCTTGATCCAACTTTTTCCTTGTTTCACTTACTTGATAAGTGACAAGAGAACACAGTGTTCCAGACCTGTGCTATTTCTTTAGACTCCTGTCTTCTCCCCATGAATAGTGAGTGAGTTGTTGGGGAGAATCATCCAGAATACATAAGCTCTCTGACCCAGGCACCTACTGGCCAGAATGTTATAGTCAAAACATAGAAAGGCAGAGCCTAGACTATTTCCAGAAACATTTTAGTCTACTGGTGACTTCTCATGAAGTCTGACTGCAGACCTTGTAAATATTACCCTCTTCTTCTTTTTAAAAGGAAAGAATTCATTTTCATGAAGGTTTAATTAACTGGTGGATTTGATGATTCTCTTGTACCATGTACCTTTCCCTGAGTAATAACCGCAGCTAGAGGGGCAACTGCTGCCTCCTTCCTTTTTGTGCAGAAAGAGACCCTTTGACACTGAAACTGGTGTAATTCCATAGCCTGGGAAGGAGCAGAATTTCAGGATGTGCAGCACTATTGGTGCTTTGCAGAGAAGCATGCTCTATACCAGGGGCAGGCAAAGTCTGGCCCATGGGCTGGATGTGGCTGGCAGTGGACTCCATTTTCCACCAGCCGCTGTCCAGTTTCCATGGAGAGCCCAGCAGGAGCTGTGCTGTGATAGCACAGGACAGGGGTTTCCATGGAGACTGGCCCTAGCAGCACTGGCAGGGCATGCAGCAGACAGGGAGCTGCTTTGGGGCTAGGCTGGGTTCTTGCAGCAGTGAGTGTGGCCTGGAGACAGGGCAGAGTTGCAATCTGCAGCCTGCATGCTCCAGGCAGGGTTGTGCAGGCCGTGGGTTGCAGCTCTGCCCTGGCTCCTTGCAGTGGTGACAGTATGGTCCAGAGCCGGGGCAGAGTGGCAATCTGTTGCCTGTACGCCCCTGCCTGGAGCATGAAGGCTGTAGATCATGGCTCTGCCCCAGCTCTGGGCCATGGTGTCACCACTGCAAGATCCCAACCCAGCCCTGGAGCAGCTCCCTGCCCTACTGTACACCCTGCCAGTGTTGCTGGGGCCAGCCTCCATGGAAACCCTGACCCTGCACTATCTCAGTGCAGCTCCTGCTGAAGTCTCCATGGAAAAGGGCCCCAGACACCTGGGAAGGGGCTGCTGGGAAATGGAGTCTGGCCAACAGCTGGATCCATCATTTTGCCCATCCCTCCTCCATACCAATGGTGCCAACCTTTTGTGGGCTGGATGAGCAATGCCAGGCCCATATGTGGGCTGGATCTGGCTCATGGGTCTGATATGGTGTGTGGTGCTAGAGCAGTTGGGGCCCAATCCAGCTGCAGATGCAGCCCAGCCAGAATGCAGCCATATGGAAATGGCCTGCTGGGCCCCAGTCCCCCATATGGCTGCATGAGGCCCTGGCTGGGCCAGTTGCCCATGCTGCTGTATTAGGCCCAGCTCCATCCAATTGCATGGGAATACTTTGTGCAGGGCTGCCTGAGGCAGGGCCAATCCACCACTTGAAGCTTGGCAGTTTATTGTGGGGGAACAATGGCAGCATTAATTGCCACTGCTCCCCCACTGCCAAATTTCTGGACTTGTGGGGGGAGACCCATTGGCTGGATTACATGACTTCATGAACTTGGTTTGTCCTGTGGGGTCGGGGTTGAGCACACCTGCTCTGTGTCATTCCTGTTACTCAGTGTGTGGAGACTATGATGGGAACAATGGATCTTCTGTATGGCTGCTCTGTGTCCTATTGAGGGGTATTTCTTCCCTTTAGCCCCATGAATTTACCAGGTACACAGCCAAGAATGTGAGTAGAAGATGGCATTTAACCTGAAATATTGAGATGTAACTCTCACTGGCACGCTAGGCCAGGCGATATGCCAGATTCTGGATCCTCAGGGTGCCAGTAGCCCTGGCAACCTCCTTGGGCAGGTCTGCTGACTGAGGTGTCCCATGGAGAGGTGTGTCCCTCACCCTCACTGCTCAAGAATTTACTTTATGTCCAGTAAACAAATGGGTTTCTTTATTATACACAACTATATACAGAAAAGAAAATGATTAAATCAAGACACACACACAAAAACCACACACACACACACACACACGTGTGTGTGTGTGTGTGTGTGTGTGTGTGTATAGTATCAATAGTTAATAATAAGACCAACAATTTGAATAGAATTTACAAGTACAACAATAGATGAATAATTCCACCACACAGGGTGGTCCCACTTGCATCAAACAACCTCAATGATTACATTCACCTGGTTATAACATTTTTAAAACAGTTTCCCCCTATAACCCAGGTTGATTTCTCTCTGGTCACACTTCCCCTTCCCATAACAGTAAAGGGCAATACAGCTTTAACTATAATCCACCACTAGGTGGCAGATGCGAGGCTTCTGCTGCTCCTGGGAAGGTGGACTCTTTGTACTTTCTTGGTAAATTAGCAAAAAAAAAAAAAAAGTCTCCAATCAGCTGCTGCAGGCAATAGGCTTTTTTTCTTTAGCTTCCTTCTGAAAAATACACCTCCTGCCAACACTAGGGGTTAAGTGCCCCCTCACACACCCATGCAGATTTGAGATCTCACAGCCCACTCCTTCTCTGGGCTGTCTCTTCCCCCCCCCCCCCCCCCTCTCCCCCGCACCTCCATATGCAGATCGGATTCCCTCTGCAAGCCTGTGTCCCTGCAGTACAACCCTTTCCAGCCCAAACAAAGGACTTCCCTTTGCAGGTCCCTGACCAGGCAGCTTTTCCCAGCTAGCTTACCAACAACCCCGTCCCACTCTTTCCCTGGGTACCTGTGTCCCTGATTACACAGCTCCCACCTTGGGTGGGGAATCAGCTTCTCCTAGGATGACTCAGGCTCTCCTTTGTCCTGAAGTCCGCTCCCCAGCAAACCTAAGCTCTGTTCCCTTTGCCTGGGGGAAGGAGGGGCTGAGTCTGCCCCTCTCTCCAGACTGGTATAGCTCTCCTGCCGCTTCTTTCTCCAGCTGCTTTTCCCTCCCTCAGCTTTTATTGCTCCACAGTAACCTATCAAAACCCAGGGTTTGCAGTGGGGGTTCTGGTTACAGTTCAAATCCTCCAGTAAAAAGCATGCATTGTGCACAGCATACCCTCCGTTTAGAAAAGATATTGCACCCTCTACAAATTTTTTTGCCACCTTTCTTGCAAAATTCTTAGGCACAGGTCACCCACTTAGCTTGCAGCCAAGCAATCCTTTGCATCTGCTACAGAGAAATCACTGTGATCTCAGGCAGGCAGGAGGCTGTGAACACTGGTCCTCTCTTTGTTAGACCTAAAAGGAAATTGATAGAATTTGGATCATATTTATATATTGGGGCATGTGTAGATTAAACGGGGACCCTAAATTGAAGTGGTGGGTTTTTAAAAACACCACTTCAATTTAGGGCCAAGTAAACTGCTGTGTTGTGTACACCTGTGTCTTACCTGCCTCTCTGGCAGTGGGGAGGGGAGGGCAAGATGCTGGTGGGTGGAAAGGTCCTTGGGCTGCGGGGTGGGGGAGATGAAGCTTCCCTCTGTGGCAGCCCCCCCACCCCAGGCAGCACCCACCCACAGGCAACCCTAGTTGGCAGCCAGTCTAGGAGAGGAGCCCCAATAGGTGGACAGATGATCACCTTTGCTCTGCCAGCTCCTGCAGCCAAGCTGGTTCCAAATGTACTTGGCACCTGCCTTTCCTTTGGATTAAACCAGCAAGCCTGAGGGGAACGCTGGTGTGTGGGCAGCCAGTGTTTCCATATACACTGTTCAGGCTTTTGCGCCCTGGAGAGGTGACTCCAGCTTCACTTTATCTTTCAAGCAAGGATTATGTTCAGCAATCTGATGTTGTCTTCAGTGTAATTCGCTTGTCTAGTGAGACAGATGCCTAGATTAAGCAAGCATTTGTGGGATGAACCAGCATAACAGGACAGGAGAGGTCCCATAGATGTGGATCTCTCTAGTTTTTGAAATCATATCACAGCTGATCATACCTGGACTGAAATGACTTGAGGGAGGGAGAGAGAGAGAGAGACTGACTGTAATCACTGGGTAGCCCACATGTGAATGCATCATCAACTCTCACTCATACGGTGGATTAAATACACTGCACCCCCTTTCTGGGTTGCCTGGAGGAGGATTAAGGGAGCATATAACATCCGACTGTGGTGTGAAGGAGGGTATATCCAGATCAGCACCAGAGGGAAAGTGTGTGTGCATGTGTCTGCAAGCTACACCGTTAGGCAGTTTTATAGAACCATGGCTATTGATACAGCCTTCAACTAAATGCATAGGAGTTGTTGTATTATAACAAAATCTTTTTAAAATACTGTTTCTGGAGTTGACTTATAGGAGCCTGAATCAGAACCTTCTAAAAATGCTCAAGTTCTTCCATAATAGGTGACATATACATGGTAACTCTGCTTGTGTAAATTGGTTGTTACATGTCTACAGCTGCCTAAGGCCATCTAATAAGAGCAGAGTTTTTTCCTCTTTGTGTTCTTTTCTACCCAAAGACACTGGGGGAATATTTGTATATTTGTATTGTGTAGAGAGAAGAGGCCATGTGGGAAGAGTACTAGCCCATCCATTTTCCTGTGATAGCCTTAGCAACATGCATGCAAGGCTTTCCCTCTTAATCTTTCCCAGTCCTCCAGCTAATAATAATGATTGCTCTGATCAAATAAGAGTGTTTAGCAGTAGAGATACAGTGATGCTAGGGGAAGTGGAGCAGCAATGTTGGTAGCTCCAGTGGTATGTTTTATAAAATGGGAAGGAATTGGAGGGGAGCTGGGGTAGGAGGGAGAAGCAGCAGGCAAAAGGGAAATTCCTGGTAGCATTCTGGGATGAGTTTAAATGGTGAAATTCACTATTGTAGCAGAGTCTGCACACTGTGTCCTATGTCAGCCCTCAAAATAAGGTAAAAGTGGTGCATAGTCATGTGAGGCTTCTGCACAGAGGTGAATTTCATCCAAGGTACAACTTTTCCTTTTTGACATTCAAATTGGCAGTATTGGAGTGATACTCTAGCTGTGACAGTCCCAGAGGCAAGGATATCTTAGGGTGATACCTATTATTGGACAAACGGCACAGTTGGGATAGAGTTAGACAAGCTTTTGAATGCAAGGCATTCTTCATCAGGTTAATTTCAACATAATTGCACTCAACAAAGCTGCTCCTTTTGTGCGTTCAAACACAACTGTTCACTTCAGTGACAAAAAAGAACCGTTACCCATTTTCGTTCAGCGGGTAAGACTGAGCATACGCAGAAAATGAAACCAAGTGTGTAACTATTGATGGAACTGTTTCCATAAATTCCACACCATTCTCTGTGTAAGCCCACGAAGATAAAGAGATTGCATTGATCATATGAAGGGCTGGAAGAGAATAATGGAAGACAATAATGGTATTAAAACTTTAGCAATTTGCATAATTGCCTGGTTTTTAGAAAGCCTTTCATGATTTTAAAATCCAGATGTGAAACTAATTTTGTTTGACTTCTGAAGCCATTACGGTCCTCACATTTTGAACTTTTCTCTGGAACTACAGTCCTTCTTAGTTAATGAAAACTGGTAGTTTCATGTCATCACATGAATCTAGGAGCTGTTTTATAAGAGGAACTTAATAATATTAGACTTGCAATTTAGTCATAAGAGCTAGTGAAGCTTTTTATTCAGTGGCCAGTTTGACTGATAGGATCTCTCGTACTGGTGCAGTGAATTGTTTCTGAAATACTTCTACAAAAGATTTTTCTTTTGGGTTTAAATCTCTTGGTTTGTTCCTGCCCCACCATGACCTTTAATAGAAATTGTCATTTTTCTGCTTGTGGATCTTCTCTGTAGAACTCTGATAAAATAACTGTTCAACAGTAGAGCTCTTCTGATCCAATGGCATTTTAGAGGCTTAGGGACCATCTATAAAGTTCAAAGAGGGAAACCTTTTCATGTGGTTCACCTGCATGGTAACAGCAGTTATTTTTAGATCAAGGAGTTTTTCTCCCCCAAGGGCTTTGGGAACTCTGCAGCATTCTCAAATTTGGAAAATCTGTTTTACTGAAAGTGACAGCTTTAATGCCGTTCTCTTTTCCTTTTGTCATCTTTTTTTGCAACGGATTTAAAAAATTCACGGCCATATGCTGCTGACATCTTACATTTGAAGAATATTTCATATATCAACTCCTTGTAAGTGGAGTATTGAAAATGTTTACCACAGTATGTTTCTTTGATATTTGGTAACATGCCTACACTTAAGGGATCACAAACCACTCATATTTTAGTGTAACAGTCTGGGCCTGTAGCAGTGGCCTAAAATTTGTTTTTCAATGGCACTTGTGTATTTGTTGCCTATGAGATGTTGCTTATTAAGCAAGGGAAAGATTTCTTTTAGAATACTGAGTCCAATTAGGAATTTTTAAGATAATCCTTTTGCTACAGAGACTGTATGGCTGGCAGTACAAAGAAAGATGGTAGCAATGCAGCCATTGTGGGAACGTTCTATTTTGCTACTGATTTACATTTTAAAGTTAAAGTTTAGGGATGTGTCAGACCTGCCTTTGGACTTTAAACACTTCCTCTTCACCACCCCCACCCACCAGTCCTAATATATTGCTATAAAAGAGGATTAAATTTACCTGGGTGGCAAAAAAACCATATGGGCCACATCCACATGAGCGTGGACGTTTGGCTTCCCAAGGGCAACTAGCAGCAGGACACCTTGTGCCTCTGCTAGTTGTTACCAGGGAACGCCTTTGCCGTGTGTGCTTGGGTGCGCGGTAGGTTACCTCAGGTGGTATGGGTGAGGTTGGAGCCAGCACTGGGCTGGCCCCAGCAGCCTTACCTGGGGTCCTGGGTGTCTCCTGGGGCTGCAGTAGTGGCGATCCTGCTGCTCGGAGCCTGGCCGGCTTTGAGTGGCCAGGTTCCGGTTTTGAGTGGAGTGCACTGCCCCCATGTATGCTGCCCCCACCTTTTTTTTTTTTTTGCAGTGCAGACAACAGCTGAATGTGTGGTTTCTGCAGTATACCGCATGGCCGCGCTCATCTGGATTGTACACCATAATGAGAGCCTAGAAACAATTGGATCTTGGTTATGGACAGGTATTAAAGTATGGAAAAGCATTTTAACATAATTACCAGCCTAGTTGGCAGGGTGGATCTGATTTAAATCAAATTGATTTAAACCATGACTTAAATCACTGGTCAGTAAGCCTTGATTTAATCATTGTTTTCTACAAAAAGTGCATTCTTGTTGTTTGATATCCTTTATACATTTAACTTCTTGAAGCTTTGCACTTTTAGAGGGAAGGGCTTGACTCTTTATACACAAACTTGCAGACAGGCAAGAGGGATGATGGGTAGGTAATCATGTCTGTTTTCTCTCATTTCCATGTACTGCTGTTAACAACGATGTTTATCTCTGGATCACAAATCCAGAGTTTGAGAACTGAAACTAAGCATCACAGAGATGCTAAATGGGACCTTCTAGACTAAGCACTGAGTCCCCCTGGGAAGGGTGGTTTTCTTTAATCTTTACTAATCTGTAGAGGAGCCTCTGGGAACCCCGTAAGGTTGGGCCCCTAATATACTTCATGGCCTGCTGTGACCTCTTTATAAAACTTTTCTAAAAAGGTTACATGAATATATTGTCTCAAATAGTATGTAATTAGTAGTTATAAACCCTATTCCATGATGATATCTTTGATCTTTAACATATCTTAAGTTAAAACTATCTTGATATATGTTTAAAAAAACATCTGTACAAAAAAATAAAAAATATGGTTAAATAAAAAAATCTGATTTAAATAAAAAATCAATTTTTTATTTTTTAATAATTTATTTTTATCCATCCTGTTCCCAAACCTGGTTGTCCAGGTACTACTAGGACTTTCTGCTTTCCTAAGGCAAAGTTTTGTCTTTTCAAAATACAAAACTTTTTCTTCCAGCACAGTCACCAGATTATATAGAAAATCTCTTCTAGCTTCAGTCAGGAAAAAAAGAAATTGGCACATCTGTTGCAGGTCACTTACAGCCATTGTTTTGTTGCTGGATGTCACAGAATTGAGTAAAGAACTATAGCTGGAAAGTCTCTCTCATTTTTACTATAAGCTTCTCTGTTTGCCTGCTCATAAGTATGTTTATAAATTTACTTCGACTAAATAGAGCTTGAAAAGGAACTGGGTTTTCTGTTTCATGGGAAATGCCATAATTTTGGGGAAAATTCCGTTTTAAAACTAGACATAAGCAAACAAACAGAAAATAAATCTCCAGTGAAACAATCCTGGAAAATTGTTTGGGGTTAATCAAAAGTTTTTATTCTAATTTTGACTCTTAAAAAAAAAAAAGACCCTGTTCTGCATGCTGTTTTTAAATGAAATTTTATTAAAATTGACACACTAATGCAAAATATTTTAATTCTGAATTCATGTTTTGTTTGTGTTTTGGGCATGATATTCCTACCCCCTCCATCAAAAAATGTCTAATCAACACTTCTGAGCAACTGCAGTGTTCACTGTTCAGCTTTATTTTCTCACTAGCTAAAAGTAGCTAAAGACTTGGGGTAGATCTACACTGCAGTTGGGAAGTATGAGTGCAAGTCATAAACATACCTAAGGTAGATTTAAACTATGTAGCTCGGGTATTGATAGCAGTGTAGCTGGTGCAGTGCAAAGTCAGTGTGGGATGAAGGTCCATATGCACTTTGGGTAAATACTTGCTTAGCTTGCCCATGTGGCCCTCCAAGCTGCCCCAGCTACAATAAGTCCAGTACTTATGCTAGCTAATGTAAAGATAGCTTAAATATATCTAAACAAGCTTAAATTGAATCTCCTGATTCTGAAGGTATATCTGTGCTCCAGAATTCCAAGCATTAAGACTGATCTCGCCCTCAAGGATCTCAGTGAAATGTTTTTTTTTTCCAGACTCAAAACAGATGTGTATCAGTTGACTTATCCATGGGCTTAAAAAGCTCAGACATATGATCCTCATAGAAGACAAAAAAATTGGCAAATAGACCAGACCAACCACACAACCTGCAAAGTACAGCTGGATGACCTACAGAGGTTCCTTCCAGCTCTACTTCTCTATGAGTCTATGCTTCTACATGTCACTAAACACAAGATTCCCCTCTCTTCTTTTCAGGATTCCATGGTTTGCTCCTCCTGTTCATTTGCCAGTTAATTTAATTTTAACCATTTGTAGGGCTGTATCTTGAATCTTTCTTTATGTAGCATAAGACTTGTGAATTTGATTTAAATTCACACTGAATGGAATATATTATTATTTGCTGCTCTTTCTGCATATCAGCATTTGTGAGAGAAATCATTTGGCTTCAGCACCTATATTTTAATTGTTATAAATGTGTGCAAAGAACTGTCTCAATAGCAAGTCCTTCCTTTGAAGGAAAAGCACCAAGGTGAAGAATTTGGCAAGCCTTCCTTAAATAAATATAGTTCCTGACCTTCATTTGGATTGAGACATAAACTATCAAAAGAAGCAAGGTAAGTTTTGAATTGGCCTAATACAGCTTGATACCATTACCCAATTCATTGTTGTTATGGTTCTAGTCATGGAGAACCCCATCATATGAGAGAGCACATGAATGAGATGTTCATTTGATACTTCTGTCAGCAATGGCAGTGCAAGGTGACTTATAGTCAATGGTGTGTGTTCTACTGTAAATAAAAGTTAATTGAGATTCCTTTACTGCTTTATGCCATGCACATTTCAGTGATAAGTAATAACCTCAGAAGGAAATGTCTTTTATCTACTTTTCAATAGTAACATAACCAATCATTAAACCAAGCTATCATAAATAAGATAGAGGCTCTTGCAGCTGTTTCATTTTCTGAGAATGAGGCTTTTTACTTGGGATTTGTTATCCTTGCCAACTGTAGTATATTTATTCTATACAGTCACAGCATTATCACCAGCCTTGCAGAGATAATAAAACTGTGGTGGGTGCCAGTGAAATTTTCACCTACAGTATAATTTAGCTGTTTGAACCCATCTACAGTTTCATTGCCATCTATAGCAAGTGTTTTACGCAGTATAGCAGAGGTGAACTAAAAATAACTAGTACGTATAAAAATGGGTGAACATCTGTCATTTGTTATAGCTGTACTTATGG
Organism: Alligator mississippiensis; assembly: GCF_030867095.1. Taxonomy (NCBI): domain Eukaryota; kingdom Metazoa; phylum Chordata; order Crocodylia; family Alligatoridae; genus Alligator; species Alligator mississippiensis. The sequence continues at coordinate 255,794,007 of NC_081826.1, forward strand.
TTACATAAGAGTTTCCATTCTGACTTCTTTTTGTTTTTAGTTTCTCAACTTTTTCTCAAACTTACAACCTTCACAAAGCCATCATTGTCTTAAGGCAATCAACTTCAGTTACTGAGAATGAACATGAAATATTCAGGGAATCAGACCAAACTAAATAAGGTGATTCATTTGGACTCCCGCTTCATAATTAAACATTAATTAATAAGGCTGTACTTGTTTTCTGGCTGAAACAGTCTTAGCAAGAACAATATTTGCAATTGGATGCATTTCAGTATCGCAAATTCTGCAAATTCAAAAGTCAGTTGGCAAACCTCAAAAATGGGATTCAAACATCATTCTGATTTCTGTAGTTCTTACAGGGAAGTGCCTATGTCCTTCATCCTTTGTGTGTATATATTTTTAGATAAAAAAATCAACTGGAAACATTCAAAATGCCCTCTTAGAAACTAAGATCGCTTGCAACTTAGTGACAGATGTTCACCCTTGTGTCGTTCCTGGTGCTGTTTGGTTCTTTCTCTGAATTTTGGCAATTTACACCCAATTTGTTCTGGTGTAAGCATTCACATTATATAGCTGGCAGGGGTGAACCAGACTGGCATTGCTGACAACTTTCCCTTCTCTTCATTGTAATAACTAACCTTGTTGATTATTGTTAAATTGGTTTGGAAGTTATTGGAGCCATTATTTCAGCAATGCTGTGGATTCAGGAAGAGGTCAGCATGCTATTCAAAATTCTCTTTATAGCTGTGGGAGGTAGGAACTTTTAAAAAAAATTATCATTTCTGAAAAATATAATCTCAAAATTTTGATTCTGTGGCAGCTTTCACAGCAACAGGATTATGGAATACATTTGGCCTGCACATATTTATTTAATACGTGGGTATCTTGCATATTTGTAAATGCAAAAAGCTAGATCCTGGTCTCCGATAAGGTCCTAATTCAGTGAAGCATTTAAGCATGTCCTTAACTTTAAGCACAAAAGTTAATCCCATCACTATTTAGGAAACATACTTAAATGCGTGCATAATTTTAAGTCTCTGTAAAACCATTACGCTGAGAAGCAGTTCAAAACAGCCCTGAGGCTCCTATGACCTGGGTCAGAGTTTGAATGGGTTCCTGGCTGGCCACGCATATGATGGCAGAAAGTCACTTTGGCCCCATGCTTAGCTGAAACATGTGCTCTTCTGATCTAGTTGATCATGTATAAAGGGCCTGATTCTTTAGTACCCTGCACCTTCTGCAGTCTTACAATGTGCAAAGTGAATGTAAGAGAATACTATAACTACAGACAAAAGAAGCATTTCTGATTTAGGGGTTTTTATACTTCCTTTGTATTCAGTGCAGGTATAAATGACTAGCCTCATTTGTGGCAGGCTCTATATTTAGATTCCTGCGCCTAATTACAACAGTATTACTTTGTAAGTGGCTAAAAAAAGAATGGTAACTGGTCACTACATTCCTTCTCAGCAGTATGTTGCAGGACTACATATGTGTAAATGATTCCTCTTTACTGCTACTAGCTTGAAATGTATTCACTCTTATCATTAAGTGGCAGTGTGTAAAATATAAATTGCTTTTCCTAATTTCAGCATTGCTTTATAAGAAGAAATAACGCATGTGCACTAAAGACTTGAATTCTGATTCTGGGCTGACCAGTGGTCATGTAAATGGCAGGAACTCAGCTGAAATCCTTGGAGTTACCCTTGAGACCATTAATACTAATGGTCTGCATTTAATTATCTACAGCAGTAGTTCCCAAATTTCTGAGGATTGCATATAATCCTTTTTAAAGTCATGTCCCTGATGGATATGGCCATCAGCAGCCTTGGGGAGGGAGAGCAAGGGCTATGCACAATCAGCCTTCACTCACTCTGCTGCCATGGCTCAGACACAGAACTGCACAACCACAACCACACCTGCTGCTGGCCTTGGCAATCCTGTCTGGAAGGACCCTCCTGATCCAGATCTGGCTTGGAGCTTAGGGTGAGTTTGACAACCCTGACCTAAGATTTTTTTTTGTTCTTTTGTTTTCTTTCATTTGTTTCCCCTTTCCCCTCTGATTTCCCATTGCTTTTCTATGCCTTCTAGAAATTCACCATGTATCTTAGTGTGAAAAAAACATTGATTTACAAAATCTTGCTGTGTGGAAAAAATAATTGAGAACCTATGACTTGAAGGGTTCTTCTGAATTCTTGACTTCACTGTCAAGGGTTCTTCTGAATTCTTGACCACATTCACTGTCATACCACATGCCCGAAATAACACTTGCATCTTGTTTTGGGAAGGAAGAATGAAGAAAATATGATTTTTTCCAGAATCTTAACTGTCACAACATGGGCTGTATGGCTGAATGCTGGCCCCAGGCAGGGAGGGTGCATCCCACTCTTCAGCATCACTTAGTCTTTAGCTGCAGCTTCAGAACTGCAGTTCTATTGCTCAGAAGCCATAACAGGGTTAAAACTAATTAAGCACATCTACACATTTATCAATGCTCAGTAGTTACTGAGCATTTCATTTAGTACTTGCTTAATGAAGTGCTAACTAAATGTGCAGTAACTATAGCTACTGCACAGTAGTGCTGGTGCAGTTTTTTTGGTGATGCGTACTGTGCTCTAGCCTAATACTATTGCACACTAGCATATTAGTATAGTTTTTGCCTGGCATGCTACTGCACAGTGTTATTAGGCTATTGCGCATTAAATGTCTTGTGTAGATGTGCCCACTGTGTCCCTAAAGGGTGCATTCTGCCCTTTCTTCCTGGTCCGGGAAATCATGGCTTATGGCAGTCATTACAAGGCAGCCACTACATGTTTCGATTCCAGCGCAGAAAATCAGCTTTCCCATTTAAAATATACCCCCGATTTTGGAGGGCTGGTTCTTCAGGGAAAGGTGTGTATTGTGTGTGAGTAAATACAGTAATCACTTTTATTAAGTGATCGGTTTCCATCTTGAAAGTTGCTTTGTCCTTCTGCATTAGTCCTATGACTGTTCCAGAACTCCACTGCTCTAAAGTTTCTTCTCTCCACTGCTCTAAGCATTCTTTTGATTTGCAGCCTAATGTATTCACAACCAGTTTAGTACCCATATGTTTTTATACCAACATTGTCCTCTAGCTGAACTAGCTTTTCCCAGTCCCTGGTGTTTTTCTTTTCTCTCTTACTCTCCATGCCTCTGGATAGGCAGCAAATATATCCCATTCTAGGTTTTATTTATTTATTTTTTTTGTGCTAAATTATTTTTTCATGCTTCCCACTTTTCTGTCATCCCAGAAAATCCTTTTTTTGCACAGGTTCAGGTTTTTTGTACAATTCTGGTCACTCATATTCAGTGTTTTAGATGAGGATCCACTAAGTGCCCTATACAATGTTAATATTTCATGATCCCTATGGAAAACACCTCTCCTGATTAAACAAGCTGACGATTTGCCTTTTTCTTGGCCACATCGTAGGGGTAGCTCTCCTGTGATGAACTAGTAAGGTCTGGTCTTTCTTCTTTGTAGTCTTGCTCGATATGTGAGTTCCCAGAAATCTATGTTAGTTCTGTGTATTTCAGGAGTTGTTGTTTGTCCCAGTTAGATCAGACAGGGAGCAAAATGGTAACTATTCTAATTGTACAAAGAGAAGAGCTTAACAATGGTTTTCAAGCAAAACAGCAGACAGCAACTGGTGAAACACACACTATGAAATAGCACCAGCGCTTAGTAGGAGTGCATGACATACATAGATATAACTTCTTTCTCTTTTTGACAAAGTATTTAGGCCAGAAGATGACTTGTGCTGGACAACCTGATTTTCAGGGTTGGAGTTATCTCACTGGAAATGGCAACAGGCATTCTCTTGAATTACTTCAGCTGCTGGAGGATTTGACAGGTCTGGAACAACAGCTGAAGGACTTTTAAGAACTGGTCCTGCTGGCAGTACGTTGTCTCTTGGATCTGTAATGGGCATATGTGGAACTTGACCTCTCATCTGGTCAGCATGTCTGTGAAGTGTCTTGCCATCTGGAGTCTTGGTTTTATATGATATTAGCCCTGTAGCTTCAAGGACAGATCTTTTGTGGCATGGTTGCATCGTTTGGGGTATACCAAGATTACTGGATTAATGGCCTGTACACATGAAGTAGTCTTTTATAGAGAACTGGATTTCTTGCTTTGCTTGGCACTCGTCTACTAGGTCCGGGTAGAGCCTTAGCAGTGGCATGGCAAGTAGCTTGGCATGGTTTACACTTTACAGTTTGCTTGATGTCAGCATCCCTCTTTGGGTGGAGGGTGAATATGATGCCATGCAATTCCCCACCTCGTTAGACCATAGAAAACCTCCTAGCTTTCACTTTGTTTTTTGACTATGAAAGAACAATAAACAATTCTTCTGTTGTAAAGAACTCGGACTATAACAGGTCAGAACATTTTTTTAAACTGTTTTTGACAAATAGGAAACAATGTTTCCTATTTTAAATCTCTGGGTTTATTTTGTGAATTGTGTAGGTGTTTCCACATGTAACAGTACTACTATTGTACAGCACCCCACAGCGCTTTTAGACAGGTCTTGTGGCATCGCAAGGTGCTGCAGCACTTTGAATTAAGAATCCGTGATGTAAATGAAACAGATGGGCCTTTTGTAAACACCAAATGTTTGTTCAGAAACCTTACTGAATTCCTTTAGGATATCTTGAATGGTGTCCATCACAATGCTGCACACTCCTGTTAACGTGATGCCTGGTGGTTTGGACCCTTCCTTACCTAGCAAACTTGCTTACTGTCTTTTGGGCATTATGAGCATGTCCACACATGCAAGCACATGCACTTGCAGCAGCTCAAATAGAAGTAGTACAGATTTGAGCCAGGGCTTGGGGGAATGGGGCCAGGCTGGGCAGGGGTTGGGGGCCTCGGGGGGGGCTGGCAGGTGGAGGGGTTGGGCATGGCAGGGGGCAGGGGTCTCAGGGGGGGTGGGGGCTGGTGGGAGGAGGGGTTGGGCATGGTGGGGTTGGGGGCCTCGGGGGGGCTAGCGGGGGTGGGCAGGGCAGGGGGTGGTGGTGGGTCTGGGCAGGGCAGGGGTCAGGGTCCTCAGGATGGGAGGCTGATGGGGGGGGGAGGGCTGGTGGGAGAGGGTTAGGAGGGGGCAGGGGGAGTGGGCGGGACCGGCGGGAGTTCCCCCCCCCCCCGACCCTTTACTCACTGGCACTGGAGCCCTGGTGCTGAATACAAGACCTGGCCAGCCGTGTGTTTCAGCACCAGGGCGAGGGGCCAACCACAGAGACGGGCTGGCAGCCAGAGTGTCTCCCTGGAGGACCCAGCCTCCGGTTGCCTCAAGGCCCTGCCCCTATAAGGCCAAGGACCCCTCGATTCTTCCCATAGCAGATGTCATCATCCCATTTGTCTTTCCGTTCAACTGGTTGTTTATTGTAGTTGACAAGTCTTGCAACTCGCAGAACATTAGGAAGTGGTGTTCAAAAACACAGGAATTCATGTCTCTTCTAAAATTAGGGAAACTCAGATCCTGAGTCTACCTTGATGACAGACAGAGCACCTTGTAGGCCCTGTTCTGTAGGGGCAGTGTTTCCATGCTGCTGACAAATGCAGTAGTGTAGCAGAATTTTCCATGGGTTGAAATTAAATTTGGATCAACAACAGTATTTGTGGCAGGCAGTCATGATTTCTTTGGTTGCCTTCTTTCTGGGTGGCCTCAATTTCTGACAACACACATTCAGTGTGATCCCTGAATTTACAATGATGGCATCTGGCATTATGGAAATGGCACGTTACGTTTGTGGCTCCCACCACAGCTGGTAGCTTTGCAGGGATGAATTGATTTTCTTATGTGCTGGTCATGATGACTTTATTTCCATTGGATTCCACTTGGCAAGTCTCAGTTGACATCACTTTTGTGGATGACACTTGGGTTTCCTTTGAATGGAGAAATGTGACCAAGTGCTTACTCTTGAGCATGTGAACGTTAAGTTTTGCACTACAAGAAATTTATATTGTGGGGCTGTATTTTGAATCCCATGTACAATTCAGTCCCTCATTAGAGACTCAAGACTTATACAAAAATTACAATTGTCAAACAATGCCACTCAGCTGTGTATGCTGTAGTCCCTTCGCCTGACAGCTGATTGCATTGGTTGCAATAGAATTGTCCCGCTGTGTCAGATGGAGTTAGTATAAAGTGATTTTTTTTTAAAGTAGTACAAGGATTTCATTGTATGACTTGTTACTGGGTTTGGCTGGGATTCATAGATTCATAGATGTTAGGGTCAGAAGGGACCTCAATAGATCATCAAGTCCGACCCCCTGCATAAGCAGGAAAGAGTGCTGGGTCTAAATGACCCCAGCTAGATACTCGTCTAACCTCCTCTTGAAGACCCCCAGGGTAGGGGAGAGCACCACCTCCCTTGGGAGCCCGTTCCAGACCTTGGCCACTCGAACTGTGAAGAAGTTCTTCCTAATGTCCAGTCTAAATCTGCTCTCTGCTAGCTTGTGGCCATTGTTTCTTGTAACCCCCGGGGGCGCCTTGGTGAATAAATCCTCACCAATTCCCTTCTGTGCCCCCGTGATGAACTTATAGGCAGCCACAAGGTCGCCTCTCAACCTTCTCTTGCGGAGGCTGAAAAGGTCCAGTTTCTCTAGTCTCTCCTCGTAGGGCTTGGTCTGCAGGCCCTTGACCATACGAGTTGCCCTTCGCTGTACCCTCTCCAGGTTATCCGCATCCTTCTTGAAGTGTGGCGCCCAGAATTGCACGCAGTACTCCAACTGCGGTCTGACCAACGCCCTATAGAGGGGAAGTATCACCTCCCTGGACCTATTTGTCATGCATCTGCTGATGCACGATAAAGTGCCATTGGCTTTTCTGATGGCTTCGTCACACTGCCGGCTCATGTTCAACTTGGAGTCCACTAGGACTCCAAGATCCCTTTCCACCTCCATGCCACCCAGCAGGTCATTCCCTAGGCTGTAGGTGTGCTGGACATTTTTCCTCCCTAGGTGCAGCACTTTGCATTTCTCCTTGTTGAACTGCATCCTGTTGTTTTCTGCCCACTTGTCCAGCCTATCCAGGTCTGCCTGCAGCTGTTCCCTGCCCTCCGGCGTGTCCACTTCTCCCCATAGCTTTGTGTCATCTGCAAACTTGGACAGAGTACATTTCACTCCCATGTCCAAGTCGCTGATGAAGACATTAAAGAGTATTGGTCCAAGGACCGAACCCTGCGGGACCCCACTGCCCACACCCTTCCAGGTCGAGACCGACCCATCTACCACGACTCTTTGGGTGCGACCCTCTAGTCAATTCGCCACCCACCGGACTGTGCAGTCATCCACATCACAGCCTCTTAATTTGTTCACCAGTATGGGGTGGGATACCGTATCGAAGGCCTTCCTGAAGTCCAGGTATACGACATCCACCCCTCCTCCTGTGTCCAGGCATTTCGTAACCTGGTCATAGAAAGAGGCTAGGTTGGTCAGGCACGATCTGCCCGCCACAAACCCATGCTGGTTTCCCCTCAGCATAATTTGTCCTGCCGGGCTCTCACAAATGTGAGCCTTGATAATTTTTTCAAATACTTTACCAAGGATGGAGGTGAGACTGACCGGCCTATAGTTGCCCGGGTCCTCCTTCCTCCCCTTTTTGAAAATGGGGACCACGTTAGCCCTTTTCCAGTCCTCCGGGACTTGGCCTGTGCGCCACGAGCATTCGAATATTCCCGCCAGTGGCTCTGCAATGACGTCGGCCAGTGCCTTCAGCACCCTGGGATGGAGCCCATCCGGGCCTGCCGACTTAAAGGCATCCAGTTCTTCCAAGTGACTCTGCACCACCTCAGGATCTACGCATGGAAGTCTGGCGCCTTGCTGCTGCCTCTCTACAACCCCAGTGAGAGACTTGTCGTGCCCCTCGCTTAGGAACACTGAGGCAAAGAACTCGTTGAGGAGTTCAGCCTTGTCCCCTCTATCTGTCACCAATTGCTTCTGCCCATTTAGCAGGGGTCCTATTCCTCCCTGGGCCTTCCTTTTACTCCCTATGTATCTAAAAAACAATTTCTTGTTGTCCTTTACTTGGGTTGCCATCCTCAGCTCCATGGTAGCTTTGGCCCGCCTAACTGCCTCCCTACAAGCACGAGCAGAGGAGGTATATTCATCTTTAGTGATCTCACCCTGTTTCCACTTTTTATGTGCTCCCCTTTTGGCCCTTAGGCTGCCCTGGATTTCTCTGGTCAGCCATGGAAGCCTCCTGGCCCCTTTCCCTCTTTTGCCTCGCTCGGGGATCGTCTTGCTTTGTGCCCAAAGGATCGTTTCCTTTAGGCACAGCCACCCTTCTTGGGCACCCATCCCATCAAAACTCCTACTCTGCAGTGCTTCCTTGACTAATCGCCTGAGTGCAATGAGATCAGCTTTCCTAAAGTCTAGCACTTTCACCCTACTAGTTACCTTACCCACTCGCCGTCTTATGTTGAATTCTATCATAAGGTGATCACTGTCTCCCAGATAGCTACCGATTTGGAGGTCCCCTATCATGTCATCTCCCGTTGCCAATACCAGATCCAGTATGGCATTCCCCCTAGTGGGACCATACACCTCCTGTGTCAGGTGATGAGTGAACAATGTCAAAATCCCGTGAGCCAATGACAGTCAGTTTCATGTCATGTGTTTAGTTACCCTCAGTATTCAGATTGCCTTCCAGATAAAAGACAAGCCAGTCATTTGTAAGAGTCCCAGGAGAACAGTCTGGCGATGTTAAATTCTTTCATGTGGCCCAAGGTGGAGAGCAGTTGCATTGAACGTGTTGTGGGAAGGATCCCCTTCTGTGGGCTCCCCAGGTGGTAGGGGATCCCCTTCTCCCTTGTAGCATTTGCCACTTATGGTTTTGGATGAAGCACTGAAGACATCCTGCTCACAGAAATCTCATCCTCACCACCAGTTTTTAATATTGCAAAACGTTGGTTTGTTCCATTGAGATCAGATAAGGAGCAACAGGGCTACCATTCTGGGTTAAAGGCTTAACTCAGGGGTGAGCAAAATATGGCCAGTGGGCCAGATCTGGCCTGCAGTAGGCCCAGTTTAGGTGTGGGGGACAGCCCAGGCTGTAGCGTGTCCTAACAGTCCTGCCATCCCTAGGCAGGCAGCAGGGCTGGGGCAGCATGGCAGCTGGACTCCACTTCCTGGCAGCTCCTCCTAGCGTCACTACTAGTCTCCACTGCCATTGCTGGACCCAGCCCCACTGCCCGGAGGGTGTGGCCAGTCTGTCCTACACCCATTGCCAGGGGCGCTAGATGGAGCGGGCAGGCAAGGTCTCCATGGAGACTGGCCAGGACTCCTGCAGGTAGGGCGTGCTCAGCCAGGCAGCTGGAATGGGACTGTGGGGGGGTGGGGGGTGGCATCCAGGAGCAGGATGTGCAGGTGGGTGGGGCTGGGGCCAGGGCTGGGATTGGGATTGGAATTGTGGGGAGGTGACAGCACAGAGCCAGGGCCCCGGGCAAAGCTACAATCCACTGCCCATATATCCCTGCGATGGGTGCCAGTTCCGCATGCAGGGACATGTGAGGAGTGGATGGGAGCTCTGCCCTGGGCCCTGGCCCTGTTCTGTCACTGCCCTGCAATTCTGATCCCAGCCCCAGCCTTGCCCACCCATCCTGCTCAAAGGTGCCAGTCCCTGCCTGCCTGCGGCCCCATCCTAGCCAAGCATGTGCTGCCCATGTGGGTCTCAGGCCAGTGTCCATGGAGATCCTGGGATCACCAAGAAGTGACAGTGTGGGACCAGGGCCTGGGACAGAGATATTTAGGGAGTTTTTTGGTGAGCTGCTGGGGTTGGGGGTGCTGAACCAGCCTTCGACAGCTCACCAAAACTCCCTAAGTGGCCCTCCGGCCCAAATAATTGCCCACCCCTGGCTTAACTGAATACTTTTCAAGCAAAAATAGCGGGCAGTAACAGGAAATAATCATAATATGGATAGTGCTACATATTGGCAGGAATGCACATATAAAGCAAGTAAGTTTAACAGTATAAACCCTAGAGGCCCTTGTCTGCCTCCACTATCTTCATACATTCCTGTCTGTTGTCTTTCTTTGTCCTCTAATCATCCACAATTAATTTCTGTAGGTCTGACATTACATCATCCAGACATCTTCATCCAGGTGGCCTTTTCCCCTCTGGCACCCTGAAGAGCACATTCTTTGGAGTCTGAATCATTTCCATTCTTTTGACCTAGCCTAGCCACTGTAGTTGTGCTCTGATTTCCTGGGTCTCTGTACAATTGATGCAACTCATTATTGGATTTTATGAGCCATTCTTGTGTTATAGGACCATATGGTGCTCAAAGGATTTTACATAGAATCTTCACGTCAAAATGATCAAGTAATATCTTGTTTGATTGTGAGTGAACTCAGATTTGGCTGCGGTAGGTTATGCATGGCCTGATTATAGTTTTATAGACATAAATTTAATTTTCCTTGAGATAAACTTGGATTATAGGAGCTTGTGCAGTGCATACTAGGATGTACTTCCTGCTTCTGTTCTTCCTTTAATTTGTTCCTTTATATTATATTACCATCCTGTGCTATAATAGAATCTAAATACTTGAAGTAGGTCACTTGCTTAAAGTTTGTGTTTTTTTGTTGTTAGTATATATACATAATAGTTAATCCCTAAAATACATGACTCCGCATTTTCTTTATTATTGAATTTCATCCCCTTTCTATTTCTCTGGTCCTAACGATCCAGTTTTCCTGTATGCCGTTTCAACCCTTAACTGCATTGATGGTGCTTGTCAATTTTGTGTTTTATCAGGAAATTTCAGTAGCATACTTGTAACTTTTTTTTAGTGTGCCAAAGTATTAAGACCGATACTTGAGGAAATTCACTAATAACTTCCTTCCAGACTGCCATTTCCCCTTTAGCCAGTTTCTTCCCACCCTACAGTTCTTGTACTAATCCCTATGTCTCCAGCTGCACTAATCATCTCCAACATGTTACCCTGTCAAATGCTATGCTGAAGTCTGAATGAATTGGGTCTGTTGCATTTCTTCTGCATAGAAAATCATTTTCTCTTATAAAAAAAATAAATGAGGTTTGTCTGGCAAAATCTAGCTTTGATAAACTCATGTTGTGTTTTATCCTGTTTTCCATTTACCCCTTGTGTCTTTAGAATACATTTTGAAGGAAAGAACAAGCCCCTGTGTGTTATTGAGATCAGATTAATGAGCCTGTAGTTGCCTGAATCACTTTCTCGTTTTTAACTATAGGCACTATATTTGCTATTCTCGAATCATGGTTGGTAACTTTAGAATAAGGGTTGTACTGTGTGCTTTGCAAAAAAAATATGTAATTCATAAATGCAATATGAGACTGAAGTCAATTAACTTCTTCAGTTTTTATGAAAACTGGCTGTCTTAAGTCAGTGAGAAATTTATAGAGGTACTTTAAAAAATGAATAATGTTTTATATATTACATATGTGCCTTGGTGAATAAATAAAATATTAAGAGAGGAAAAGTCGAGTATATTTTTATTCAAAACTTATCAAAGAGCTGTAAAGTGAGTCAAGGCACAGAAGACTTGTGCAATAAACTCTTTCTTCCATGAGCTAATGTGCCTGTTTGTGAATAATTTAGGCTGGAGTAGAACTGCAGAGAAGGCACAGTCTTACCTGTCAAACCAAACCAGTGAAACTTTACCTGAATATTTTGCTAAAAAGACCTTTGCCCACCCATAGGAGTTGAATATTCTTATATACATTAAAGGAATCTGGACAGTAGATTAGTGGAAAATGTCTGCACCAGGTCAGAAGTTTCAAATCCTGTCTAAGCTTTCACAGAAGATATAAATATTTTCTTACCTTTTGATAACTCTTAAATTGTAATTCTTTGCTTTAGGAATCATCTTTTTGTTCTGTGTATGTGCAGTGTCTTGTATCATAATGTCTGTGAGCAGGGTACCTAGGTGCAAATAGCAATAAATAAGAACAGTATATAGCCTGGAGATGAACATTTATTGCTACTAGAATTATGACTTCAGGCGTGGCAAAGGTGGAACTTTAAGACATAAGAATATAATAACTGCTATTTACTGGGTTAGACCATAGGTCCATCTTGCCCTGCATACATCAGGGGTGCCACCACTTCCCCATAACTGCTGCTGGAGCTGCTGGGCCAGGGAGCAGCAGGAAATCTGTTGAGCTGCCACAGGCTCCTGCACTCCCCACCACCACTTCACCTGGACCTACAGACCCATCTCTTCCCTTTTGCAAGGAGGGGAGGACTCCAGCATCAGCCACCACTTGCTGCTTCAGCTGCCTGCAGCAAGAGGGGACCCCACAAAACCAATGAAGCTCCATCACCAGTAAACACCACCTGTATTCTGCTAGCTGCTGCAGCAACACCCACATGCTTACCCTCTTGTGTTGAGTCCTGTGCTCTACTCCCCTTCTCTGTGTTTTGTGTATGGCTGAGTAAGCCACTCCTTCCTGTGTGTGTCCCAGTGTGCTGACCACACTGAGCATCCAAGAACCCAGCTAGGGTGAGAGGACTCTCTATCTGATTCTGGTCACCTGCACTGATCTGTGGCAATCCCTCCCATAGGCTCCAGCATCTGTTGGATCTGACAAGAAGAGCATTGTGTAAAAAGCCCTCCTTGTTTTTCGCAGTTCACCATGATCTGTGAGGGGGGTACCATCTTCTGCCAGGAGGCAAATGAAGTACTTCTTGGCACTTCTCCTCTTCTCCAGGGTATAAAAGAAGCAAGAGCCACAGTCCGTCTCCCTGACCAGCAGCTGTCCTGTCTGTGAGGTCTCCCTAAACAGGACCTTGAGGAGCTGCTAGCTTTCTACCAGGATCTCCTCAGGTCCTGGTGATCAGTCTTGTCCTCCAGGTCTCCCAAAATGGTTGTCTAGGGTGCCAACCTCCTCACTGAGCAACTGCTGAAAAGCTCCTGTTGGTGATGCCAGAAATGCTCTGGATAGACTGGAGGATGGTTCTGGCTACCATAACTCATATTGCGGACCTCCTAGACCAGGGGTGGGCAAAATATGGATGTGGCCCGCCAGCCCATTCTATCCGGCCCACAGGGCCTCTAAAAATTTTAGAAAATTAATTTTTATCCACCCCTCACTGCCTGTCAAAGATGGCAGGCAGACAGCAGCAGCAGGACCCAGCAGGAGCCTGTGGTGGAGCAGCAAGGCAAGCCTGGCTCCACTCTTCCCCCAGCCCTCTCCCCTCTGTCATCCTCAGCCCCAAACCAGAAGCCTCTGTGGACCCTGGAGTGGCTCCCCACCCCCATCCGAGTAGAAATTAAGGCAATATTGGATGGAGGGGGGGGAACCACTGGAACAGCCCAGTGGCTGGGAGCCCCTGGTGCTTCCCCAGCCGGGCTGGAAGGTGTGGGGAGTGGAGGGAAGTTGCTGCAACCAGGGGGTGAGGGGCATGGGAAGTAGTGGGGACTGCAGGGAGTGGCGGGAGCACACACCACTCAGCCACTGCTTCTCGCCGGTGCCAACCCGGCCAGGCCCATCTCATTCTGAGTGGCATGTGGCAAAGCAGTGGCTGGGCTGGCTTTGCCGCATGCCGCTCGGGAGGGTTCGGGACAGGCCCGGCTGGGTTGGCACCAATGAGAAGCAGCAGCTGAGCCACGTACTGCTCGGGGACTGCCCAAGCTCAGCTGCGGCTTCCCCTCCCCAGTGCTGGCCTGGCCAGGCCTGAGAGACACTCGGCAAAGCCGTGGCTTCTATTTACCTCTGCTGGCCATTCCCAAGTGGCACGGAGCTTAACCGCCACTTCTCCTCTCCAGCGCCGACTCGGCTGGGCCTGTTGCATCTCAAGCGGTACGCAGGGAAGCAGTGGCTGGGCTGGCTTTGCTGCATGCCGCTCAGGACCGGATGGGCCTGGCTGGGTCAGCACCAGCAAGGAGAAGCAGCAGCTGAGCCGCATGCTGCTTCCCCGCACTGCTTGGGATGGGTTGACACCAGAAGGGCAAAAAGCTGTGGCTGAGCCTGTGCCAAGCAGCATGCTAGGAAGCAGCACACGGCTCAGCTGGCTCAGCCGCCACTTTTCCTTGCCGCTGCTGACCTGGCCAGGCCCGTCCCATCTTGAACAGCACGTAGCAAAGCCAGCCCAGCTGCTGCTTGGAATGCGACAGGCCCAGCCGAGTCAGCACCAGCGAGGAGATGTGGTGGCTGGGCCGTGTGCCACTTGGGACCATACGGGCCAGGCTGGCAGAGGTAAGTGCTCCTGCCATGGCCCAGGGGACTGTGCTCCACTCGTGCTGTGCCCAGTGTGCACAGAGGCTGAGCCAGGAGCCCCCCCCCAAGCCCAGCATCCCAGCAGGGTGGTTGTGCCCCATCCCAGACAGCTGTGTGGGCCAGGCCGGGCTCCACTTTGGGTGCTGCTGGGGGCCCAGATATGGCCCAGTCTGCAGAGCTCTGAGGCAGTCCCCACTTCCTTCCTGTCCCCTCTCTTCTCCAGCTGCCACCATCCCAAGGGCCTCCCTGTGCACCTGCTTCTCTCCATGCCTCTCTCTCTTTCCCTCTCCCTCCTTCCCTCCCTCTCTTCCCTCTATTTTTTCTTCCCTCTCCCCTCCCTCTTCCCTCTCCTTTCTTCCATCTATGAAGTGTTATTTGTGGTCACTAAGTTTAGAATTTTTAGAAAACCTGGTATTTACCATAAAACAGAAACGTTTATGATTATTACCTATATTAATATGCAGCGTATTCTGCCACATGCCTCCACCCCAGTTTTGGTTTTTTGGCATGCCAGCATTCCAGCACCTTACAAAGTAGACATTGTGGGTATTTTGGCACTCCAGCCAAAAAACACTGCCTACCCCTGACATAGACCATGTGACAGAGTATAACTTCCAGTTCCAAGGCCCTACTACCCCCTTCCAAAAGGAGTACTTCTGGGGGCAAAGGGAGGGACGTCCAGTGGCAAAGGGTAGGGTTAGGGGGCAGGACTTCTGGCCACAAGATGGCGACCAGGGGGGCGAGACAACTGTCAAGGGGCAGGGCTACCCATGAGGCCCTCAACAGCTCACCAAAATTCATGAAGTGGCCCTCCATCTGAAATAATTGCCCACCCCTGTCCTAGACTATGCCAGGCAGGGGCAGGTAGGTCCTTCTGTACTGGCCTAGCTCATGGAGATGCCCATGCTGCGTGCTCCCTGCCACTTACTCCAGGAGGTAAAGGCTGCCTTGCTGCCCACTGCCCTTGCCTAGATTGACCAGGTCCTATGCGAGGGCAGCCCCCACTCACTGGTATCTCCCACCCCTCCGGAGCTAGTGGTGGGGCTGCTGCCTGTGGCATACTCCCCATCCCACTGTCTTAGCAGGCTGGGACATACCAAACCGGTTTACCTCCGAACAGTCCATTGCCCTCAGCTTTACACGCTCGTGCTCCACATACTGCATCATCCTGTCCTCACATCCTGCCCTGACAACAAGTGGTGGGACACCCTAGGTGAGGATGGGGATGAGGGTCCCAGGTAAACATGTCTGTATTCCACCCTGATCCCAAAAGCTACCAGGGACCTTAGCTTTATGGATACCTTAGTTTTATGGGCACCCCCAACACCTGCCCCTTTTGTCAACAAAGGGAGACCCTGGTGCACACCTACTTTGAGTGTTCCAGGTTCCAGCCCCTCTTCTGCACCTTTTCCAGAACCTCCTGCTGAGATTCTGGCTGCACGTCTCCCTGTACCTTTTTTATTGTGCACTCTCCATCTGGGGCCATACCAAGGCCAGAGTGGCCATCTACAAGACCAGGAAGGAAGCTCTGACTTGGAGAAGCCCAGGTGAGTGTCAAGCTGTTTTCCTTTCCTCCACTCACATCTCAGTGCAGTTTCACTGGTCAGAGCCCACAGGCTCCCTCAACTCATTCAGTGGGCCCTGGACAGTGTGCTGTGCTCAGTGTCCTCTTCTGCATCCCTTGTTATTAACCTATGACTTCACTCTCCTTCCTGTTTTCTCTTTTTGACTGCCAGAATTAGTTGGTGTGTGCCCAGTGGCCTCTCTTAATAAGCCCATGAAAAATTGTTACCTCAGTAACCACCTGACACTATCTGCTCCTCCCATCAGTCCTTTTTGTTAGTTTAGTGAAACAAGTGTGTCCAGTCCTTTTTCCTCCACTTCATCTCTGTCTCTTCTTCTCCAATCTGTTCCTTGTCCTGACTGATTTAGTATTTCAGTTCATACAGCCCCAGCTTCAGGCACTCTCTTTCAGT
Organism: Alligator mississippiensis; assembly: GCF_030867095.1. Taxonomy (NCBI): domain Eukaryota; kingdom Metazoa; phylum Chordata; order Crocodylia; family Alligatoridae; genus Alligator; species Alligator mississippiensis. The sequence goes on from NC_081826.1 coordinate 255,810,199, forward strand.
GAAAGCCAACCGCTTAAAGAACTGGAGGCTTCTTAATTTCCATAAACTAGCTTTAAAACATGCTAATAAAATCCTTAATAACATTTCCCCTGGTCCCTTTGGTATAAGTCCATTGCCTGTGCTAAAGACAGATTTATTTTGATGGCTCTCAGAAAGCAGTGGACCCTTTCACACACACCCTTTGCATATGTATGCTCCCAAAACACGTCCCACTGGTTCTTATTCCCCTCACCTCTCCCTGAGGCACCTAGATGAGCTTGTCAAACCGTATCTGTGTTGCACCTCTCTCACCAGCAAAATAGTTCTTACAACCATCCAAGATAAGTCATCAGCATGTTCCCTTTTAGTTGTTTACCTGCCACTGCTCCCCACACCTTCTTCACTTGCCCTTCTGTGAAGTTTCCCACCAGTGCCATCCTGTCTCTCTCCCTTCCTGCTTTAATCAATTTCTTACACTGCTTCAGGACCTCCAGCCATACCTTCTCTATTTGATACCTCTGCATGAAACCTTCTGCCCTGATATAATGAATCAGTGGTTGTCACACCAATGGACTCTTCAAAGAGGTCTGATATACTCCTCATTTCCCCAAAATTGCAGCTGTGTGAAATTGGGTAATATGTACTGTTTCCCCTCGCCCTCCATTACTGCCTTGCATACTGTGCTTACATATTTTGCATAGACAAACAATCCCAAGTCCAGCAGCCCCCATTTCACTTGCTTTATGCAGTTAAGATCTAGCCAACCTTTCTTTTTTGGCATTCCAGAAGAATGCATACACATCCCTCTATATTTTTGCTATCTGCTGCCATGTTGGTGGGAATACAATTCCCATATATAGAATATTCAGGAAGAGCACAGCCTTAACGGCTGTCACTTTTTTTCTGGGAAAGGACAGCGTCCTTCTGGACCATAACCAAAGTATTTGCTGTAACCTTCACATCACCTTTTCCCATGTTGTATTACCTTTCCCCTTGGCATCCGTTGGGATCCTTAGCACTCTGATTTCACTCTCTCTTATCTGAAAGCCCAACTTCTCCAAGTCCCACCAGTTCCCCACTCCCATTATGGTGCATTGTGATCTATTTGGTTTAGTCACCATCACTTCTCTATACTTTGATGTATGCTTTAGCACCCTTTCTATTAAAAGTCTATCTCTAACTACTACATTTATATCATCCATGTATAATTCACATTTAACCTCTCCCCCACCTGGAACTTTACTCTGCTTATGACCTTGTTTCTTATTCTTGGTACTCAGTTCCATGCTGCAGACACATAGTAGTGGCAACAGGGGGCACCCTTGCCTCACTTGTGTGGATTTTAAAGGTTCCACTTAGATGCCCGTTAATTTGGACTTGACTCTCCATTTCTCTATACAATAACCTTATCCAACATTTACATTTCTTGGGGAATCCCATTTTTCCTAGCATCTCGATATAAATAATGATCCACTCTGTTGCTTGCTTTTTCTGAATCTAGGTTTGCTATAATTGTTTTGTTTTCCTCTCCTGGATGTGGGACAATGCATCTCTGATCACTCTGATTGCTTTGGAGATCCTTCTGCCTGATACTGCACATACTTGGTCATCTTATATTATCTTCTTGAATTTTCTCTTCATCCTCTAAGTCAGCATCTTGGCCATTAGCTTATAGTCCATACTAAATAATGTAATAGGTCTCCATTTTTTCTGGAGTTCCTTCTCCCCTTTCTTGAAGAGTAAGATCACAAGACCTCTTGTAATACTGTTTCCTGCCTCTCTTGTTTCCACTATTTCCTAAAAAACTTCCACTATATTCCTCCCTACCCATGCCCAAAACTTATTGTAAAATTCCATAGGCTGTCCATCTGGTCCTGGAGATTTCCCTGTTTTTTAAAGGTTTTTAAACACTCCTCCACTTCCTTTAAGCTCATCTTTTCTTCCATCTTCTTTGCTTCCCCCTCTTCTACTTTCTCTTTAGTCTCTTCCAGCAAATCCTTCTTCTTATTCCTGTCTGTTTCCTTCTTCTGATATAGATCTTCACAAAATCATCTTGTTGCCTCTAATACCTTCTTCTGCTCTTACACCTGGGTGCCACCTTCTTCCCGCACCACTTTTAATTTTCCTTTTGCAATCTTCACTCTAGCTGAAAAATATCAGGACCACTCTCTGCTTTCTCCCACTCAGGGTATTACATTTTCTCTCTCATCTTTCTTTTAAACCAGCTTTCTATCTCCTGCCTTGTTTCTTCTAGTTCTTCTCATACCTGTCTTCCTTCTGTGGCTTTCTTTAACAGCTCCTGCATCTTTCTTTGTAGCTCTGTCAGCTTTTACATTCTTTTCCCTGTGGTTCTTTGGCTTCCCTTCCTGAAGAATTCTCCTGTCCTCCTCTTCATCATCCACCATTCTCTGGTACTCTTAAAATATTTCTTCAGTGTTCTCCACCCATCATACTGTCTTGTGTGCGCTTGACGCATCTCATCTTGCAATGGTCGCACATGTAACTTCTACATACCCCTTCCCCTTATGGTGCTCAAACCAAGACTCAGTTCTGCCTTCAGCATCTGGTGATCACTAAATGCTAAACATGTGGTTTCTTTCTTACCTCTATTTCTTTTGATGCAAACACAAAATCCATTGATGATTGTTTCTTTCCACAGGGGTCAGTTCTAGTGAAAACTTTCTCTCCTGCCCACACATCTCTTAGTGAGTCTTCTTTAATTATTTGTCAAAAATGTGGGTGGGCTGTCTAAAGTTCTGTCTCCTCCCTCCTCTATTCTGTCACCCACTTCTACTATCCAAGTAAAGTCCCCCGTATTTTTTAGTGGTATCCCTTTGACCACATAAACTAGCTTTCTGTGCCACTCCCAGTGGACTGACTTTTCATCGCACTCCTAATGTTTATTCTCCGGCCGCTCCCACCCTGTCTCCCACTTTCCTCCACTCCTGTCATCCCTCTGACCTCATCTCTCCGTCACTGCCTTTGCCGCTGCCTCTGTTGCTATCTCTGTTGTTGCTCGTGCCTCCATCTTCTCTGTCTTTTTTTTTCCTCCACTTTTCCCACTGTCTCCAGACCTTCGTTTTCTCTCTTCATTTCTCTTTCCATCTCTTGATTATCATTCACCACTACCATTGCTTTGGGCTTTCCTTCTCCACTTGTGGCATCCCAACACTACTTCAGTCTCTTTCTCTGCCCTTAAGCCATTGTTCAGGCTCTCACCTGATCGCTTGATCTTAGCCGAAAGATCAAGATACTGATGGGAACCTACCACAAGGATACAGCCCATCTGACAATGAAGCCCATCTGAATAAGACATATGGTAATACCCATTAAGCACAATCTGCCTCACTGCTGATTCTTTTTAAAGTCATAGTGAGCCTTGACACTGCATTCCTAGAATCCCTCTGTTGGCCCTTCTCTCAGCCTGGTGCGTATGATTAGTGTGGCCCTACCCTCCATGAGGTGAAGCTGGACCAGGTTGCCCTGCACCTCATCTGCATATACATTTTGGAGCATCCCAGAATCCCAATCCTACTTGGTTTCAGGCATGATTGGGGGTTAACTAGTTTGTGGATTCTTTGTTGGGGGAGGGGGTGGTATCTGAAGTACACACACACACACACACACACACACACACATACTGAATAGCACTAAGCTATGGAGTCACCACACCTTGAATTGCTGTTGACTCTGGTAGGGCCCAGTCCAGTGAACAATGTGCTAAGTCATGAGCCTTTCACTGTAGAGTAATATCATGTATAATTTGTGCTACAAATAAGTAGATGCCAAAGTGTTTTATAAAAATGCGTTTTTGAAGTACCTGTGCTGAAACTTGAAGCAGTTAAAAAAAAATGTAACGTGTATTAATCCTGGATAAACTAAATGCATGGGTATTGTATGCAAATTTATTATAGCAATGTTTCATTTCAAGGTCATTTGTTTTCAAATTTTTCCTCACTTGTGTGTGTTCAGGGAAAGCAGGGTGTGACACTAAGGAGTGGGACGAGACTGCCACAGTGAAAAGTTGGGGAAAAGTAGAGAGTAAAGGGTTACCCGATCCTCCAGATTTATTTTCCCTGATGTAGCAGTGGGAGCGGGAAAAATTCAAGGCAAACCTCCAGTAATTAGATTTTATACTCAGAAAATTATAACAAGTATATACTAGGGGTGCACCGATAAAGATTTTCTTGGCCGATACCCATGGCTGATCATTAACCAGCCTCATTGGCTGATACCGATAGCAGATTTACAGCAATGCAGCCGGACAGCTTGGAGAGCATTATCCAGCTGGTAAGTCTGTGGTGGGGGGAAAGAGTGTGGGGGGCGCAAATTGAGGCCCCCATGGTGAGGGAGTGGGGCAGGGGCGGGCACTGCCCAGACAGGGCGGTAAATGCAACCCCACTGGGAGTGGGATGCAGATGCGGATGACTCGTCCAGGGGCACGGGAGGGGTTGGGAGGGGTGGCAGCTCCCCACCACCGTGCACAACCTCAGGGGAGGCATGGGGGGGTATGTGCACCCCCAGATTTGTGCACAGGGCAAGGGTGGGCTGCCTGTTATGGGCTTGGGGCTAGGGAGTACCAGCCTCTTTCAAGTGGGGAGCTGGGCCAGGGCTGCGCTCAGAGCAGGCAGGGTTAGGGCAAGAGGTAGTGGTGCTGGGGGGGGGAGGGGGGACGGGGGGGACACTATGGTGAATTTTGGGGTGGCTATAAGCCACCCCATAGCTGCCTTTCCCAGTAATGCTGCCCGCTCCACCCCCACCCATCCTGAGTGCAGCTGTAGCCCAGTCCCCTTGCTAGGAAGAGGCTGGCACAGCCTCTGTCCGTGAGCTTGCAGCAGGCAGTCCATCTTTGCCCCACACACAAATCCAGGGGGACACTTGTCCCTCATGCCTCCCCAGGGGCATATGCAGCAGCAGGGAGACTTTCAGATGAGCTGCCCAGAGCTCTGATCTGCTCCCAGCAGGGTCGCATTCACCACCCTGGCTGGGTAGCACCTGTCCCTACCCCTGCCCCACTCCCTCCCTCACTGCGGGGGCCTCTATCTGCCTCCCCCATGCCCCTCCCCCACCACAGACTTACTGGCTGGACGCTGCTCTCCAAGCTGCTGGGCTGCATTCCTGGCCACATGCATGCTGTGGCTGCATGCATGCACACCGCATTTATCAATTACGTTATCAGCTACACTGGCCAAAAAAAGCCAATTGCTGATAATGTTTGTTTTCCTTTTATCACTGCTGATCCGAGATGTGACCAATAGGGCTGTGCAAAACGGCAGCGTTCCATTTCGACCAGCATTTCGACGGAATAGCGTTCCATTTCAAATTGTTTCAATTCAAAACAGCTGTTCTGTTCCATCGAAACAGTTTCACCCATAGGATATAATGGGGAAGGTTGAAGCAGCCTGTAACTTTGTCATTTCTGGCCTAATTTGGATGAAACTTTCAGGAGTGGTAGCTCCTTCTGAGGGCATTAAGCCTGCCAAGTTTCAAGGAGATAGGTGCAGGGGGTTCAGGGAAACTATACCCCAATGTCTTGAAAGCAAAACTCATGTCACATGGATGTATTAAGCCACAGTGGGGTCAAAACTGCAGGCATGCTAGCCCCTGCAGGGGCCACAAAGCCTGCCAAGTTTCAAGGAGATAGGTGCAGGGGGCTTGGGGGAAACTGTACCTCAAGCTGCGGACAAGCAAACCTTGTGACATGGGTGACACTGTGTGTTAAGGCACAGCAAGGTAAAAGCTGCAGACCTGCTAGCCCCTGCTGAGGCCACAAATCCTGCCAGCTTTCAAAGAGATAGGTGCAGGGGTTTTGGGGCCCGGCACCCCTAACTACTGACAGGCAAAACTCGTGTCATGGGTGCTTGTGCAACTGTGTCTGTCTTGGCGCACGAGGGGGGACGGGAAACTACTGCAGGCCTGGCTGCTAGGCCCTGCTGTGGCCACAAAGCCTGACAGCTGTTGAGGAGATAGGTACAGGGGGGTTCTGGGGCCCTGCATCCCTAGCTGCTGACAGGCAAAACATGTGACGTGGGTGCTTGTACAACTGCTGTCTCTCATCAGGCATCAGGACTGAAGATCCCCCATCACTTGCCACCACAGACCTGGGGGTAATAATTGACCACAGTATGAACATGAGCTGGCAGTGCAATGCTGTAGCCAGCAGGGCCAACAATAGTGGGCACAGCCCTAGTGACCAATATATTGGTGCACTTCTAGTTTATACATTTTCCATATATAGAGAATTTAATTATTGGAGGGTCATCTTATAATTAGGGTCATCTTCTATTTGAGTAAATATGGTGCAGTTTTCCCTTGCTTAATGTTGTACGTGCAGTCCTGGAAAATGGTGCATAACTCAAATTCACATAAAGGGGACTGTAATAGCGGGGCCTTCCCAGGGCCAGTTTGTTTGCCTGCTGTCTCTGGGTTAACCACCTGCCTCTTTCCTACCATGCCTTGATGATACACGATTATGGTGTTAATTAGGCGGGAGGCTGTCGATTTTGCACCCCTATGTTTAAGGGGATCTCCACAGCTCCGTTCCACCTCTACACTGCAGCCCAAGCCTCACAGATGGCATCTCAGGCAGCTCAACTCAGCTGTTCCCTTCACCCATTAGCTGTGGTCCCCTCTCTAGGACCTTCAGCTCCCTCTTAGGCCTTGGCCCATCTCAGGCTAATTGGGACCCTGAGACTGTTTGCTCTATGGGCATCCTTCACAGTGAGTGCCTGACCCTTTTGACCCCTGTCTGGGTCCTGGCCCCAGCATGGACCAGTTGAGTACTTCAGGACAAGCCTGAGCTGCTTGCCTGCTTTTACCTGCACAACTCTGCTGGAACAACTGAGCCACAGGCCTCTCCACGCTGTCACAGGTCTGGGCACTCCCCAGCTAGGACTGTGTGGGGACTGGAGGTTATTAGGTGCCCTCAACCCACCTTTCACCAGAGAGGTAACTGGTCTGGCATTTCATGGGGCTGCCACACCACCGGCAGTCCCACCAGGCCTCCCTACCCTGGCAGGGTGCAGTTTTAGGTCATGCCCAGGACCTGGAGCCTCCTTCCTCCCTATAGCCCAAGCCCAAGCCCAAGCCCAAATACCTCCAAGCTGTTCCAGAGCTTCAGCCCCACCAGCTGATGGCTCTCTCATGGCTGCTAGTGGCAAACTGCGGCTTTATAGCCTGCTCTTAAAATGGCCGCCACAATCAAGCACCTGGCTGCTGCCTGCTCTGGCCATTGAAGTGGCAGGCACCAACAGTGCCCTGCCACAGAAACCTACTTTACAATGTAACAAATAGAGATGCATTTGAAGACCTCGACTGTACTGACCTCCAGACCCATTTCTACCACTTTTACAAGATAGTTTTGGTACTCACCAACAGCAGACAGTACACACAAGCACAGGGCACTGTCACAATGGGGATGGCAACTACAGCAACACACGTCAGAGACAACGAGCGAGGAGCACAGATCCACACAGGAGACTATATTTTGGTGGGCGTCACTCCCACAATGCACCGCATAACACATCTGACTTCTACCACACCGATCGCATAAGAGTGAATTTACCTCGCATATAACAAATTTTTGGTATAAAAAGGGTCATCACATAACAGCAACTTCACACATACAGAACCTGCATAAAGTGAGGGAAACCTATATACACTGTGAAAATGAACTTCCTTTTGTTAATTTTAAACTTACTACCTACTAGTTTGATTCTGGACCCCCTAGTTCTTGTACTGCAAGATAGTAAACAATAAATCCCTAGTTACTTTCTTTTCACCGTTTAGTATTTTGTAAAACCTTATCATGTCCCCTCCTCAAGCATCTCTCTTTTCAACTAAATAGACCTAGCCTCTTTAGTCACTTCTCCATATGGAAACCCCTCCATACCGCTAATCATCCTTGTTGCCTTTCTCTATACCTCGTCTACTTCTGTCTCCTTTTTGAGGTATGGGGCCTAAAACTGGGCACAATATTCAAGGTATGGTTGTATGAAGGAGCATAATGATGTTTACAATTCTCTTCTTAATTACTAACATTTTGTTTGCCTTTTTGATGACTGCTGACCACTGAGCTAATGTTTTTAGCAAACTGTCCCAGTGACTCCTGGATCTCTTTCAAAGACTTGCTTTGATCAGGGTCAGGAGCATGGCTGTCATACAACTCATGTCTTGAACATTTTGGCCCTGATCCAAGCATATACATACAGGGCTCAGGATCAAGCTCTGTGGGGTCCCATTATAGCATGAATTAGTCAAGTATTTGCTGATGAGGCAGTTTTTAAAGTGCCTTATGGAATTCTAGGGGAAGATTTCTTAGGAATTCTGCAGCCCCCAAACTTAAGCATGAAAACTCTCACATTGAAGCATGTGCAGAACCTGGGAAGGACATCAGCTGCTAAAATACGTTGTTGGAGAACAGTGTTTTATTATCCATGAATAATATGACTGTGTCATTTTCATTTGCTCAGCATTACTTTGGGAGTGGTTTGAACAATACATTTTAAGGATGGACTGTATTTCTACACTAATAGGTTTTGGTAAATAAAAATTTGGAGTAATGCTAAAAGCTTTCTCTGGAACATTTGAATTACTTTATAAAGCTGAGTTTGGAAAGCATTTTTATGCATGAGTTTGGTGTTCCTTGTCTTTGTAAGTACAGATTACAAAAAGAAGAAGAAAACCCTACTATGTCTGTATAGATCTAAAGTGGTAATTCTTCTAGTGGCACTGGTGGAGAAAATACATTTATAACAGAAATTAGCTACTGCCATTCTTGATTGTGGTATGTAAAACCATTCAAATTCACTCCACTCCCATGCAGAGGACCACAGGCTATGCAACTTTTTCTTCCTGCCAAGACAGCTTTCACAGGACTTAACTGTAGACAAGAATCAACATGAGAATCAAATTAGACCATAACCCCACGACCATTTACTCCCAGGACCAGAGTCTTTGCAGGGAGGTCAAGGGGGCTGCTCACATGAATAAAGTTGATAGTACTGGGGCTCTTCATGGGAGAAACTGTTGGCAAGTAGCACCCCAATTAGCCATTCTGCCTGCCCCTGCTCCTCATCACTATATGCACCATTTATAACTACTACAAGTTCCACTCCCACTTGTTCCTCATTTGTAGTCTGATAATGCTAAAAGCACCAGTCAAGTTCTGCTCCATGGTACTAGGCACCATAAAAAAATGAGAGGTGGTCTTTGCTCAGGGCTCTATAACCTAGACAAGACACAGAATGAAAGCTAACTGCAAAATACATTTTCAGGCTGTTTTTCCTCTTCATTTGAAAAAAAAATAAAGCTCCCCAAGGCATCTTAAGGGTGGGGAGGACCCATGGAAACTGGATAAGATTTAGTTTTGAATTTAAAAAAATGTAGGAGTCTGAGAGGCTAATTTTCACTCTTGGGGCAGCCACCTAGCTTATAAAGCTGAGTCATTAATGAATAAAGCCTTGTGTATTTTGCAGTAAATTAGACCTAAATTTTTGAGACTAGGCTCTCTGGGTTCCCCTCATTCAACTCACAAGGCCAGATGAGTTTGACACCTCTGGTCTATATGTGTCTAGTGAAATGATTGCCTATGACAGATAATGTTGATATTTTGAATAATAATTTTTAGTTTTAGTGCCAACATCATACTGTAATAAAAAGGGGACTCTATATTTCTCCAGTCTATCACCGGGGCCTCAGGAACATAATAGTTTGCATGTGTGTGTGCGCGCGCATGTATGCACTGGGTTTTTTGGGGGAAAAATTAATTCCTCCCCTGCCTCTGAGTTGGATAATTAAAAAAAAAAAGTGGGGGAGGGGCAGGGGTGCATTCTAAGTGTCATTTGAAAGTAAGCTAGTTATTCTGCAACAAATCCAGTGATACCTGATTTGGTTGGTCCCCACTTATTGGCCTCATCTCCTTGTCTTCAAATCAAACCAGCCTGCAGAGAAAGAGCTGCCAAGAAACTGGTATGTGAAAGTATTTAAGGATGGGGTGGAGCGGGGTGGGAGGTGGGGAGGAGAGCCAGGCAAAAAAGGAACAGAAAAGGGAAAAATGTTTCAGCTTCCAGTCCTACGGTAATATGTAATCTAGATCTAATTCGCAGCAAAATCTTCTGAATAAATTGCCATGGAAAGTTGCTAACATACCTTACAGCCCTCCTCCTTCTATTCGTTCCTTGCCTTTTGTTCTGTTTTTGCTGTCTTCCTTACAACAGAGTAGTGTGAGATACATATTCTATGATTGCTGGCTCAGGAGGGGTAAACAGGCTTCTGGGCCAGCATCATTCTATAGACCAATAGGGACCAATCTCTCTGGCAGATGTGCCACAAATTAGTTCCAAGCCCTCAGTGAGTGCCACTTGTATCCCTTTCCTTTGCCTGATCTGCTGCTCTGCTTTTCGCTGCCTGCCCTATCTGCCCCTGTACTTCCTGTCCCTTCCCTGGTCTGAAGTGTGCCACACATAGAGGCTGCCCATGGCGCACACACTGTCAGTTGGCCACCCCTTCTGTAGACACTGCCTCTCCAGGAAGGAATGCCCTCCAGCTGTGCTTAAAAGCACTTTGTTGGCAATGTTCTCTATGTGAGTCTAGGACAGGAGTGGGCAATTATTTCAGGCAGAGGGCCGCTTACCCAGTTTTGGCAGGCTGTCAAGGGCCACACGGGTAGCCCCACTCCTTGACGGGTGCCCTGCCCCTTGACAGGTGCCCCGCCCCCTGGTCACCATCTTGGAACCAATGTCCCAGGGCCAACACCAGTGGGGTGCAGGCTGGCAGGGGTCTGTGGAGCCAGGCTGGGCTGCACCAGCAGAGAGAGAGGGGAGCTGGCTCGGCTCCATAGAGCCCCTGCCAGCTGGAATCCCATGCTCCTGACACCCTGCTCTGGGCCCTGCCAGCACTGGCCCCAGGACACCAGTGTGGGCCCCGTGCTCCCACTGGCTCCCCATCCACTCACTCCCAGTGCCCCCCAGCCCTGTGGTACAGTCGGGGGGCAGCGCACAACCCCAACCCCCTGCTCGCCAGCAGGGAAGAAGCTGGTGCTGAAAGCAGAGAAAAGCAACCCCTTGTCCACCCCATGGCTGGCGCTCCCTGCTGCAGGCACTCGCAGCCCACGCGGGGCTGTCTGGAGCAGGCATAGGCAGCCCCACGTGGGCTGCAAGTGGCTGCAGCACGGGGCGCCAGCCACAGGGTGGGCAAGGGGCCACTTTCCGCCCCCCAGGGCTCCTTCCCTGACCCTGGGTCCCAGGGTCCTATCCCCTGGGTCCTGGGTCAGATCGGGGCTGGATCCAGCCTATAGGCTGTAGGTAGAGAACCACTGCTCTGGAATTAGCAATACTAGCTTAGGTAGGACCAGCTATGCCTAAGGGCCATGAGCTAGTCCAGGTTTCCTCTCTTAGCCAAAAGATCAGTTTCATGTGTGCTAGACAGCAGATGTATGATATGGTAGCAAGTATTTATAACTTGCAAATTAGAAAATTTGCAGTGGGGCAAACTTTCAACCATAGCAACCTAAGGGAGGGAAAGGTTTGCTTGGCAATGGGCTTCTGGGCACAAGGACATCTCTGCAAGAAAAAAGGAATACAAATGTAATTCTTGCCTTCAGATGCTGAAATCTCAGCTTTTCTTTGACACTGAATTGGGGGGATGAAGAGCACGAATAGTAGCCCCAGATTGGGGCAGAGGTGTAATTGGCCAGTTCTGTATCCCTGGGTGGTGGTGGCCAGAGGTTTGCTCTTGTGGGGGCAAGAGCCAATGCCATTGTAGACAAGGTGAGAGGAGGATGAGCCTGGAAATTGGGGGACAGGAGATAGGAGGGTAAAGTGCCTCCCTAGCTCCATGCCAGCACTCCTTTAAGTGGTTCTCAGGACTTGTGCCTGTCTTGCCCACCTGTTGTTATGCTACTAACAGAGGCCATCTTCAGCCTGTGGTAAGGGCCTGTGTATATTTAGCTATTTGTCTTTTCCTTCTGAAATCAACAGTCTAAACTGGATCTATACTGGAAGTTAATGTTCTTCCTGAGTAAGGGACCAGCAAAACTATTTAGTTCAAGGACAGCAGAATGTGAGATTGTTCAAGGTGTGGACTGTGCTCACCCAGTCAGTCTTTTCCTCTGCCACTGTGTGTCACTCTGTGGCCCCTGGAATGGATGATGAGTTGGCAATTCCTGCCACGCATGCACAGTCTCCTCACATTGTTTCTTAGCCACTCTTTGGTGGAAGAAGCCTTTTAATGTAAAAAAAATAAAGTATTTTAAGTGGTTATTTTGTAACCTAGTAGCATTTTGATAAACTATGCATATTAACTAGACCATGGACTGATAAAAGCCCACCGTTTCATTGACTTTAGCATGGAGTTCTTTTCCTTGTTGCTGGAATAGCTGTGTTGGCTGTAGTTATCTCATTTATATTTATTAGATCAGATTCTTCTCTCCAGTGTCCAGATCTCACACTGTCCAAACTCTCTTTATACCATACACTAATTATGGGGTGACAGTAATACCTGTTATGAATCCCAGTATGTCTCATCATGTTTTTTGGATTCTTTTCTTTCTCTTTCCACTATCTCTGTATCAATGTCTGCAACACTGATGCGGTACAGATTAAGTTACGATAACCCTTTTTCCCCTCCTTTCCGAAGATTGACATAACCAGATTTGACCTGATTCACCAGTGGTGTGTGACTCATTCTGCCACTGAGTTGAAAATAGGCAATAATGACAAATGGACATACAGAACAAGATCTCAGACATATTGAGAAGACCCATCCTCAAGAGATTGTATTTAGTTTTGGCAGATACCTGAGGGATTTGTCTCTTCTTTTCCCCGATACATTAGTAAGGCTTAATTTGTCCTGCCAAGACACATTTAGCACAATGAACAGGGGCACTAGAGAAATTCAGAGTATTATTATTAGAGAAAAATGTCCTTAAAATGACAGTGTCCACATGTAAGTTGCTCGATGTTCTGTATTGATAAATTTCCTCTCCCTTTTTATAAAACTCTTTGCATATGAAAATACTCAGGCTGTTTGTTTGTTTGTTGACTATTGACTGTTATCCTTTACAGATTCATTTTAGTCTGCCTTTACCTATGAGCAGGTCATAACTATCCTGTTTGGAGGTACGTAAGTTTCACAGATTTGGAAGACTACTTAAGGGTCTGTTCTGTCTTTTAGCACTTGCAACTAGAGTGGAGTGTACCGTATTTTGTTCAAATATAACATGCCCCTGTATATCATACACACTTTAGTTTTGAAGGTGAGTTGAAAGAAAAAGATATTTGATTGAGGTTAAGTGGCAGCAGCTAGGGAGCCAAGCCTGCCAGCAGGCACCAGATGGGGTCTGCAGATGGGTCTATGTTGGGTCAGCCATGGATCAACCCTACGCTCAACCCCAATCTAGTGTAAAGATGGGGAGAGGGGCTCCTCATGGGTCTGGAAATTTGGTGGTGGAGAGAGCGGAGCAGTGGCAGAATTAATTGCTATGGCTCCCAGATCCACAGCAATTAACACCACTACTGCTTCACCCCCCCCCCCCCCACTGTCACATTTCCAGACTCAGGGGAATCCCTTTTCCTTTCATGTAATATGCGCCTCAGTTTTTCCCAGATGATTTTGAAGGAGAAGTTGTGAATTATATGCAAGAAAATGTGGTAATTTTTTTCAGCCAATATGAAATTTTCCCTGAAAAATGTGTTTGTATTTCCAGAAGCTACTGCAAATTTGACCCAAGTTTGCTGAATAGTTTTGGCTGGACATTATTTATTTTAGGATTGAAAGGGAAGAGGTGGTTATTTTCCTATTTTTACTTTAACCTCAGGTTTTAAAGCACTCAATCAGGATGTAGGACAGCCAGCATTAATTTCCTCTGCCCAAGCAGGGTCAGCCTTATGGTTGGACAACGTGGGTGACCTCCCAAGGTACCATGGTCGGGGGGTACCAACGCCCCCCCCCACATACTGCTACCCCCGCCTCCGCACAAGACTACCCTGTGCCCCTGCCCTCCTGCCACTGCCTCTGTCTGCAGAAGCACCACTGATTTAAGTAGTGGGGGGTTGGAAGTTGATTGGCTGTGAGGCTCAGCAGTGATGAGAAAGTGCCACTACCTGCTGCTCAGGGGGGATCAGGTGGGCTGGGAGAAGCATCTGCCACCCCACACCTGCAACCAGCTCTACTGAGTCCTACTACTGCATAGGCCAGCAGCACCTGCACCTTATGTTTCTGCTGCTCATTGTCATGGCTGCCTGCCTGGCTCTGGTCGCAATCTTCTTCACCTCAAGGCTGATAGGAGATGAGTCCCCCTTTCCATTCTTCCTGCTCTCTTCTCACCTTGCCCTGCTTGGCCACCACCGAGGGATGTTGCAGGGAAGCAAGTCTCCCAATCCAGCCCAGCAGCTCCCACTGGGGCTTTATTTCTTAAACTTTTGCTAATTCTACTACATACTTAAAGAAAGGGTGCCAAAATCCAAGTTTGCCAGTCCTGTGCCCAAGCTGTGCCACAGGGTTTTCAGGCAGGGGGGAGGAAAGGGCTCTCCATCTTTTGCTGCTGCTTCAGCTTGTATAAATAACTTGCGGGAGCAGGGAGAAAAAGCCAGGTGTGTTCCACCTCGCACAGGAATATGCCAGCCACCAGATGAGAGAGTTGTTGTAATTCCTTGCCTCTATCATATGAATATGTAAATATTTTATAAACAGTGAACTAGATCCAGTTGGAGGAACTGAGGAGAGACCTCTCCTATATTCTACAGCCAAGGGGTAAAGGTAATCACCTGAGAATGGAAGACCCTGCTTTTAGAGTGGAAACAGGTGTCTCCTTTTGTTGCCTTTGTTTTCTCGCCAGAAAAGTCAAGCAAATAGATGTCCATATACCTTGTTGCATCATCCTATTTGTGGTCATAATGAAGGTGGTCACAATTTTATACTGCTATTTAGTGGCAGATGTCTGTTTACCTTTTGGTGCGAGAGCATGGACAGCCTAAAGCTGCCCGCATTCTCCAGTGGCCCTGGCAGGTGCTCTGGAGTCTTAAGGGGACGAATCCTGTGTACCACACGAGTTCCCATGCAGGATCAGGCCCCTCAAGCTCTGGGGTCTCCTGGCTGGCTTTCCCCACTTACAAAGACACACCCTGGGACACCCTGGGACACATCTCCAGGACACATCTTGGTCAGTAGGGGAAGTCAGGGCTTCCTTGTCTATCAGGATGCACCCCTGGCATCTCTGGGGATACACACAAAGCTGATCTTCTTCATTTGGTGATGCCTGTTTCTAGCATCAGATTGGTTCATTTAGAGCTGTTCATTGCCTGTTTCAGGGCAGGAATTTGAACTAGGGTAGCTAGGGCAGTGTCTTGGGACACACACAACCTGGGAGATAACTTTGAATTCCCTTATACAGAAGAGGGAGTTGAGCATGGTTCTTAGCCATGGGCACCTAAATAGAAAACGGGCAAAGTCCAGGTTTTCCTCCTCCGCTGGCAGTTTTGTGAAACTAGTCTGTCATTTTCTTTGTTTTCCTTATGTGTCAGAAACCACAAATGTTTCATTTTAGACTAAAGGATATTTTTGATGAAGAAATGAAACAACAGCAACCAAATTCAACTTGGTTTGACTTGAACTGAAAAATGAGTTATTTGCACAGCCCTATTCATAACAACCCTCTAACATGCAGTCAGTGTGTGCATAGAATCAAGCGCAGACCTGGCTCTTCCATGTGGCACCAAATCATAATCAAAATACTGTTGGAAACGGATGGATTAAACACTCTATGCAAGTATTATGATTTATTTTTCCTGTTCAGGCAAAAATATTTTGTTTTTTCTCCAAATCAACAGGAGGACCCATGAATAGCTGCGGTCTTGAAATGAGATACTTCTTCTATTACCTTGTCACAACCAATTTAGTTTCTCAAGTATCTTGTTGCTATGGCACAGTAATTCTCCAACCAGGACTAAGTAAATGTACCCGTACATTTCCACTTAAGACACTAGAAGCAGCAGCAGCCATTAGTATTTTTTTAAAGCTAGTTTTAGGGTCAGTAGTTCTTGATGGACTTTCATCCTGAATGGATAAGTGTGTGTATTAATGTGGTTCGAATTAGCCAAACTGTGCTATTTTTTCCAATTTCCAGAGAGCAGGTCTTTCTCTTGTAAAGTGTTAAATAGAAAATGCATTAGGAAATACTAGTTTTCTTTAAACCAGCATTCTGGAGCAAGAAAATAATGCGATCCATTCAGGAACAGTTTGTAAGAAATAAATTTTTATATCTGTTCTTGATGCAGAGTTTCTCAATGTGGTGCCTTTTATGTCTTAACTATATAGTAAGTTTCTCAATGTGGTGCCTTGAGATCCTTTAAAGGGAGCTGTGGGGTAACACACAATGTTAACACTGCTAGGTATGTAAACATGATTCACATGATAAACCCAGAGATTTCAAATAGGAATCTGTAATGCTAAAACCATTCTCAACTGTTGTGGTCTTTCTGACTTCTTTGCAATAGAACACTTGCTCTATTATTTTTCCACAGTCAAAAAAAACAAGTGAAAGCAAAGAGCTGCATTTTCCGAAGTGTGTTTGGCATCTATCTTTTGCTGCCTTGAGTCTAAAAAAGTTGAGAACCACTGATCTAGAGCTCACCATTGTGGCTTGGCCATTTCTAAGTGCTGAAATGGTTGGTCTCTCTGGATTGAGTTCAAAAACAAATTTGGGCAGGTTAAGGTTATATTATGGAGCAAATCCATTCTATGCTAGCCTAAGATTTTGGCGGCCACAAAAGTGGCTGTTCTGAGCAGAACGCTCAGAATTTTGACTTGGAAGTATGGTAAGAAAAAATTTGGAAAAGGGAGGTTGTCTTTACAAATGTGAAGAAAAATTTCTAAATTGTACAGTTTCAGTTTCCTAAATGTCATGGGAGAGAGCCTGCAATAGATTTCAAAAGAATCACTTGCATTTTGG